>NW_004444082.1:5976298-6007277 GCF_000243295.1 Trichechus manatus latirostris | reverse complement strand
ACCACCTTTTATCTCTCAAGAGATAAAAGGAAAGGGAAGCAAGCAGAGAGTTGGGGACTTCATACCATCAAGAAAGCAGTGCCGGGAGCAGAGAGCGTCCTTTGGACCGGGGGTCCCTCACAGAGGGGAACATTGATGAGAAGGCCAACAGAAAGAGAAAGCATTCCCCTGGAGCTGAAGCCCTGAATTTGGACTTTCAGCCTACCTTACTGTTAAGAAATAAATTTCTCTTTGTTAAGGCCATCCACTTGTGGTATTTCTGTTGTAGCAGCACTAGATGACTAAGATAGACATCATGCTTAGTAAAGTATAGGGTCAGTGAAAGAGAGGAAGACCCTCAATGAGATGGATTGTCACAGTGACTGCAACAATGGGCTCAAGCATAATAATGATTTGAGGATGGCACAGCACCAGGCAATGTTTCATTCCATAGTACATAGGGTGGCTATGAGTCAGAACAGACTCAACAGCACCTAACAACAACATAGAACATTTAGACAGAAGATCAATAAGGAAATAGAGACATTGAGCAACACTGAAAACTATCTAGACCTTACAGACATATAAAGAACATGCCATCGAACAACAGCACACGGTTCATTCTCCAGGATAAACCATATGTTAGGTCACAAAGCACATCTCAATACACTTAAAAATATTGAAATCCTACAAAGTATCTTCTCTGACCACAATAGAATGACACTAGAAATTACGAAGAAGGAAAACTGAAAATTTCACAAAAATGTGGAAATTAAACAACGTGCTATTTGGGGCCTCTTGCCATTTTGTATAAAGTTGAGGACTGATTTTTCTATTCTTATAAAGAAGACTGTTGGAGTTTGTAATCAGGATTGCGTTGAATCTACAGATTGCTTTGACATCTCAACAATATTAAGTCTTGCAGTCCATGACCATGAAATATCTTTCCATTTATTTAAGTCTTCTTTAACCTCTTTCAGCAATGTTTTATAGTTTTCATTGTGTAAGTCCTTCACATCCCTGGTTAGATTTATTCCTAGGTATTTATTCTCTTAGATGCCATTGTAAATGGAATAACGAAACTAAACAACCAAAGAAACCAAACCCTTTGCCATTGAGTCAATCCCAACTCATAGCAACTCTATAGAATGGGGTAGAACTGCCACATAGGGTTTCCAAGGAACTGGAACCTTTTGATTAGCAACCGAGCTCTTAACCACTGTGCCACTAGGCTCCAAAGGATAGTTTCCATAATTTCCTTTCATATTTCTCATTGCTGGTCTATAGAAACCCAGCAGATTTTTGTTTGTTGACACTGTAACCTGAAACATTGCTAAATTCCTCAATTAGCTCTAGAAGTTTTCTTGTGGAATCTTTGGGATTCCCTATATATAGGAACATATCATCCATGAATAGAGATAATTTACTTCTCTTCCAATATGGATACCTTTTATTTCATTTTCTTGTCTTATTGCTCTAGCTAGGATAACCTTGAATAAAAATGGTGAGCACAGACACCCTTGTTATAGGGGTTCCAATGGCCCGTTATTTTCGAAGAAGATTTCCAGGTCTTTCTTCTGAGGTACTCTGGGTGCATTTGGATCTTTCAGTTAGCAGCTGAAAGCATTAACTATTTGCATCACTCAGGGATTCCATCCTTACAGAAAGGGTTCCTAAAAATAAATACAGAAAAGACAAACAGAAGTGGGGTCAAGATGGAAGAATAGTCAGATGTCTCCGGTGGTCTCTCTTACAACAAAGACCTGAAAAAACAAGTGAATCAATTATATATGACAATCTAGGAGCCATGAACATCAAAGGCAAAGTTGAGGAATCAGACTGAGTGGCAGGGGGAGGGAGAGACAGCTTGGAAGCAGCGAGGAGCTGCCAGACCTGACCAGGCACGACCCTGAGCCCTTCAGGCCATATCAGCTCATGGTGTGCAGTGAGGCAAGCAGCAGTGCTCAGGAGGCGTTTTTCACATCAGGAGAGACCCAGCCGGCAGACAGCCTATTTGGCCATCCAGAACCAATGAGAAGCAGCCCTCGATTGGTGAAAGATAAGTACTTGCATCTGGCCTACTGTGCAGATCAAAGACATTCCCTTTGGGAAAAACCTCTCCCCCATTTATCTCCCTGCTCCCTGCTCTGCAATGGGTCTGGGACAGCTTCAGCAATTGCTGAGTCCCCTGGGCCAGAAGTAGGACCCATCATGCACCCTGAGACATTCTCCTGGCCTTGGAGAGAGAACAAATTAACACACAGGAAAAAATAATCTGCCAGCTCTCCTAAGCCAGGAACTCAGGATAGGCACAGCTCCTTTGCCTAGGCACAGGCATCAGGGGTCCACAGACTTTGAGTGCCTTCCCCCTGCATAGACTTCTGTGGGCCCATTTCAACAGCATAGGCCCTCATTACCACAGTACAACAGGCTATAAACCTAAAGCCTCACTTCTGCTGTTTCAGCTGTAAAGTGGAAGGTTCATAACATTAAACACTGCTCTGCCCATTAAGCAGGGTCTTCACCTACTTACGTCAAGGGCCTGAGGACTGGTGGATCCACCCATGCCACCTAGCCACTTGTGACAGGGGCCTAAAAATAAGTGGTGCCCCACAGTCCTTACAGCCAACAGCACTGGGTGCTCATAGTCTGGCTGCAAAACCCATCCACCTACACACTCTAGGGAACAGGGACACTAGCTTTTCTCCTTGACACACCTTGCTCAGCGTGTGACCCTTGCTCCAGCTGGATGCCTGTGCCTACACCAATCACCCATGCATGTCTAGGACTGTAGGTGAAAGCCTGCACCACACACTTGGTGGCTGACTACCTGGACACATGAGCTAAAACCATACAGGAGGACTGGGCAGTCTCCTGGGTTCACATAGTCACAGGCCTGGCCACCTGGAGGCAGGACGTTGGAGCTTCAAGGGTGCCGGTGATTGGGCTAGCTCAAAGGAGCAGTCTATTTGGGCATACAAAAACAAATCAAGAAACTAGGAGACACTAAGTAAACATAAAATAAATAAATATAATAAGTTATCGATTGCTCAGAGAAAACAGTCTATATCAAATCACATAAACAGGCAGAACATGATGGCTTCAGCAAGCTCCCAAAATAAAGAATCAAGAAATTTTCCTGAGGAAAAGAATTTCTTGGAATCACTGGAGGCAGAATACAAAAGATTAATATACAGAACTCTTTAAGAGATAAGGAAGGAAATTATGCAAAACGCAAACCAACCAATACAGGAACTTAAGATGATTAGTGAACAGCATAATGACAAATTTAACAGGCTGCAAGAATCCATAGAGATTCATCAATCAGAAATTTGGAAGATTAACAATAAAAAGTCAGACTTAGACAACTAAATAGAAAGTCGTAGGAGCAGAATTGAGGCAATGGAATTCAGAATTAGTGAGACTGAAGATAAAGCACTTAATACCAACTTATTTCAGGAAAAATCAGATAAAAGGATTAAAAAAACAAAGAAACTCTAAGAATTATGTGGGATTCTATCAAGAGGAATAACCTAAGAGTGACTGGAGTACCAGAACAGAGGGGATAACAGAAAATACAGAGAGAATTGTGGATGATTTGTTGACAGAAAACTTCCCTGATATTGTGAAAGATGAGAAGCTATCATTCCAAGATGCTCATCAAACCCCACACAAGGTAGATCCCCAAAAAAGTCACCAAGACATATTATAATCATACTTGTGAAAACCAAAAGATAAAGAGAGAATTTTAAGAAAGGCTAGGAATAAATGAAAAGTCATCTACAAAGGAGAGTCAATAAAACTAAGCTCAGACTACTCGGCAGAAACAATGAACGCAAGAAGGCAATGGGATGACACACAGAAAGACTTCAAGGAAAAAAATTGCCAGCCAAGAATTATATATCCAGCAAAACTGTCTTTCAAATATGATGGTGAAATTAGGGCTTTTCCATATAAACTGAAGTTTAGGCGATTTGCAAAAACCAAACTAAAATTACAAGAAATACTAAAGGGAGTCCTCCAGTTAGAAAATCAATAATATCAGATTACAAACCAATACTAGAGCACAAAACAGACCAACCAGATATTAACCCAGATAGGGAAGTCACAAAAGTAAATCAAAGCTAAAACACTGAAAATAGGGAAACAGAGATGTCAATATATAAAAGATGACAACATTAAAACAAAAAAGGACTAGAAAACATAGACATAGATTTTTCATCAGGAGAGGAAGTCAAGGTGCTATAAGGAAATAAAAGACTGGTTTAAACTTAGAAAAATAGGGGTAAATATTAAAGTAACCACAAAGGAAACAAACAATACTACACACCAAAATAAAAAAACAAGAAAAATATAAAGACTCAAAAAATACAAAATCAACAACAATGAAAAAGATGAAAAGAAAATACATAAAACCGACTCAGCACAGAAAATTAAGTGGAACAAAGAAACTGTCAACAACACACACACACACACACAAAAGACATAAAAATGCCAGCACTAATCTAATACCTATCAATCATTACATTGAATGTACAGGGACGAAATACCCCAATGAAGAGATAGACGGTGGCAGAATGGATAACAAAACACTATCCGTCTATATGCTGCCTACAAGACACACCTTAGACTTAAAGACATGAACAAACTAAAACTCAAGAGACGGAAAACAATATATAAAGCAAACAATACTCAAGAAAGAGCAGGAGTGGCAATATTAATCTCTGATAAAATAGACTTTAAAGTAAAATCCCATGCAAAGGATAAGGAAGGACACTATATAATAATTAAAGGGTCAATATATCAGGAGGACATAACTATAATAAATATTTGTGCACCCAATGACAGGGCTTCAAAATACATAAAACAAACTAGCAGCATTGAAAAGAGAAATAGACAGCTCCACAATAATAGCAGGAGACTTCAACACATGACTTTTTATGAAGGACAGAACATTGAGAAAGAAGCTCAATAAAGACACGGAAGATCTAAATGCTACACTCAATCAACTTGATCTCATGGACATATACCAAAAACTCCACCCAACAGTAGCCAGGGATACTTTCTTTTCCAATGCACATGGAACATTCTCCAGAATAGACTGCATATTAGGCCAAAAAGCAAGCTTTAAAAGAATCCAAAAAATTGAAATATTACAAAACATCTTTTCTGACCATAAAGCCATAAAAGTAGAAGTCAATAACAGAAAAAACAAGGAAAAAAAAAATCAAACACATGGAAACTGAACAACACCTTGCTCAAAAACTGCTGGGTTCTGGAAGAAGTTAAGGATGGAATAAAGAAATTCACAGAATCAAACGAGAATGAAAACACATCCTAGCAGAACCTATGGGACACAGCAAACGCAGTGCTCAGAGGTCAGTTTATAGCAATAAATTCACACATCCAAAAAGAAGAAAGGGCCAAAATCAAAACATTAACCCTACAACTGGGACAAGTAGAAAGAGAGCAGCAAAAGAAGCCCCCAGGCACAATAAGAAAGGAAAAAATAAGAATAAGAGCAGAATTAAATGAAATGGAGAATAGAAAAACAATTTTAAGAGTTAACAAGACCAAAAGCTGGTTCTTTGAAAAGATCAACAAAATTGATAAACCATTGGCCAAGCTGACAAAAGAAAAACAAGAGAGGAAGCAAATAACCAGTATAAGAAATGAGACGGGTGATATCACAAGATACTCAACAGTAATTTAAAAAAATCATAACAGAATACTATGAAAAATTGTACTCTAACAAATTTGAAAACCTAGAGGAAATGGACAAATTTCTAGAAACTCACTACCTACCTTAACTAACACAAACAGAGGTAGAACTAAATAAACCTATAACAAAAGAAGAAATTGAAATGGTAATTTAAAAACTCCCAACCAAAAAAAAGCCCTGGCCCACATGGTTTCACTGGAGAATTCTACCAAACTTTCAGAAAAGTGTTAACACCACTACTACTAAAGGAATTTCAGAGCTATAAAAGAATGGAATACTCCCAAATCTTTCTATGAAACCAGTATAACCCTGATACCGAAACCAGGTAAAGACACCACAAAAAAAGAAAATTCTAGACCAATATCCCTCATGAACGTTGATGCAAAAATCCTCAACAAAATTCTAGCCAATAGAATTCAACAACGTATCAGAAAAATAATTCACCATGATCAAGTGGGATTTATACCAGGTGTGCAGGGAAGGTTCAACATTAGAAAAACAATCAATATCATCCATCACATAAATAAAACAAAAGACAAGAACCACATGATCTTATCAATCAATGTAGAAGAGGCATTTGACAAAGTCCACAACCCTTCTATGATAAAAACTCTCAACAAAAAAGGAATAGAAGAGAAATTCCTCAACATAATTAAGGGCATTGATACAAAGCCAACAGTCAACATCATCCTAAACGGAGATAGTTTGAAAGCATTCCCCTTGAGAACAGGAACTAGACAAAGATGCCCTTTGTCACCACTCTTACTCAACATTGTGCTGGAGGCCCTAGCCAGTGCAATTAGGCTAGAAAAAGAAATAAAAGGCATCCAAATTGGTACAGAAGAAGTAAGAGTATCTCTGTTTGTAGATGATATGATCTTATACACAGAAAACCCCAAAGAATCTGCAAGAAAACTGCTGGAACTAATAGAAGATTTCAGCAAAGTTTCAGGATACAAGATAAACATACAAAAATCAGTTGGATTCCTATACACCAACAAAGAGAAATTTGAAGAGGAAATCACCAAATCAATACCATTTACAATAGCCCCAAAGAAGATAAAATACTTAGGAATAAATCTAACCAGAGACATAAAAGACCTATACAATGAAAACTTCAAGGCACTGCTGCAAGAAACCGAAAGAGACCTGCCTAAGTGGAAAAACATACCTTGCTCATGGGTAGGAAGCTTCTACATTGTGAAAATCTCGATTCTACCCAAAGCGATCTGCAGATACAATGCAATCCTGATCCAAATTCCAACCACATTTTTTAATGAGATGGAGAAACAAATCACCAACTTCATTTGGAAAGGGAAGAGGCCCCAAATAAATAAAACATTACTCAAGAAGAAGAACAAAGTGGGAGGCCTCACACTACCTGATTTTAGAACCTATTATACTGTCATGGTAGGCCAAACAGCCTGGTACCGGCACAACAACAGATACTTAGACTAATGGAACAGAATTGAGAATCCAGACATAAATTCATCCACCTATGTGCAGCTGATATTTGACAAAGGCCCAAAGTCCATTGATTGGGGAAAAGACAGTCTCTTTAACAAATGGTGCTGGCATAGTTGGATATCCACCTGCAAAAAATTGAAACAAGACCAATACCTCACACCATGCACAAAAACAAGCTGAAAATGAATCAAAGACCTAAATATAAAATCTAAAAAGATAAATAAAGATCATGGAAGAAAAATAGGGATAATGCTAGGAGCCCTAATACATGGCATAAACAGAATACGAACCATAAGTAACAATGCACAAACACCAGAAGAGAAACTAGATAACTGGGAGCTCCTAAAAATCAAATACTTATGCTCATCAAAAGACTTCACCAAAACAGTAAAAAGACAACCTACAGACTAGGAAAAGATTTTTGGCTACAACAAATCCTATCAGCATCTAATCTCTAAAATCTACAAGATCCTGCAAAACTTCAACAACAAAGAGACAAATAACCCAATTCAAAAATGGGAAAGGATATGAACAGGCACTTCACCAAAGAAGACATTCAGGCAGCTAACAGACACATGAAGAAATGTTCACGATCATTAGCCATTAGAGAAATGCAAATCAAAACTACAATGAGATACCACCTCATCCCAATAAGGCTAGCCTTAATCCAAAAAACACAAAATAATAAATGTTGGAGAGGTTGTGGAGAGACTGGAATACTTATACACTGTTGGTGGGAATGTAAAATGGTACACCCCCTTTGGAGATCGATTTGGCACTTTCTTAAAAAACTAGAAATAGAAGTACGATGTGATCCAGCAATCTTGCTCCTTGGAATATAATCTAGAGAAATAAGAGCCATTACACGAATAGGTACATGCACATCCATATTCATTGCAGCCCTGTTCACGATAGCAAAAAGATGGAAACAACCTAGGTGCCCATCAACAGATGAGTGGATAAACAAATTGTGGTATATTCACAAATGGAATACTACACAACAATAAAGAACAAGGAGGAATCTGTGAAACATTTTATAACATGGAGGAATCTGGAGGGCTTATGCTGAGTGAATTTAGTCAGTCACAGAAGGACAAATATTGTATAAGACCACTATTGTAAGAACTCAAGAAAAGGTTTAAACACAGGAGAAAACATTCTTTGATGGTTAGGAGGGTGGGGAGGAAGGGAGAGGGTTATTCACTAACTAGATAGTAGACAAGAATTATCTTAGGTGAAGGGAAGGACAGCACACACTACAGGGGAAGTCAGCACAACTGGACTAAACCAAAGCTAAGAAGTATCCTGAACACAAGCAAACACTTTGAGGGACAGAGTAACAGGGGTAGGGGCCTGGGGATCATGGTTTCAGGGGACATCTAGGTCAATTGGCATAACAAAGCTCATTAAGAAAATGGTTCTGCATCCTCCTTTGGTAAGTGGCATCTGGGGTCTTAAAAGCCTGCAAGTGGCCATCTAAGATACTTCAATTGGTCCCAACCCACCTGGAGTAAAGGAGAATGAAGAACACCAAAGTCACAAGGAAAGTATTAGCCCAAGAGACAGAAAGGACCACATAAACCAGAGACTGCATCAGCCTGACACCAGAAGAATTAAATGGTGCCCGGCTACCACAAATGACCTCCCTGACAGGGAACACAACAGAGAGTCCCTGATAGAGCAGGAGAAGGTGGGATGCAGAACTCAAATTCTAGTAAGAAGATCAGACTTTATGGTCTGACTGAGATTGGAGGAACCCCAGAAGGAATGGCCCCCAGACTCTCTATCAACCCAGAACTAAAACCATTCCCGAGGCCAACTCTTCAGACAAATATTAGACTGGACTATGGGACATAAAATGATACTCGTGAAGAGCGTGTTTCTTAGCTCAAGTAGATACATGAGACTAAATGGGCAGCTCCTGTCTGGAGGTGAGATTAGAAGACAGAGAGGATCAGGAGCTGGGTGAATGGACACGGGAAATCAGGGTTGGAAAGGAGGAGTGTGCTGTCATGGTATAGGGAGAGCAATTAGAGTCACATAAGTATGTATGTATAAATTTTTGCATGAGAGACTAACTTGAATTGTAAACTTTTACTTAAAGTACAACAATAAAATTAAAAAAAGAAAGAAAAAGACAAACATCATATAAAAATTGGCAAAGAAACCATAAAATTCCTAGGAGAAAATGCAGGGGTAATGTTGTCCGGCCTAGCTTTTAACAGTGGATTATCAAATACAATAACAAAAGCTCAAAAAGCAAAAGACAAAATAAATAAATGGGACCTCATAAAAATTAAAGACTTTTGTTCATCAAAAGACTTTACCAAAAAAGAGAAAGATATAGCTACCAAATAGGAGAATATCTTCAGAACAATATACCCAACAAGAACCTAATCACAAAAATATATATAAAAATTTGACAACTTAACAACAAAAAGACAAATAACCCAATCATAAAATGGGCAAAGGACTTGAATAGGCTTTTCATCAAAGAAGACATTCAAATGACCACCGAACACATCTTTTTGCAATATAAGAACTTTTGGTCTACGTTCAAAATTTGTTTAGTGTCGCTACCTTCATCAATTATTTTAGCTAGATCTTCCGGATAACTTGCTGCAGCTTCTACACCAACACTTACTACTTCGCCTTGCACTTTTAATGTTTTAGAGATGGCTTCTTTCCTTAAACCTCATGAACCAACCTCTTCAAGCTTCATACTTTTTTTCTGTAGCTTCCTCACCTCTCTCAGCCTTCACAGAATTGAAGAGAGTTAGGATTTTGCTCTGCATTAGGCGTTGGCTTAAGGGCACGTTGTGGCTGTTTTGATCATTTATCCTGAGCACTAAAACTCTCTCTATTATCAGCAATAAGGCTGTTTCGCTTTCTTATCATTTGTGTGTTCACTGGAGTAGCATTTTTAATTTCCTTCAAGAACTTTTCCTTTGCATTCACAACTTGGCTAAAGGTTTGGTGCAAGAGGCCTAGCTTTTGGCATGTCTCAGCTTTCGACATGCCTTCCTCATTAAGCTTAAACATTTCTAGCTTTTAATTTAAAATAAGAGACATACGACGCTTTCTTTCACTTGAACAGTTAGAGGCCATTGTAGCGTTATTAATTGGCCTAATTTCAATATTGCCTCAGAGAATGATGTGTCTTAGGGAATGATGAGGCCCAAGGAAAGGGAGAGAGATGGAAACTCAGAGAAGTCAGAACATACATGTATCAGTTAAGTTCACCGTCCTTACATGGATGTGGTTTGTGGTGCCTCAAAACAATTACAATGGTAGCATCAAAGATCACTGATCATAGATCACCATAACAGACATAATAATAGTGAAAATTTTAAAATTCTGTGAGAATTACCAAAATGTGACACAGAGACACGAAGTGAGCACATGTTGTTGGAAAAATAACTCCAATAGACTTGCTTGATGCAGGGTTGCCACAAAACTTCAATTTGTAAAAACACAATGTGAAGCACAGTAAAACCAAGCACAATAAAAGGAGGTATGCCTGTACAGTAAAACCCATAAGAGCCAGAACTCGAGGGCACTACCTTGTTTTTCTGGTTCTCGCAAGTTTTCTGCCTTTGACAGGGTGCAGTCTTACCATTTTTCTATTGCTCTCTATTAGTGGAAAATATTTGAGTTTTCTTTCCCTGACAGGTTTCCATCTTACACAGGTTCCATCTTTTATAGGTTTTACTGTATATGGATCTGTTTCTGTCCTTTATCCTGTTTCATTGACTGTTTTAGTCTATTTCTGTTCCAATCTGAACTCTTAGCACTACTGTCATTTAATGTGATTTTTTATCTGGTATGGCAAATTTCCCTCATTCTACTTCTTTCTAAAATACATCTTTTGCCTATTTTCTAAACACACACTGTGATGGTTAGTTTTATGGGTCAACTTGGCTATGGTATAGTGCCTAGTTGTTTGGTCAAACACTAGGCTAGATGTTGTCATGAAGGCATTTGCATGTTATTAAAAGAGTTGACCGTAAGTAAAGCAGATCACCCTCCATAACGCGGGTTGGCTTCATCCATTCAGCTGAGGCCTTAACAGCAAAAAGTAAGATTTCCTAAGGGAGTATTCTGCCTCCAGACTGTAAGTAGACATTTTGCCAGAATTCTTGTTGCTCTTCCACCACCTGATCTACTGATTTGGAGATATAAGACCGACAGAATGTCCAGACTATATTTTGGACTTTCAGTCCCCACAACTGCATAAGTCAATTCCCCAAAAATAAATCTCTCTCTCTCTTTCTAATGGTTTAGCTGCTAATTGAAACATTGGCTATTTGAACTCACTCAGCTGCTCCACAAGAGAAAGACCCAGCGATCTGCTTCCGTAATGATTACAGCCAAGAAAACCCCATAGGGCAGTTTTACTCTGTCACATGGGGTCACTATGAGTCGAAAATGACTTCATGGCACCCAACAACAACAACAATGTATCTTACTGGTTCTGTTTCTTTGGAGAACCTAAAACACACAGACATACACTTTAGAAATAGTAAATAGTGCTGGCAACTAGATGGTGCCCAGCTACCACCACTGACTGCCCTGACAGGGATCACGATAGAGGGTCCTGGACAGATCTGGAGAAAAATGTAGAAGAAAGTTTTAACTCTCAGAAAAAGACCAGACTTACTGGTCTGACAGAGACTGGAGAAACCGTGAGTGTATGGCTCACTGGACACCCTTTTAACTCAGTACTGAAGTCACTCCTGAGTTTCACCCTTCAACCAAAGATCAGACAGGCCCATAAAACAAATAATAACACATGTAGTTCAACCACGTATAGGAGACTAAATGTGTACACCAGCCCAAGGACAAGGATGAGAAGGTAGGAGGGAACAGGAAACCTGGTAATGGGGAACCCAAGGTAGAGAAGGAGAGAGTGTGGTCATGTTGCAAAGTTGGCAATCAATGTCACAAAACAATACGTGTATTAATAGTTTAATGAGAAACTAATTTGCTCTGCAAATCTTCATCTAAAGTACAATAAAAAAATAATAAAGTAGAGATGATGGGAAAAAATAGTGCTGGAAGTTTAACTGTGATTGCATTTTATAGTTAATAAATTAAACTTGTGACCTCAGTAATAACAACCTGTATTCAATCACTTATTTCTTTAAAAAAATAATTTGCCTGATATTTTTTGTCTATTCTTTAAATATATTTTTGTCCAGTCTTTTATTTTCTAGCTTAATTTTGGTTTAGCAACACAAAAGTATTTTATTATATTAGTCAGAATTTCTCGTTTTGTTGAGGGACATAAGCTATTCACATTTCTCATTGTAAAAACAAATACACTTTGCTGGTTACTTTGTTTATCACTGACTCATGCAACCCATGGCTTTCTCATTTATTGATTCATTTATCTTTTGGTTTTATTATATCACTTGGTAATTTTCTTTTCAGAAAGGATATGTAAATGCTAAAGTTTCTGAGTCTTTTCATATCTGACAATATTTGTTTATTCTCCTACATAAAGAATAATTGTACCTTAGATCTGGAATCCCATAATATAAATAAAACTCTGATAACGTTTTTCATTATGGGAGCTTCAAGAATTTTCTCTCTGTTATTAAAAATCAGAAATTTTGTATCTTTCTTCAAGATTCCTTTTTGGCACGCAAATGACCATTTCAAACTGAAGATTAAAATCTTCATCTCAAGGAATTGCCTTTCTTCTTAAAAATTATTTCATCTCCAAGCAGTCCCCTTGAGAAGAGGAACCAGACAAGGATCCCCTTTATCACCACTCTTACTCAACATTGTGCTGGAGGTCCCAGCCAGAGCAATTAGGCTAGAAAAAGAAATAATGGACACCAGATTGGTAGGGAAGAAGTCAGAATATCTCTATTTGTAGATGATATGATCTTATACACAGAAAAACCCAAAGAATCCACAAGAAAACTACTGGAACTAATAGAAGATTTCAGCAAAGTTTCAGGATACAAGATAAACATACAAAAATCAGTTGGATTCCTTTACACCAACAAAGAGAACCTCGAAGAGGAAACCACCAAATCAATACCATTTACAATAGCCCCCAAGAAGATAAAATACTTAGGAATAAATCTAACCAGAGATGTAAAAGATCTATACAATGAAAACTACAAGACACTACTGCAAGAAACCAAAAGAGACCTGCGTTAGTGGAAAAACATACCTTGCTCATGGATAGATAGACTCAACATTGTGAAAATGTCAATTCTACCCAATCTACAGATACAATGCAATCCCAATCCAAATTCCAACAGCATTTTTTAATGAGATGGAGAAATAAGAGGCCCCGAATAGAAAAGCATTACTAAAGAAGAAGAACAAAGTGGGAGGCCTCACACTACCTGATTTTAGAACCTATTATACCGCCACAGTAGTCAAAATAGCCTGGTACTGGTACAACAACAGATACATAGACCAATGGAACAGAATTGAGGATCCAGACATAAATTCACCCACCTATGAGCAGCTGATATTTGACAAAGGCCCAAAGTCCATTGATTTGGGAAAAGATGGTCTCTTTAACAAATGGTGCTGGCATACATGAATATCCATCTGCAAAAAACTGAAACAAGACCCATACATCACACCATGCACAAAAATGAGCTCAAAATTGATCAAAGACCTAAATATAAAATTAGAAATGATAAAGATCATGGAATAAAAAATAGGGATAACACTAGGAGCCCTAATACATGGCATAAACAGAATACAAACCATAAGTAACAATGCACAGGCACTAGAAGACAGACTACATAACTGGGAGCTCCTAAAAATCAAACACTTATGCTCATCAAAGGACTTCACCAAAAGATTAAAAAGACAACCTACAGTCTGGAAAAAAAGTTTTGGCTACAACAAATCTGATCAGCGTCTAATCTCTAAAATCTACAAGATACTGCAAAACCTCAAGAACAAAAAGAAAGATAACCCAATTAAAAAATGAGCAAAGGATATGAACAGACACTTCACCAAAGAACACATTCAGGCAGCTAATAGACACATGAAGAAATGCTCACAATCATTAGCCATTAGAGAAATGCAGATCAAAACTACAGTGAGATATCATGTCATCCCAACAAGGCTAGCCTTAATCCAAAAAACACAAAATAATAAATACTGTAGAGGTTGTGGAGAGACTGGAAAACTTATAGACTGTTGGTGGGAATATAAAATGGTACAACCACTTTGGAAATCAATTTGGCGCTTCCTTAAAAAGCTAGAAATAGAAGTACCATATGATCCAGCTATCCCGCTCCTTGGAATATATCCTAGAGAAATAAGAGCTGTCACATGAATAGATATATGCACACCCATGTTCACTGCAGCACTGTTCACAATAACAAAAAGATGGGAACAACCTAGGTGCCCATCAACGGATGAATGGATAATCAAATTATGGTATATCCACACAATGGAATACTATGCAATGATAAAAAACAAGGAGGAATCCGTTAAACATCTTATAACATGGAGGAATCTGGAGGGCATTATGCTGAGTGAATTTAGTCAGTCACAGAAGGACAAATATTGTATAAGACCACTATTATAAGCGCTCAAGAAAAGGTTTAAACACAGAAGAAAACATTCTTTGATGATTATGAGGGTGGGGAGGGAGGGTGAGGGTTATTCACTAAGTAGATAGTACATAAGAACTATCTTAGGTGAAGGGAAGGACTGCACACACTATAGCGGAAGTCAGCACAACTGGACTAAACCAAAGCTAAGAAGTTTCCTGAATGCAATCAAGCACTTTGAGGGACAGAGTAGCAGGGGTGGAGTTCTGGGGACCATGGTCTCAGGGGATATCTAGGTCAATTGGCATAACAAAGCTTATTAAGAAAACTTTCTGCATTCTACTTTGGTGAGTGGCATCTGGGGTCTTAAAAGCTTGTAAGTGGCCATCTAAGATGCATGAAGTGGTCCCAACCACCTGGTGTAAAGGTGAATGAAGAACGCCAAAGACACAAGGAAAGTATTAGCCCAAGAAAGGGCCACATAAACCAGAGACTTCATCAGCCTGAGACCAGAACTAGATGGTGCCTGGCTACCACCAATGACTGTCCTGACAGGAAATACAGCAGACAGTCCCTGATGGAGCAGGAGAAATGTGGGATGCAGAACTCAATTTCTAGTAAGAAGACCAGACTTAATGGTCTGACTGAGACTGGAGGAATCCCAGAAAGCATGGCCCCCGGATTCTCTATCAGCCCGGTACTAAAACAATTTCCGAGGCCAACTCTTCAGGCAGGGATTGGACTGGACTGTGGGACATAAAGTGATATTCATGAGGAGTGTGCCTCTTAGCTTGAGTGGATACAAGAGACTAAATGGGCAGCTTCTGTCTGGAGGTGAGATGGGAAGGCAGAGAGGGTTAGGAGCTGGCTGAATGGACATGGGGTGAGAGGGGTGTAAAGGAGGAGTGTGCTATCACAGTATGGAGAGAGCAATTAGGGTCACATAACAATGTATGTATAAATTTTTGTATGGGAAAAAATAAATAAGAAAAAAAAGATTTGTTTTAAGTCAACCTGCTCAGCAGCTGGGATATACCGATCTCCCTCAATTATAAATGTTAGTAAATACCCACTAATGGCATGAAAAAAAAAAAATTGTTGCATCTCTTCATTTCTTCAATTATTTCTAGAAGTCCTATTAGATGGATATGGGACTTCCTGGAACAATCCTCCTTGTTTACCAATTTTTCTTTCACTTTATATGTCTCTTTTTTTTCTTTATGTTATTTGTTTAGGGAGTTTCTCCAAGTGTATCTTCCTGATGAACAATTAGAACTTTTTATAACATTATTATATATAATAATTAAATTATTTAGTTTTAATGTGGCTCTGCAGAGTGTGTCAACCATAAAGCCACATAATATTAAATTATTTAGTTTTGATGTTAACTTCTATCTGTCTCCCTCTCTCCCTATCATGTCATTTTTTAATTTCCAAGAAATATGCTTTTGCTTTCTTTGATTTCCTAGTAAGCCTATCTTTATAAATAGCATAAATAATTAATGGCTTGAATGTCTTTGAAAACACTAATATGAATTTTTAGCAAGATCTCTTCTCTTTCCTTCTTCATCTCTATGTCTGTCTCTAGGGCCTAACATTCTGATTGTTCTTGGAGGTCTCTTTTCCTGTATGCCCTGGATTTTATTCAAATATCCCTTGATTGTTTTTATTTGTGCATTTACTCTGATTTATGAAGGCCAAGGTTTCTAGAATGGGCAACAGGGTAACAGGAACGAGTTTCCACAGCAGCCATGTATATTCCTTTGCTCAAAGATTCCTTTGCTACCAGTCCTTAAGTGAAAGAGCAAAATTCTAGATCTGTAGCATATGAGATGAACATGCCAGCGTCTTCCTGTTGCATAAAAATGCATGAAGATGCTGTCTTTATGCCCTTGAGGTGACATTAGATGAGTCACTTCTTCTCAAATGATGCTAATATCTTTCTTAATTAAATTTAAACCTGCTTTTAAATGCCAACAGGAAGGCTGCTCCTTGCATGTCTAGTGGCAAGATGGGACTGGAGCTGGGGTTCCAATGACTTCCAACTGCTATAATTTCATAGCAGGCCCCCACCAAAGAGAGGTGCTCTTCCCCCAGAAGCTGTGTCCATAGAAGAGATCTGATGCTATCACAGGCTCCACTGTGTTTCTTTCTCCTGCCTAATAGCTTCCTTCACGGTTGACAACCTCTCTGCAGAGCTGCAACTCTGTTTAAAGTTTTTTTTTTTTTTTTTAGATTTAACTCAGGGACAGCTATTAAAACCAGTTGCTCTTTATTCATGGGGAAAGGAGGAATACAACATACTAAGCTATTTCATAGGTTTTTCTTATTTAAATTCCTAATAATTAACCAGATCCTGCTACCTATACTTATTTTATAATCTTCTGTTCCTATTTTACAGATATTGTAGCTATTCATATTTCTCTGAAACTACTGTTTATTTAAAAATTGTTTCTCTCTTCCAGATGAATTTTGTTCTACTGGGAGATGGATTTAAAACTTCTCATTTGTGGTGTTTGTTTTTATTGCTCCTTAGGCTTCCAAACCTCTGCCCTCAGAGTTCCTAGCCTGTCTTCTGCTTCTGGCTTGGCCACCTCAAACTGTCCACTGGTGAGCAAACCTTTCTTTCTCAGCCCCAGGACTTTCCCTTAGCAATTGCCCCCAAAAGTAGCCCTAGTGGTTGTGAGATATACCTTAGTTACCTTTTGCTTCTCAGCCTCTAGTCCCTAAGGAGCATACATCAAACAAAGGAAAGAAAATGCAATGCTTCGTTCAGTTGAGACACAAGTGCAAGGACAGATGGGAAATTCAATGAAGATGAGTGAGCAGACGGATGAAAATGAAAGGAGTCAGTCTTTCACATCTCCTAGCCCTGCCTTCTGCATCTGTCAGCACACTGTTCTGTATATTCACCTCTCTCTCACCCATAAAATCAATAGGATGATGTCTATTCATCAGAGTATCTTCGCAGAATAATCTGACCTTACTCATTCCCTCCTCCCCAAGCAACTTTATGAATAGCTTTCTTATATTGTATGGTTGAATCAAGTTAAAAAAAAGAAAACAAAAAACTACTGGGAAAGATTTTCTGTCTCTGAAATAGTGCAAGACCAAATTGTAAATGTAGTTTTTGTTCTTGGCCATTTCTGTTTATTTTACCAATTTTATAATTATATTGCATGTTTATACCTGATGAATCAAATATATGGCTTACTCTATTTTTAAAAAGATGTTCTCTTCATGCCCTTGAGGTGATATTAGATGTGTCATTTCTTCTCAAAAGATGCCAGTTTCTTTCTTAATTAAATTTAAACCTGCTTTTCTCAAGCTAATAAGTAACTTCTGGGATCTGAGCATGGCAATTCCAATTCTGAAGCCCTGGTAGTGCAGTGGTTAAGAGTTCAGTTTCTAACCAAAACGTTGGCAGTTCGAATCCACCAGGTGCTCCTTGGAAATCCTATGTGGGTCACTACGAGTCGGAATTGATTCGACAGCAATGGGTTTTGTTTTTGGTTTTTTTTTTTGGTTATATTAAAATTTGTATAACAGAGTATCTTTATTAACTTTCTCTTCAATATTTGAAACTGTGGGCATGTATTTATAATGGACTTAGCTGCCGAAGCTCAGTTTTAACTCCCTGGTCTCTGACTGTTATTCAGAATCTGTGTTTTACATTACCTTGAAAGTCACGTTTGATAGGTATCATCTTTTGAAGGATAAGAAAGCCACTCCAGTGGAATCAAATAGTAATGTTCTCTGCGTTACTTTCTTTTTAAATTTTAAAATTTGTTTCTTAATGATTAAGTAGCTCTTTTGGATGACCTAGATGTGTATATTCTCCTCATCATTCATAGAGGACAAAGTTCTTTTAGATGAAGCTAAAAAGTCGTGAGTTTTTATGTCATTAATTCAGCTTTAAGAGTCAGTTGACAATATTACCAAATTATACCATTTTTGTTAGACATCCAACACTTCATTGCCTTACAGTTAGCAGCCTCATGGTGTGGTTTAACTCATTCAGTTGCCCACACATACATTTTGTAACCATTTTACCTTGGTGAGTGCACCAGAAAGTTTTATTGCTCGGTATTAAATATTCTTTAAGAACCTTACTGATTTCTTTTTACATTACAAGGTGGGTGTTTGATTATTCTTGATTTTAAAGATTTCCAGTAGTTTTTGAACTGTTAACCTCAAAAGCACAGCCTCTGACACTTGGTGATGGAGTGACCAAGGATTATTTATCTGCAACCTGTTACCGGGGTGCCCAGGGGCAATCATGGACAGTCCATGGGGGACTGGGTGGATGTGGTCTCAGAGACCTATCCCTGTCTCAGTGGAAGCAGCAGCCTTGGTTGGTGTAATGGATATGAGGCATTCAAGTAAGATTTTATTTTAATAAAGGATTAAATTGCTAGAACCACCTGAAAGCAGTGCTTAAAAACCCAGAACTTTAGGACTAGGTGATCCCTTCGGTGTCATGTCATAGTGAACCTAAATTTCTTCTTAAGACAATTGTGGCTCTTGGTTCACATCTGGGGAGAGGAGGGAGGGGCTTTGGGTTCAGGTGCATCTTCTCATCAGACTCCTCAGGGTTCACAAGGCCTCAGTGCTGTCTCAGTTCTACCTCAGTCCTACTTTTCCCTGCAAATCAGCTGAAGCCTGTGGCTCTGCATTTTAACAGCATCATACTCTACAACGTACTATACTCCAGGTATTTTTCAGAGAGTATAAGTCTGAACCACTGTCTTTCTCTACCTAACAGAAGCCACATTGTGAGAAATGATATTTATAGATAATGGCCTGGAGAATTTTCAATTCATGCATTTTTCTGAATGCTATAAAATCTGTTCTTTGATTAGGTTGGCTAATAAGTATGGACCACATTGTCTTTTGTAGTTAGGTGCCCTTGAGTCGGTTCTGACTCACGATGACTCCATGTACAACAACAGAACGGAAAACTGCCCGGTCCTGTGCCATCCCCACAATGGTTGTTATGCCTGAGTCCATGGTTGAAGCCACTGTGTCAATCCATCTCAATGAGGGTCTTCCTCTTTTTTGCTGACCCTCTACTCTACCAAGTATGATATCCTTCTCCAGGGACTGATCCTTCCTAATAACATGTCCAAAGTATGTGAAACATAGTGTCGCCAACCTTGCTTCTAAGGAGCATTCTGGTTGTACTTCTTCCAAGAAAAACTTGTTCATTCTTTTGGCAGTACATGATATATTCAATATTCTTCGCCAACACTATTATTCAAAGGCATCAATTCTTCTGTCTTCGTTATTTGTTGTCCAGCTTTCGAATGCATATGAGTTGATTAAAAACACCATTGCTTGGGTCAGGGGCACCTTAGTCTTCAAGGTGGCATCTTTGCTTTTTAACACTTTAAAGAAGTCTTTTGCAGCAAATTTGCCCAATGCATTATGTCTTTTGATTTCTTGACTGCTGCTTCCGTGGTGTTGATTGTGGATCCAAGTAAAACAAAATCCTTGACAACTCCAATCTTTTCTCCCTTTATCATGATGTTGCTTATTGGTCTAGTTGTGAGGATTTTTGTTTTCTTTATGTTGAGGTGTAATCCATACTGAAGGCTGCGGACAACTGAACATTAAATTTGGTAACATGGATGTCATGGGTGCCTTGACAGGAATGGTTTTGGAGTAGTAGGGACAAAAGCTAGATCTAGGTGGATTAACTAGAGAACTGGAGGAGAGGTAGCAGAATTTGTGAGTGTGGAACAAATTCTCAAGAAGTTTCTAATAAAGGGAGCAAAGAAATGGCATAGTAGTATTATGAGTAAGTTGGATCAATAGAGGGTATTTTTAAGTTTGGAGAAATTTTAGCATATTTATATGCTTATGGGAATGGTCCATAAGCAGAAACAATTGAACAAGAAGAGTGGGATCAAAAGCAGAAGTAAATTCTTGGGCAGACAAGAGAGGATGGGATCCAGGGACCATGGGGTTATGTTTTTTAATAATACGGCCAGAGTGTAAGAATTGAAAAATGCAATTACAAAATTTGATTTTGGGAATACTATATTTAGAAAATCTATACTTAGAAAATATGCATGGAATATTTACAAAATTTGGTTATTTAGTAGTTCAAAAAGCAAGTCTTAATACATTTCAAAAACTGATAACATGTTCTCTCTACTCAAAGCAATTATGTTAGAATTAAAAAATAGAGAGATTACCAAAAACTCCCATGGGTTTGGAAGTTACAAAACACATTTCTAAAGAAATTATAGGTCAAAGGAGAAATTTCAATGGAATTCATGAAATACCTAAAAATGAATGTTAATGAAAATAGTACAGTAACACCTGCAAAAGCTGGAAACTGTGTAAGGTGGAAACCTGTCAGAGAAGGAAAATTCAAATATTTTCCACTAAAATGAATAATAGAAAAGTGGTAAACTGCACCCTGTTAAAGGCAGAAACCTTGAGAAACCTCAAAATATAAGATAATCCATCAAGTTGCGACTCTCACAGGTTTCACTGTACATATTAAAATTTATAGAATGCCAATAAAGTAACACTATAGGTTTAAGTTCTTATATTACAACAGAAGGACATCTGAAAAAAAAAATGTCTAACCTCATAAATTAGAAAAAAATAATAGGATAAACTCAAAGAAATCAGAAGAAGTAAAATAACAAACATCAGAGCAGAGAAAAAGCAATTAAGATAAAAAAAGAGAAAAGTTGGTTTTCTGAGGAATAATCAAAGAGACATCCATCTGGTTAGGCCAGTATGAAAAAAGAGAGAGAGAGAAAGCACAAATAAATATTAGAATGAAAATGAGACATAACTAGAGATACACCAAAAGTTGAAAGATAAAAAGTGAATACACCTGGCAATTCTATTCCAATAAATTTGAAACCTTAGATAAAATGGATGAATTCCTAGGAAAATATAATTTATCAAAAGTCACTCAAGAAGAAACAAAAAATTAAATAGTCCTATAACCATTAAAGTATTCGAATCAGCAGATTAAAATCTCCCTATAAGAAAACAATATTCCCAGCCAATTTTAAGGCAAGTTTCAAACATTTTCAAGGAAGAGACTACTCTAACCTCATAAAAACTTTCTTGGAAACTATAAATAGAGAAAATGCCTCAAAATTAATTTTATGAGTTTTGTATAATCTCATACCAATACCAGGTAAAGACAGTATGTGGTTGTTGTTAGGGGCCATCAACACTGTTCTGACTCGTAGCAACCCTATGTACAACAGAACAAAACACTGGCAGGTCCTGTGCCATCCTCACAATCATTCTTATACTTGATTGAGCCTATTTTTGCAGCCACTGTGTCAATCCATGTCATTGAAGATCTTCCTCTTTTTTGTTGACCCTCTACTTTATCAAGCATGATGTCTTTCTCCAGGGACGGATCCCTCCTGATAACATGTCCAAAATATGTAAGATGAAGTCTCGCCATCCTTGCTTCTAAGGAGCGTTCTGGCTGTATTTCTTCCAAGACAGATTTGTTTGTTCTTTTGGCAGTCCATGGTATATTCAGCATTCTTCGCCAACACCATAACTCAAAGGCATCAATTCTTCTTCGGTCTTCCTTAGTCACTGTCCAGTTTTCAAATGCATATGAAGTGATTGAAAACAACATGGCTTGGGTCAGTATCATCTTAGTCTTAAAATGACATGTTTGCTTTTGAACACCTTAAAGAGGTCTTTCGCAGCAGATTTGACCAATGCAATGCATCGTTTGATTTCTTTTGCCTTTTTTTATTGTTGTAGTTTAAGTGAAAGTTTAGATTTCAAGTTAGTCTCTTATACAAAAATTTATACATACATTGTTATGTGACCCTAATTGCTCTCCCTATACTGTGACAGAACATTCCTCCTATCCACTTCTGATTTCCCATGTCCATTCAACCAGCTCCTAACCCTCTCTGCCTTCTCATCTCACCTCCAAACAGAAGCTGCCCGTTTAGTCTCTTGTATCTACTTGAGAAGCACACTCTTCACGAGTATCATTTTATGTCCCACAGTCCAATCCAATCTTTTTCTGAAGAGTTGGCCTCGGGAATGGTTTTAGTTCTGGGCTGATAGAGAATCCAGGGGCCGTGATTTCCGGGGTTCCTCCAGTCTCAGTCAGACCATTAAGTCTAATCTTCTTACTAGAATTTGAGTTTTGCATCCCATCTTCTCCTGCTCCATCAGGGACTCTCTGTTGTGTTACCTGTCAGGGTGGTCATTGGTGGTAGCCAGGCACCATCTAGTTCTTCTGGTCTCAGGCTGATGAAGTCTCTGGTTTATGTGGCCCTTTCTTGGGCTAATACTTTCCTTGTGTCTTTGGTGTTCTTCATTCTCCTTTACTCCAGGTGGTTGGGACCATTTCATGAATCTTAGATGGCCACTTACAAGCTTTTAAGACCCCAGATGCCACTCACCAAAGTAGGAGGCAGAAAGTTTTCTTAATAAGCTTTGTTATGCCAATTGACCTAGATATCCCCTGAGACCATGGTCCCCAGAACTCCACCCCTGTTACTCTGTCCCTCAAAGTGCTTGATTGCATTCAGGAAACTTCTTAGCTTTGGTTTAGTCCAGTTGTGCTGACTTCCGCTATAGTGTGTGCAGTCCTTCCCTTCACCTAAGATAGTTCTTATGTACTATCTACTTAGTGAATAACCCTCACCCTCTCTCCCCACCCTCATAATCATCAAAGAATGTTTTCTTCTGTGTTTAAACCTTTTCTTGAGTGCTTATAATAGTGGTCTTATATAATATTTGTCCTTCTGTGACTGACTAAATTCACTCAGCATAATGCCCTCCAGATTCCTCCATGTTATAAGATGTTTAACGGATTCCTCCTTGTTTTTTTATCATTGCATAGTATTCCATTGTGTGGATATACCATAATTTGATAATCCATTCATCTATTGATGGGCACCTAGGTTGTTTCCATCTTTTTGTTATTGTGAACAGTGCTGCAGTGAACATGGGTGTGCATATATCTATTCATGTGACAGCTCTTATTTCTCTAGGATATATTCCAAGGAGTGGGATTGCTGGATCGTAAGGTGCTTCTATTTCTAGCTTTTCAAGGAAGTGCCAAATCAATTTCCAAATTGGTTGTACCATTTTACATTCCCACCAAAAGTCTATAAGTGTTCCAGTCTCTCCACTACCTCTCCAGCATTTATTATTTTGTGTTTTTTGGATTAAGGCTAGCCTTGTTGGAATGAAATGATATCTCATTGTAGTTTTGATCTGCATTTCTCTAATGGCTAAGATCGTGAGCATTTTTTCATGTGTCTATCAGCTGCCTGAATGTCTTCTTTGGTGAAGTGCCTGTTCATATCCTTTACCCATTTTCTAACTGGGTTATTTGTCTTTTTTTGTTGAGGTTTTGCAGTATCTTGTAGATTTTAGAGATTAGACGCTGATAGGATTTGTTGTAGCCAAAAATTCTTTCCCAGACTGTACGTTGTCTTTTGATTCTTTTGGTGAAGTCCTTTGATGAACATAAGTGTTTGATTTTTAGGAGCTCCCAGTTACATAGTCTCTCTTCTAGTGTTTGTGCATTGTTACTTATGGTTCGTACTGTGTTTATGCCATGTATTATGGCTCCTAGTGTTATCCTTATTTTTTCTTCCATGATCTTTATCATTTCCAATTTTATATTTAGGTCTTTGATCAATTTTGAGCTCATTTTTGTGCGTGGTGTGAGGTATGGGTCTTGTTTCAGTTTTTTGCAGATGGATATCCATGTATGCCAGCACCATTTGTTAAAGAGACGATCTTTTCCCCAGTCAATGGACTTTGGGCCTTTGTCAAATATCACCTGCTCATAGGTGGGTGAATTTATGTCTGGATCCTCAATTCTGTTCCATTGGTCTATGTATTTGTTGTTGTACCACTACCAGGCTGTTTTGCCTACCGTGGCGGTATAATAGGTTCTAAAATCAGGTAGTGTGAGGCCTCGCACTTTGTTCTTCTTGAGTAATGCTTTGCTTATCCGGGGCCTCTTCCCTTTCCATATGAAGTTGGTGATTTGTTTCTCCATCTCATTAAAAAATGCTAGTGGAATTTGGATCTGGATTGCATTCTATCTATGGATGGCTTTGGGTAGAATTGACATTTTCACAATGTTGAGTCTATCCATCCATGAGCAAGGTATGTTTTTCCACTTATGCAGGTCTCTTTTCGTTTCTTGCACTAGTGTCTTGTAGTTTTTGTTGTATAGGTCTTTTCCATCTCTGGTTAAATTTATTCCTAAGTATTTTATCTTCTTGGGGGGCTATTGTAAATGGTATTATTTTGGTGATTTCCTCTTCAAATTCTCTTTGTTGGTGTAAAGGAATCCAACTGATTTTTGTATGTTTATCTTGTATCCTGAAACTTTGCTGAAATCTTTTGTTAGTTCCAGTAGTTTTGTTGTGGATTCCTTGGGGTTTTCTGTGTATAAGAGCAAATCATCTGCAAACAGAAATACTTTGACTTCTTCCCTACCAGTTTGGATGTCCTTTATTTCTTTTTCTAGCTTAAGTGCTCTGGCTAGGACCTCCAGCACAATGTTGAATAAGAGTGGTGATAAAAGGCATCCTTGTCTGGTTCCCATTCTCAAGGGAAATGCTTTCAAAGTCTCTCCATTTAAGATGATGTTAGCTGTTGGCTTTGGATAAAAGCCCTTAATTATATTGAGGATTTTCCCTTCTGTTCCTATTTTGTTGAGAGTTTTTATCATGAATGGGTGTTGAACTTCTTCAATTGCCTTTTATGCATGGATGATAAGATCATGTGGTTCTTGTCTTTTGTTTTATTTATGTGATGGATGACGCTGATTGTTTTTCTAATATTGAGCCATCCCTGCATCCCTGGTATAAATCTCACTTGATCATGGTGAATTCTTTTTTTTGATATTTTGCTGAATTCTATTGGCTAGAATTTTGTTGAGGATTTTTGGGTCTATGATCCTGAGGGATATTCATCTGTAATTTTCTTTTTTTGTGGTGTCTTTACCTGGTTTTGGTAACAGGGTTATGCTGGCTTCATAGAATGAGTTTGGGAGTATTCCATCATTTTCTATGCTCTGAAATATCTTTAGTAGTAGTGGTGTTAACTCTTCTCTGAGAGTTTTGTAGTATTCTCCAGTGAAACCATCTGGGCCAGGGCTTTTTTTTTGTTGGGAGTTTTAAAATTTCCTTTTGAATGTCTTCTTTTGTTATGGGTTTATTTAGTTGTTCTACCTCTGTTTGTGTTAGTTTAGGTAGGTAGTGAGTTCTAGAAATTTGTCCATTTCCTCTAGGTTGTCAAATTTGTTAGTGTACAATTGTTCATAGTATTCTGTTATGATTCTTTTAATTTCAGTTGAGTCTGTTATCACCCATCTCATTTCTTTTTTTTTTTTCTTCTCTTTTTTTTATTGTACTTCAGGTGAAGGTTTACAGAAAAAATAGTTTCTCCTGAAACATAGTACACATATTGTTTTACGACATTGGTTAACAACCCCACGACATGTCATCCCTCTCCCTTCTCGACCTTTTTTTGGTGAAAATATACATAGCCAAGGATACAGCATTTCAAAAATTTCTACATGCACAGTTCAGTGACATCGACTACACTCTTCCAATTGTGCTGCTTTTCTCATTTTAGATGAAGGTTTACAGAACAAAATAGTTTCTCATTAAACAGTTAGTACACACGTTCCCTATGACAATGGTTAACAAGCTCACAACACATCAACACTATCCTTACTCAACCTTGGGTTCCCTATCACCAGCTTTCCTGTCCCCTTCTGCCTTCTAGTTCACCTCATTTCTTATACAGGTTATTTGCTTCCTCTCCTATTTTTCCTCTGTCAGCTTGGCCAATGGTTTATCAATTTTGTTGATCTTTTTGAAGAACCAGCTTTGGGTCTTGTTAACTCTTTCAATTGCTTTTCTATTCTCTATTTCGTTTAATTCTGCTCTAATTCTTATTATTTCCTTTCTTCTGGCACCTGAGGGCTTCTTTTGCTGCTCTCTTTCTAACTTCTTCTAGTTGTAGGGTTAATGTTTTGATTTTGGCCCTTTCTTCTTTTTTGGATGTGTGCATTTACTGCTATAAACTGACCTCTGAGCACTGCTTTTGCTGCTTCCCAAAGCTTCTGGTAGGATGTGTTTTCATTCTCATTTGATTCTGTGAATTTCTTTATTCCATCCTTGATTTCTTCTATAACCCAGTAGTTTTTGAGCAAGGTGTTGTTCAGTTTCCATCTGTTTGATTTTTTTTCCTTGATTTTTCTGTTATTGATTTCTACTTTTATGGCTTTATGGTCAGAAATGATGCTTTGTAATATTTTAATTCTTTGAAATCTGTTAAGGCTTGCTTTATGGCGTAACATGTGGTATATTCTGGAGACTTTTCCATGTACGTTGGAAAAGAAAGTATACTTGGCTGCATTTGGGTGGAGTGTTTGGTATATGTCCATGAGATCAAGTTGGTTGATTGTAGCATTTAGATCTTCGGTGTGTTTGTTGAGCTTCTTTCTGGATGTTCTGTCCTTCACTGAAAGTGGCATGTTAAAGTCTCCTACTGTTATTGTGGAGCTGTCTATCTCTCTTTTCAATGCTGTCAGAGTTTGTTTCATGTATTTTGGAGCCCTGTCATTGGATGCGTAAATATTTTTTATAGTCATGTCCTCCTGGTATATTGACCCTTTAATCATTATGTAGTGTCCTTCCTTATCTTTTGTGGTGGATTTTACTTTAAAGTTTATTTTATCCGAGATTAATATTGCCACTCCTGCTCTTTTTTGAGTGTTGTTCGCTTGATATATTTTTTCCCATCCTTTGAGTTTTAGTTTGTTTGTGTCTTTAAGTCTAAAATGTGTCTCTTGTAGGCGGCATGTAGACAGATTGTGTTTTTCTTATCCAATCTGCCATTCTCTGTCTCTTTATTGGTGCATTTAGTCCATTTACATTCAAAGTAATTATTGATAGATATGACTTTAGTGCCATCATTTTGATGTCTTTTTTTGTGTCTTGTTCACAGTTTCTTTGTTCCACTTAATTTTCTGTGCTAAGTCGTTTTTCTTTATGTATTTTCTTTTCATCTTTTTCATTGTTGTTGATTTTATATTTGCTGAATCTTTGTATTTTTCTTGTTTTTTATTTTGACTTGTAGGATAGTTTCCTTTCTGAGTACCTTAATATTTACCCCTATTTTTCTAAGTTTATGCCAGTCTGTTATTTCTTCATATAGCCTTGACTTTCTCTCCATATGAAAAATCTATGTCTACATTTTTTAAGTCCTTCTGTTTTGTTTTAATGTTGTCATCTTTTAAATATTGACATCTCTATTTCCCTATTTTCAGTGTTATAGCTTTGATTTATTTTTGTGACTTCCTTATGGGTTGATATCTGGTCGCTCTGTCCTGTGTTCTAGTCTTGGGTTGTTATGTGATGTTACTGATTTTCTTACTGGAGGACTCCCTTTAGTATTTCTTGTAATTTTGATTTGGTTTTTGCAAATTCCCTAAACCTCTGTTCATCCGGAAATGCCCTGATTTCGCCATCATATTTGAGAGACAGTTTTGCTGGATATATAATTCTTGGCTGGCATTTTTTCCTTTAAGGCTTTATGTATGTCATCAGATTGTCTTCTTGCCTGCATGGTTTCTGCTGAGTAGTCCGATCTTATTCTTATCGACTCTCTTTTGTAGATGACTTTTTGTTTATCCCTAGCCACTCTTAAAATTCTCTCTTTATCTTTGGTTTTTGGCAAGTTTGATTATAATATGTCTTGGTGACTTTCTTTTGGGATCTACCTTATGTGAGGTTCGATGAGCATCTTAGATAGATATCTTCTCATCTTTCACGATATCAAGGATATTTTCTGCTAACAAATCTTCAACAATTCTCTCTGTACTTTCTGTTATCCCCCCTGTTCTGGTACTCCAATCACTCATAGGTTATTCTTCTTGATAGAATCCCACGTAATTCTTAGGGTTTCTTCATTTTTCTAAATCCTTTTATCTGGTTTTTTCCTCAAATAAGTTGGTGTAAAGTGCTTTATCTTCAATCTCACTAATTCTGACTTCCATTGCCTCAGTTATGCTCCTACAACTTTCTATTAAGTTGTCTAATTCTGAAATTTTATTGTTAATCTTCTGGATTTCTGATTGCTGTCTCTCTATGGATTCTTACCATTATGCTCTTCTCTAATCTTTTTAATTTCCTCTATTGTGTATTCTGTGTTTTGCTTAATTACCTTCCTAATCTCTTAAAGTGTTCTGTATATTATTAATCTTTTGTATTCTGCCTCCAGTAATTCCAAGAAATTTTCTTCCTCTGGAAATTTTCTAGATTCTTTATTTTGGGAGTTTGCTGAAGTCATCATGGACTGCCTCTTTATGTTATTTGATATTGACTATTGTCTCCAAGCCATTGATAAGTTATTATATTTATTTATTTTATGTTTGCTTACTGTGTCCTAGCTTCTTGTTTTGTTTTGATGTGCCCAAATAAGCTGTTCATGTGAGGTAGCTCAGTCACTGGCACTCTTGATGCTCCAATGTCCTGTCCCCAGGTGGCCAGAACTGCCACTAAATATCTGACCCCAGGAGTCTGCCCACTGCTCCTGTACAGATTCAGCTCAGGAGTCCAGGTAGTCGGCCACCAAGTGTGAGGTGCAGGCTCTTACCCACAGTTCTAGACAAGCATGGGTGACTGGTGTAGACAAGCATCCATGTGCAACAGGGGGACAAAGGCTGAGCAAGGCAGAGGGCTGACAGCCACCCCCAAGCATCCAGGAGGAAAGCATGTCCTTGTTCCCTAGAACATGTAGATGGGTGTGTTTTGCAGCCAGACTATGAGTACCCAGTGCTGTTGGCTGTAAGGACTGGGAGGCACCTCTTATTCTTGGGTCCCTATAGCGGTGGCTAGGTGTTGTAGGTGGAACCACTAGTCCCCAGCCTCCTGATCTGGGTAGGTGAAGACCCTGCTTAATTGGCAGAGCAGTGTCAAATGTCACAAACCTGCCACTTCACAGTTGGAACAGTTGAAGTTAGACTTCAGGTATATACCCTGTTGCACTGTGGTAATGATGGCCTACACTGTTGAAATGGGCCCACTCAAGTCTATGCAGTGGGAAAGGAACTCAAAGTCTGTGGATCCCTTATGCCTCTGCCTAGGCAAAGGAGCTGTGCCTCCCCTGAGTTCCTGGATTAGAGGAGCCGGCAGATTAATTATTCCCCTGTTTGTTAGTTTGTTCACTCTCCAAGTCCGGGAGAATGGCTCAGGGTGTGAGATGGGTCCTACTTCCACACGAGCGGAATTTGTAGTCACTGAAGCCAGTCTGGGACCCAGGGCAGAGCAGGGAATGGGGAGATAAATAGGAGAGAGGTTTTTCCCTAAGAGGTGTGTTTTTGATCTGTGCAGTAGGCTGGACGCAAGTACTCATCTTTCATCAATTGAGGGCTTCTTCTCACTGGTTCTGGATGGCCAAGTAGACTCTCTGCCACTGGGTCTCTCCTGGTGTGGAAAACGCCTCACAAGAGCCACTGCTTGCCCGCCTCACCACTCACTCCCAAGTTGATCCACTCTGAAGGACACAGGCTCTCATAGGGTCAGGTCTGGCAACTCCTCGCTGCTTCCAAACTGTCTCTCCCTCTCCCGTCCACTCAGTCCCATTTCTCAACTTTGCCTTTGTTGTTCAAGGCTCCTAGATTGGCATATATAATCAATTCACTTGTTTTTTCTGGTCTTTATTATAAAAGGGAACACTAGAAGTGTCTGACTACTTAACCATCTTGGCCCCGACTCCTTGTATGATTTTTTTTTTTTAAATTTTTTTTTTTGTACTTTAGATGAAGATTTACAGAACAAATAGTTTCTCATTAAACAGTCAGTACACATATTGTTTTATGACATTGGTTAACGTCTCCACAACATGTCAACACTCTCCCTTCTCAACCTAGAGGACCCTTTTCTTCGTGAAAATATACAAAGCCAAAGTTACACCATTTTGAAAGTTTCTACATGTACAATCTGGTGACATCGATCACATTTCCAGTTGTGCTGCTATTCTCACTATCCTTTTCCAAATTATTCCATCACCATTATCTTCAACTCACTGTCCCCTAGGCTTCCCATCAAACCCTTTGAGTTGCTATTGTCAATTTGATCTCACATAGATAATTCTTTTTTTTCTTTTGTACCTTAGATGAAGGTTTGCAGAACAAATAGTTTCTCATTAAACAGTTAGTACACATATTGCCCTATGACAATGGTTAACAACCCCATGATATGTCAACACTGTCCCT
>NW_004444082.1:5973217-5974767 GCF_000243295.1 Trichechus manatus latirostris | reverse complement strand
GTCTCTCCTATATGGGGTTTGTTGAGCTTCTTGGGTTGTCAGCTTTTCATCTTTCATGACATTGAGGAAGTTTTCTGTCAGCAATTCTTCAATGATCCTCTCTGTGTCTTCTGTTTTCTCCCCCTGTTCTGGAACTCCGATCACTCTCAGATTTTTGCTTTAGATTGGATCCCGCATAATTCTCAGGGTCTCTTCATTTTTCTTCATTCTTTTTCCTGAGTTCTCCTCAGAGTTGTATCTAAGTGTTTGTCTTCAATTCAGCTGGTCCTGTCTTCCATCATTTTAAATCTGCTCCTCAGCCCTTCTATGACACTGTCCATTTCTGAAATCTTGTTGTTTAGCTTTTGGATTTCTAATTGCAGTTTTTGTATAATTTCTAGTTGTGACTTTATTTTGACATTTTGTTCCTGCATTATTTTCCTGAATTCTTCCATTTTTTGTCTGTATTTTCCAAGAATTTGTCTGCCTTTTCCATGAATTTGTCTATTTTTTCCTCTTTTTTGTGTTTTTTGCTTCAACTCTTGGATAATTCTGAGTATTAGAGATTTGAATTCCCTATCAGGTAGTTCTAGTGACTTTTCCTCTACTAGAAAGTCACCTGGTGTTTTATTTTGGACGCCTACTGGAATCATCCTGTCCTGTTTTTGTAAGTGTTTTGATATTATCTGTTGTCTTTGGGGAATTCAGTAGTTACTTGTCTCGTTTATTGATTGTAGATTTGTTTGTTTCATCCTTTTTTTTTTTGTAATTTGGCTATGTCTAGGCAGGTGGGCTGTGTGTTCTTTGTTGTTTGCACATCTGTGGGCTTGATACTTTTCACCTCCTTCTCCAATTGGCAGGGTCAGTTGCTCAGATATGGTACAGCAGGGCATGTCTAGATGAAGAGAAGTTGCTGGGATGGGTTTTTTGTGGCACTTACTACAGCCACCAGGGCTGGTCGGTAATCAGTGCAGGGCAGGTTCCAGTAGGCCGTGTCTGTGCTGTTTGGTGGTGTGATGTTAAGTGCACAGTGCAGGTAGGCAGGATGGAGGGGGGAGATTGTGATTTTTGGCTAAGATGGGTATGGGAGAGAGGAGAGAGGAACAGGAGCCAAAAACATACAAACAAAAAAGAGTGCTAGGGGAGCTTGCCATTGGAGTGGAGAGATGAAAGACTCTGAAATGGAGAAAAACCAAAAGGAGAAGAACAAAAAAAAGAAAAGAACGAATAAATAAAAATTAGAAAGCAAAGCTCCCAGGGATCCCACCAGTGCAGCTACAAGGTCTGGGGAAGTAGTTACCAGGTGTTGAAGCACAGCCTGGCTAGGAGGTGTAGAGGTATTTAGGGTCAGGTATCCAGGGGACAGGAAGAGAAGAATGATATAGAGAGAGGAGAAAATGAGTCATGAAGAAAGACAAACAGGAAAAAGAGGGAAAAGAAAACAAATTTTAAAAAAAGAACAAGAAGGGAAAGATTAGTCCGAAGGACTAATGTACCACAGCTACCAAGGCCTCCACCAGACTGAGTCCAGTACAGCTAGATGGTGCCCGGCTACCACCACTGACTGCTCT
>NW_004444082.1:5959536-5971457 GCF_000243295.1 Trichechus manatus latirostris | reverse complement strand
GATGCCCCGTTCTTCTTTACATAGCCCAACTTCTCAGAACATTTGCTCAGCATACATATTGAATAAATATGGTGAAAGGATACAATCCTGAGCACACCTTTCCTGACTTTAAACCATTCAGTGCTCCCTTATTCTGTCCAAATAACTGCCTCTTAATCTATGTACAGGTCCTCATGAGTACAATTAAGGGTTCTGGAATTTCCATTCTTTGCAATGTTATCAATAATTTATTATGATCCACACAGTCGAATGCTTTTGCATAGTCAATAAAACACAGGTAAACACCTTTCTGGGATTCTCTGTTTTCAGCCAAGATCATCTGACATCAGCAATGATATCCTTCATTCCATGTCCTCTTTTGAATTCGGCTTGAATTTCTGGTAGTTCCCTGTCAATGTACTGCTGCATAGCTGCTATTGGCCATTTTGAATTGGACAATCATATGGTCTTCTATGCCTGGAATGACAACTTGAAGAGGAATGGCATTGCTTTCATCGTCAAAAACAACATTACAAAATCTATCTTGAAGTACAATGCTGTCAGTGATAGGATAATATCCATATACCTACAAGGAAGACTAGTCAATACGACTATTATTGAAATTTACGCACCAACCACTAAGGCCAAAGATGAAGAAACTGAAGATTTTTACCAACTTCTGCAGTGTGAAATTGATCAAACATACAATCAGAATGCACTGATAATTATTGGTGATTGGAATGCTGAAGTTGGAAACAAAGAAGGCTCAATTGTTGGAAAATATGGCCTTGGTGACAGAAGTGATGCTGAAGATTGCATGATAGGATTTTGCAAGATCAATGACTTCATTGCAAATACCTTTTTTCAACAACATAAATGGTGACTATACACGTGGACCTCACAGGATGGCATACACAGGAATCAAATTGACTACATCTGTGGAAAGAGACGATGGAAAAGCTCAATATCACCAGTCAGAACAAAGCCCGGGGCCTTCTGTGGGAAAGACCATCAACTGCTCATATGCAAGTTCAAGATGAAGCTGAAGAAAATTAGAACAAGTCCACGAGAGCTAAGGTATGACTCTGGGTATATCCCACCTGAATGTAGAGACCATCTCAAGAAGAGATTTGATCCACTGAACACTAATGACCAAAGATCAGACGAGTTGTGGAATGATACCTTAGGCATCTAGTGCTGCTACAACAGAAATACCACAAGTGGGTGGCTTTAACAAAAAGAAGTTTATTCTCTCACATTCTAGTATGCTACAAGTCCAAATTCAAGGCATCAGCTCCAGGAGATTGCTTTCTCTGTCAGCTCTGGAGGAAGGTCCATGTCATCAATCTTCCCTTGGTCTGGGAGCTTCTCTGAGCAGAAACCTCAGGTCCAAAGGATGCATTCTGCTCCCAGCACTGCTTTCTTTGTTGTATGAGATTCCCATGTGTCTCTGCTCCCTTCTCTCTTTTATATCTCAAAAGAGATTGGCTTAAGACACTATCTAATCTCGTAGACCTCATCAGTATGACTGCTGCTAATCCATTTTATTACATCATAGTGATAGAGTTTATAATACATAGGGAAATCACATCAGATGATAAAGTGGTAGACAATCATACAATACTGGGAATCATGACCTAGCCAAGTTGACAGGTATTTTGGGGGGACACAATTTGTTCCAAGACAAATGACATCAAGGATATCATACATGAAGAAAGCAAGAGGTCATTAAAAAGACAGGAAAGAGGGACTTCCAGGCAACATGGCTCAATAGTCAGAAGCACCACACCATCCCTCCACAGCAAAGAACAGGAAAACTAACAGAGTCACAAACAAAATCACACATCAATCCTGAAACCCTACGCATCAAATGAAGAGATAAAGAACTCCGCCAAGCACCGAATGGAATAAGATACTGACCGAGAACAGACAGCGAGGAGAGATACATGCAGAGGTCCCCTATCAGCTACTGTAGCACAGATCTGTCATCTTGGACTCCTATCAGAGGTCAGCAAACAGGGGGTACAAGAAAGCAGCTTCATGGGATTTCCAGTAGGAGCAGAGTAACCAGTAAACAGCAATATAGGCTTTCCCACCCTACACCCTTCTTCACCCCCACTTAGCCTGTTCTGCTTCCTGCAGCCACAGTCTCTTGGCCAGGAAGCATCCTGATGTCGCTTGGATTCCACCTGCCTGCACTGGCCGGCTCCCTGAGTGCCTTTTATTGGCTGCTGGTGTTGCTTTTTTCCGCTTCTTTAGATTTCTTCCTTACCTCTCACCACCTCCCCCTCCATTCTCTCAAATACCTGGCTCCGCATTCCATCTTTGCTGCTTCCTGAAAGGCTGCAAAACACCACTTGACTGTGAAACTGCTTCCCAGCCTTTGTCGCCATGCTGGTAGGACCTCCGGGGCTTTTTTGTTTGTTTGTTTGTTTGTTCTGATTTGTTCTGTTTTGATTTGTGTGTTTGTTTTCTTTTTCTTTTCTCGGCTGGGAAGCCCCTTCTAGCCGCGCAGCACCATGCGGCTTGGAAGTTATTCTCTTACACTGCACAGATACACAAGGACATCACTGGGAGCATTTCTTTTTTCTTGTTTGTTTTTGTTTGTTTTTTTTTTCCTTTGATTCTTTGTTTTGTTTTCTTCTCTCTCTTATTGCCTTTGTGTCTTTCTTCATTTCCAGTTTCTTGATTTATTCATTTTTTTCTTTTACCCTTTTTCTTTTTTTTTAATTTTTGTTTTTCCTCATTTCTCAGTCTCTCATCTCTCCACTACAATAGCAAGCTCCTTTAGCACTCTGTTTTGTTTGTGTGTATGTTTTTGGCTCTGTTCCTCTCTCTTCTCTCTCATCTTTCCCATACCTATCTTAGCTCCACACATCACCATCTACCCCCTCCTTCTTGCCTACCTGCACCATGCGTTGAACATCACACTCCCAAGCAGCACAGGCACAGCCTACTGAAACCTGTCCTGCACTGATTCCTGGTCTGCACTGTCAGCCATGGTACGTGCCAAAAGCAACCCATCCCAACAACTCCCCTTCAACTGGACCTGCCCTGCTGTACCATACCTGAGTGACTGACCCTGCCCATTGGAGAAAGAGGTAAAAAGTATCATGCCCACAGACAAGCAAACAACAAAGAACGTACAGCCCACCTGCTTGGACATAACCAAATAAAACAAAAAAGCAGGATGAAACAAACAAATCTGCAATCTATAAACAAGGAAAATAACCACTGAATGTCCCGAGCACAGCAGACAGTATCAAAACATTTACAAAAACATGATAGGATGGCTCCAGTAGGCATCCAAAACAAAACACCAGATGACCTTCCAGTAGAAGAAAAGGCACTAGACCTAACTGATAGCAAATTCAAATCTCTAATATTCAGAATTACCCTACAGTTTAAGCAAAAAGCAGACAAAAATCAGGAAAAAATAGACAAATTCATGGAAAAGACAGACAAATTCATGAAAAATACAGACAAAAATAGGAAGAATTCAAGAAAATAATACAGGAACAAAATTCTAAAATAAATTCACAACTAGAAATCATACAAAAACAACAATTAGAAATCCAAAAGATAAACAACAAGATTTCAGAAATGGACAGTGTCATAGAAAGGCTGAGGAGCAGGTCTGAAATGATGGAAAACAGAATCAACAAAATTGAAGACAGACACTTGGATACAACTCTAAGGAAACATCAGAAAAAAGAACGAAGAGAAATGAAGACACCCTAAGAATTATGTGGGATACAATCAAAAGCAAAACTCTACGAGTGATTGGAGTTCCAGAACAGGGGGAGAAAACAGAAAACACAGAGGATCATTGAAGAATTGCTGACAGAAAACCTCCTCAATGTCATGAAAGACGAAAAGCTGACCATCCAAGAAGCTCAACGAACTCCATATAGGATAGAACCCAAAAGAATATCACCAAGGCATATCATAATCACACTTGCTAAAACCAAAGACAAGCAAAGTATCCTGAGAGCAGCTCGAGAAAAACAAAAAGTCATATACAGAGGAGAAACAATAAGACTAAGCTCTGATTATTTGGCAGAAACCATGCAGGCAAGAAGGCATGGGATGACATATACAAAACCTCGAAAGAAAAAAATTGCCAGCCAAGAATAATATATCCTGCAAAATTCTTGTTCAAATATAATGGTGAAATTAGGTCATTTCCAGACAAACAGAAATTAAGGGACTATGTAAAAACCAAACCAAACTTACGAGACTTATTAAAGGGAGTCCTTTGATCTGAGAACAAACAACATCAGACCACAGGCTGAATATAGGACACAGGATTGTACTAGCCAGACACCAACCTAGGAAATGAACTCTTAAGGACTATGCAAAACCAAAAGAATTACAACAGGGAACCAGAGAGGTTAATCTGTAAATGACAACAGCATCAGAACAATAAAAGAGGGGCTAAACGGTGTAGGTATAGAACGTTCCAATGGAGAGCAAAGCAAGGCGATACCAAATACTAGTAGAATTGGTTCAAATCTAGGAAGATAAGGGTAAATTCCAAGGTAAGCACAAAGAAAGTTAACAAACCTACTCTTCAAAATAAAGAAAAACCTATAGTCTCAGTAAAAACAAAACCTACAAAAACAGAAGAAATGAAAAAAATCCACAAACGAAAGGAACTCATCACAGGAGAGTAAGAGGAACCAAGAAAACTTCAGCACCACAAAAAAATGCACTACAAAATGCAATCCCACTCCTAGGAGTATATCTTAGAGAAATAAGAGCCATCACTCAAATAGACATATGCATACCCATATTCATTGCAGCGCTGTTCACAACAGCAAAAAGATGGAAACAACCTACGTGCCCATCAACAGATGAATGGATAAACAAACTATGGTACATACTCACAATGGAGTATTATGCAAAGATAATGATAAACCTGTGAAGCATCTTATAACATGGATGAAACTAGAGGACATTATGCTGAGTGAAATAAGTCAATCACAAAAGGACAAATATTGTATGAGACCTCTATTGTAAAAACTCATGTAAAAGTTTACACACAAAAAGAAACAATCTTTGTTGGTTACAAGGGATGGGGGGCAACTAAACAGACTATAGATAAGTGGTAACTTTGATGAAGGGTATGACAGTACACAATACTGGGGAAGCCAGCACAACTTGTACAAGGAAAGGTCATGGAAGCTCCATAGACACTTCCAAACTCCCTGAGGGACCCAATTGCTGGGCAGAGGGCTGTGGGGATCACGGTCTTCGGGCACATCTAGCTCAGTTGGCGTAACACAGTTTACAAAGACAATGTTCTACATTCTACCTTGGTGAGTAGTGTCTGGGGTCTTAAAAGCCTGTGAGCAGCCATCTAAGATACCCCACTGGTCTCACCCCCTCGGAAGGAAGGGAGAATGAAGAGAACAAGATACAAGGAAAAGGTTAGTCCAAAGGACTAATGGACCACAGCTACCATGGCCTCCACCAGACCAAGTCCAGTATAGCTAGATGGTGCCCCGCTACCACCACTGACTGCTCTGACTGGGATCACAATAGAGGGTCCTGGACTGAGCTGGAAAAGAATGTAGAACAAAATTCTAACTCAAAAAAAAGGCCAGATTTACTGGCCTGACAGACTGGAGAAACCCCGAGAGTATGGCCCCCGGTCACCCTTTTAGCTCAGTGGTGAAGTCACTCCTGAAGTTCACCGTTCAGCTGGGGATTGGACAGCCTCATAAAACAAAACAGGACTAATGAGGCACAGCAGTCCAGGGACAAGGACTAGAAGGCAGGAGGGGACAGGAAAGCTGGTGATAGGGAACCCAAGTTTGAGAAGGGACAGTGTTGACATGTTGTGGGATTGTTAACCATTGTCATAGGGCAATATATGTACTAACTGTTTAATGAGAAACTATTTGTTCTGCAAACTTTCATCTAAGGTACAAAAAAAATTTATGTGAGATCAAATTGACGACAGCAACTCAAAAGGTTTGATGGGAAGCCTAGGGAACAGTGAGTTGAAGATAATGGTGATGGAATAATTTGGAAAAGGATAATGAGAATACCAGAAAAACTGGAAGAATGTAATTGATGTGACTAAATTTTACATATAGAAACTTTTGAAATGATGTAACTTTGGCTATATATATTTTCATCAAAATAAAAAGTCATCCAAGGTCGAGAAGGGAAAGTGTTGACATGTCTTGGGGTTGTTAACCAATGTCATAAAATGATATGTGTACTGACTGTTTAATGAGAAAATATTTGTTCTGTAAACCTTCATCTAAAGTACAATAAAAAAAATTAAAAAAAAAAAAGACAGGAAAGAAAGAAAAGACCAAAATGGATGTCAGAAGAGACTCTGAAACTTGCTCTTGAACGTTGAGTATCTAAAGCAAAAGGAAGAAATGATGAAGTAAAAGAGCTGAACAGAAGCCAAAGTAAAGTATTATAATGACATGTGTAAAGACCTGAAGATAGAAAACCAAAAAGCATGTTTGGAACTCTGTTCCTCACTCCTAATTTTGACTTCAACTAAACATTTTTGGAAACATTCTGTTAGAATTTAATGATTGAAGGACAAATGAGGCTCTTCAGGGAATGTCTTATACTAATTTCTTATCTAGAGTATCTTGTTAGCAGGCTATACATGACCTTTTTATGATTTTTTAAAAAAATTATTTATTTTGTTGTTGCTGTGGAGAATGTACACTACAGGACTTACACGAATTCAACAGTTTCTACATGTACAATTCACTGACATTGATCACATTCTTCGAGTTGTGCAACCAATTTCAGCCTCTTTTTCTGAGTTGTTCCTCTCCCATTGACATAAATTCACTGCCCCCTACGTTTCCTATCTAATTTAGATAAACTCACAATTAATGACTTCCTGAACCATACCTATGCTAATGAATGGAAATTAAATACATTAAATACATAGTCTTTGAGAAACACTAAAACTCAGTGATTAAATCTTCCTGTATACACAGAGCTATTCACTCCAAATCCAAAAGTCATTCCAATGTGAATAAAAGAAGATTCATATCTAATCAACTTGGGGTCTATCAGACATCAGTGTGTCATACGTTTCTACTGCTTCTTATAATTTTTGCTAATCATTAAAAAGCTTGGTACTGGATAAGACTTGTGTGTTATGTGAATCTGACTGAAAATTCATTCCTTTGTAATAGGGTAGATAGGTAAACTCTATAAAATATAGTTGTTATTTTTTCCCCTATGTGAATTTATAAAGGTAATGCAATGGGAATAAAAATGCTAATTGTAGATGGAAGAGAGTGTGTTGGGGAAAACAGAACAAGTGATTTTGACCTTCAATATGAAAAAATACCCAAACAAAACAGGCCAAAATTTTCAGAAAAAAAGAGGGGAATGAATGGGAATAGTCTTACCAGGTATTGAAACATAATATAATACTAGGAGTTAAGACTGTCTGGTAATGTATTTCTCTGTGTGGCACAAGTGGTTTGTGCTCATCTACTAACCCAAAGTTTGGCAGTTCAAACTAACCCAGAGACACCACAGAAGAAAGGCCTGGTGATCTGCTTCTGAAAAAACTATAGCCAAGAAAACCCAATGGAGCAGTTCTACTCTGTAACACACGGGGTCTCCATGAGTTGGAAGTGACTTAACAGCAACAAGTTTGGTTTTTGGTTTGATAATGTGTTAGTCAGGAGAGGTTAGGTCATACATACTGCACTAACAAACCACCAAACATCTAAGAGGTTTAAATAAAAACAAATCAGTTGCCACTGCGTCTACTCTGACTCATGGCAACCCATATGTGTCAGAGTAGAACTGTGATCCGTAAGGATTTCAGTGGCTTAATTTTTGGAAGTAGAACACCAGATCGTTATTCTGAGGCGCCTTTGGATAGACTTGAATCTCCAATCTTTTGGTTACCAGCCTAGCACATTAACCATTTGTGCTACCCATGGACTCCTACAGGTTTAAATATCAGATGTTTATTTCTTACTTAGACTATATGTCTTGGATGAATTAGCAAGGAGGCTCTTGTCATTATCACTTAGAGATCCAGACTGACAAAGCAACCACCATCTTAAACATTTCTAGTTGCTGTGCCAAAATGTAAATCTCTCAGGAGGATCTCAAAATGACAATTAAATACTCAAGTCTGGAAATAATCCATGCCACTTTCACTTACAAATCATTGGCCAGAACTAATCACATGGGCCCATCCAACCACAAGAGAGCCAGGAAATACAATTCTACTCTATCCCCAGAATGTGTGACAGGGGAGAATACTTGACAAACATCTGCATGACTACCTTAAGTACTGATATGTAAATAGATCTGTAGAACAGAATAGAAATCCCAGAAATACATGCAGAAATTTGGTATAGGATATAAGTGGCATTTCAAATCAGTGGGCTAAAAGATGAAGTATTCAAATAATGGCATCAGGACAATTGAACATACATCTTCAAATAGGTATAATTAGTAACGTAATCTAAATCTTATGCCAGAATAAAGTGCAGATGGATCAAAAATTTAAATATAAGAAACAAAATAATAAAGGTACCAGGAAAAAAACATGTGGAAATTATTTTATAATTTTGGAATGGAAAATGCCTTTCTAAATGTGATACAAAACACAAAATCATAAAAGAAAGTATTTAAAAATTCAGTTACTTAAATATCAAAAATGTCTATGTGTGGCGGGGGGAGGTAACTATAAAAGAAGTTAAAAAGTGAACAAACTGAGAAAAACATTTGCAACTCCTGTCACAGACAGGGCAAAATTCCCTAATTATGAAGACCTCCAATAATGTGTAACAATGTCCAGAGCATAGTTTCTGGAGCCACATTGCTAGGGTTCAGGTCCTGGTTCGCCAATTACCATGGGAGTGACATTGTTAAGAAGTTAAGACCTTTCTATATTTTAACTTCTACATTTGTATGATCAGGATAATATTAGGGCTCCAGAGGGTTGTTGTGAAAATTAAATGGGTTAATATATGTAAAGTACTAAGAACAGTGCCTGGCATATCATCATCATTATTATTTTTATTGTTAATTTTATTATTATTAAACAAGAAGTAAAGACAAATACCTAATAGATAAATGGGCAAAGGATTTGAAAAGACAAAGTCACATTAAGGGAAATAATTTTGAACTTTGAACTTCACTCATAATAACAGAAATACAGATTAAAAGTTCACTGAAATAACATTTTTGATCTTTTATAATGACAAAGATTAAAATGCTTGATAGCACCCTGTGTTGGTAAGTAGGTTAAAAACCAGGCATTCTCATGTATTATTAAGTTGGTATAAAAGAGGGCAATTTGGCAACATAGATCAAAATACGAATCCACATACTTTTGGATTCAGCAATTCCAAGTCTAGAAATGTATCCCTCAGATGTATTCCCCTACGTGAATAATTATACACCATTAAGTTATTAACTGCAGCATTACAAATATTGTCCACCAATAGCAGACTGAATAAATTATGGTACATCTATACCATGGAATACTGAGCAACTTTAAAATAAATGAGAAAGTTCTTTGTGTATCAATATGAAAATCTCAAAGATAAATTGTTAAAGTTTTTAAAAGGAGGTGAAGAAGAGTGTGGATAACACGCTTTCATTAGTATAAAGAGGGGAGGGAATGATATACATATATATGTATATATGTAAATGAATATTCTGCAAAAATACACAACAGACTGGTAGCTGCCTACAGTGAGAAAAACTGCTGAGAAATCTTCTTTTTGGGGAATTAAAGAAATGGGAGAAATTTTTACTTACTATGAGACAGCAGATGAGCTATGGAAGGAGCTAAAGAAATAGCTCCACAGAGTAGGGTCGGAGCAGCAATCAGTGAAAGAAGGACGGGGTAATTTTATGTTTGCATCCTTGTTGTTGCTGTTGTTAGCAGCCAGCAAGTCAGCTCCAACTCATGGTGACCTGATGAATGACACAACAAAACGTGCCCAGTCCGTGCCATCTTCATGACCGCTGGTATGTTTGAGTCCATTGTTGCAACTATTGTGTCCATCTCATTGAGGGGTTCCTTCATTTTTGTTGGCCCTCTGTTTTACCAAACATGACACCTTTTTCTAGAAATTGGTCTTTCCTGATGATATATTCAAAGTAAGCGAGTCGATGTCTCACCATTCTCGCTTCTAAGGAGCATTCTGGTTATATTTCTTCTAAGACTGATTTGTTCGTTCTTCTGGCAATTCACGGTATATTCAATATTCTTCACTAGCACCACAATTCTAACTCTTCTTCCGACTTCTGTTTTCATTGTCCAGCTTTCACATGAATATGAGACAATTGAAACGACCATGGCTTGGGTCAGGTGCACCTTACTCATCAAAGCAACGTCCTTGCTTTTTAAAACTTTAAAGAGGTCTTTTGCAGCAGATTTGTTTGACTGCTATTTCCATGGACATTGATTGTTGATCCAAGTAGAATGAATTCATTGACAACTTCAATTTCTTCTCCTGTGTTTTGTTTATTCAAGGTATTGATTATATCTTGGACTTGACTTTTTCAAGGTAAAAAATAGTTGAATATCAGCTAGTCAATGTGGTGCAAATTAATATGTATCCCTAAGCAATATATAATATTGTTTTACATATGTTTTAACTTTATAAAGATAGCATAAGTTATCATAAGTGAAACAGCAATTTACTTTTTTTTGGCTCAACATTATTTTGGGGATTTATTCATATATTTCTAGATTATTTACTTTTACTGCAGTACTTTCTACTGCAGATTTACTATAGAACAGTATCATAGTATGGTATTGTAGTATAGTATGGAACATATCTATTTTATTTATTCATTGCTTTTAATATGTTACTAATACACACAGAGGTGCTTCAGTACATATTCCTGCTCCTTCTTTACATATATTAGAGGGACGATATTCCTAGAATTGAAATTACTTAATTGTACTACAAGTGCATTTTTGAATTTGCTGGCAATTATCAAACTGCACTCTCAAAGGGTTTATACCAATGTACTCTTCCATCAAAGTATAGGTACTGTACCCATTTTTCCATATACTTGCTGGTACTTGATTTTATCAAACTTTAATTTTTTTCCAATCCAATGGAAAAAATGAATTCATCCAGTGAAATGGTATGTTTTTATTGCATTAAAAGATTCCTATCACTGGTGAGACTGAGCATTTTTTTCATAAATTATTGGACATATAATGTCCTTCTGTGAATTGCCTGTTCATATACTTCACCCAGCTTTCTATTGAGCTACTTGTCTTTTTATATTCACTTCTAGGATCCTTCATCAGTTATATATGCTGCAAACCTCTTCTTCTATAGATTGTCCTTTCACTTTCTTTACGATGACTTTTGATGTAGTTTTTTAAACATAATTGAAATTAGTTACCCTTTATGATTTATCTTTTCTTTTTTTATTGTACTTCAGACCCACATTTACATAACAAATAGTTTCTCATGAAACAGTAGTACACATATTGTTTTATGACATTGGTTAACAACCCCACAAAATGTCAACCCTCTCCTTCTAGACCTTTTCTTTTTTTTGGTGAAAATACACATAGCCAAAGATAGACCATTTCAAAAATTTCTACATGCACAGTTCATGACTTCGACTACGCTCTTCCAATTGTGCTGCTATTCTCACTTTAGATGAAGGTTTACAGAACAAAATAGTTTCTCATTAATCAGTACACATGTTGCCCTATGACAATGGTTAACAAGCTCACAACACATCAACACTATCCTTACTCAACCTTGGGTTCCCTATCACCAGCTTTCCTGTCCCCTTCTGCCTTCTAGTCCTTATCCCAGGATTGTTGTGCCTCATTAGTCCCATTTGGTTTTATGGGGCTGTCCACTCCCTGGCTGAATGGTGAACCTAGGAAGTGACTTCACCACTGAGCTAAAAGGGTGTCTGGGGGCCATACTCTC
>NW_004444082.1:5952232-5959436 GCF_000243295.1 Trichechus manatus latirostris | reverse complement strand
CATTTCTTTTGTTTTTGTAGGTTTTGTTTTTGCTGAGACTTTATGTTTTTCCTCTTTATTTTTATGAGTATGTTTATTAACTTTCTTTTTAGTTACCGTTAAATTTACCCTTAACCTTCTAAGTTGGAAGCAGTCTATCATTACATGTTATCACCTTGCATTCCTCTCCATTAGAAGGCTCTATACCTACACTGTTTATTCTCTTTTTTGTTGTTCGGATGTTGTTGTCATTTACTGATTAACTGCTCTGATTCCCTGTGTATTTCTTTTGGTTTTGTGGTTTATCTTTTTTGAGTGTTATTTAAGAAATCCTTTTCTACCCCAGTGTCTCCTCAAAATTCCTGTATTTATATCTCTAGGCTGGTTCTCTGTCTCCTGAGCTCCAAATTTATATCCAATAGCTCTGTGGATATATTCACTCGATAACTGTTAGTCATCTCAAAGTGTAACTGGTCCAAAATAAAACTCTTGATTCCCCACCTCCAGAACCTGCTTCTTTACCATTTTCCCCACTACAATAACCAGAATTACCTTCTTTATTATTTTTTTTATTTTTTATTGTGCATTAGATGAAAGTTTACAGAGCAAATTAGATTCACATTTGATAGTTTGTACACAAAGTGTTTCATGGTCTGGGCTTCATTCCCCAGAATGTGTCAGCACTCTTTCCATTTCTTCCCTGGATTCCTCATTTCCTTTCATCCTGATTTTTTACCCCTTCCTGCCTTCTCATCTTTGCTTTTGGGAAAGTACTGCTTTTTTGATCGGTTATAATTTATTGTTCAAAGGAGCACGTTCCTCTTGGATGTTATTGTTTATTTTATGGGGTTGTCTATTGTTTGGCTGGAAAGTGGTCTCTGGGAATGACTTCAGTTCCAGGTAGGAACGGTGTCTTAGGGCCATAGTATCAGGGTGTCTTTGTTATCTAGTGCTGCTGTAACAGAGATACCACAAGTGGATGGCTTTAACAAAGAGAAACTTATTCTCTCACAGCCTAGTAGGCTACAAGTCCAAATTCAGGGTGCCAGCTCCAGGGGAAGGCTCTGTCAGTTCTGGAGGAAAATCCTTGTCATCAATCTTCCCTTGGTCTAGGAGTTTATCCACACAAGAACCTCAGGTCCAAAGGACCCATTCTGCTCCTGCCACTGCTTTCTTGGTAGTATGAGGTCCTTTTGACTCTCTGCTCACTTCTCTCTTTTGTATCTCAAAAGAGATTGGCTTAAGAAACTATCTAATCTTGTAGATCTCATCAATATAACTGCCACTAATGCATCTCATTAACATCATAGTGTAGGCTTTACAACATATAGGGAAATCACAACAGATGACAAAATGGTGGGCAATCATACAACACTGGGAATCATGACCTAGCCAATGGACAGATATTTTAGGGGGACACAATTCAATCCATGACATGGGGGTTCCTCCATTCTCCATTAGACCAGTAAGTCTAGTCTTTTTTGTGAATTTGGTTTTTTGTTTTACATTTTCTCCTGGTCCATCTGGGACTCTCTGTTTAATTACAGTTATAGTGGTCAGTAGTGTTAGCCAGGCACCATCTAGTTCTTCTGGTCTTGTGGTTCATGTTGTCCATTAGTCCTTTGGATAAATTGCTCCCTTGAGTCTTCAGTGTATTTTATTTTATTTTATTTTTTGTCACTCTCCTTTGCTCCGGACTGGAAGAGATCAATAGTTGTATTTTAGATGGCTGCTTGCAAGCTGTTAAGAACCCAGATGCTACTCACCAAAGTAGGATATAGAACCTTGTCTTTAAAAACTATTTTGTGTCAATTGATGTAGAAGTCCCCCTAGTCTGTTATCCTTTGCCTTTGAGACTGGGAACTTCATCCTATGAGGTGTTTAGTTATGTCTAAGAGGTTTCCTTGACTCTGCCACTGTGTGCTGTATTGTCTATATTAATATATGAGGAGCACCTACAATCATGCATTTAGAAATATCCACACCAAGCCTGTGTCTGCTGGTGGGTGTGCTCCCTTAGACCCTTCCACACTTCTTTGAATGTCTATATATCCATTTATAAAGTATTGTTTGTTAATTCTATTGTTGCAGGATTGTCTATGCTATAGTAGTTACCATCAACCCAAAAACCAAACCTGTTGCTGTCAAGTCGATTCCAACTCATAGTGACCCTATAGGACAGAGTAGAACTGCCCCATTGAGTTTCCAAGGAGCAGCTGGTGGATTTGAACTGCTGATCTTTTGGTTAGCAGCCAAGCTCTTAACCAATATGCCACCAGGATTGTAGTTACCATAGTTGTCCTTTATTCTTTCATTCCTCTCAGTGTCCTCTCTTGCCTTTGTCATGGTGTGCTGACTTCTCCCATATTGTGTATTGACACATGTCTACTATTTGTTTGTAGCCGTTAGTGTAGTGGTTAAGAGCTCAGGCTGCTAACCAAAAGGTCAGTGGTTCAAATCCACCATCCACTCCTTGGAAACCTTATGTGGCAGTTCTACTCTGTCATATAGGGTCCCTATGAGTAGAAATCCATTCAATGGCACACGACAACTATCTCTTTGGTAATTTTACCTCCTTCCCCTTCCCATCCCTGGTAACCATTAAATAATTTTTTCTGTATGTAAACCTTTTGTTGTTACTTTATAATAGAGATCTTATACAATATTTGTCCTTTTGTGAATGACTTATTTCACTCAGCGTAATGTCCTCCAAACTCATCCATGTCGTGAGATGTTTTGCAGATTCATCATTATTTTTTATCATTGTGTAGTATTGCACTATGTGTATGTACCACAGTTTGTTAATCCGTTCATCTGCTGATGGGCATTTAGGTTGTTTCCACCTTTTAGCTATCATGAATAATGCTGCAATCAACATGGTGTGCATCAGAATTACCGTCTTAAAGTGGAAGTCGGAACATGATACTGCTCTACTCTAAGCCCTTCAATGTCTTGCCCACTAAGAGCACAAAATAAAATCCATGATCTTCCTTTCATCATCTCTTACTAATTTCCCTGTCTATCATTCTGCTCCAGTGTATTTGCCCCCTGGGATTTCTCCCAAACCCCAAGTACACTCCTTCCAGGACTTTCCAACTCTGTTTAGAATTCTTTTATCCCAGATATTTTTTGTTTCCTTCCTGCACTTCATTCAAGTCTCTGCTCAAAAGTCACCTTATCAGAGAGGACTTAACTATCCAACCTACATTAAGGAGCATCCCTCTCTTCCCAGTCTCTTTTCTGTTATTCTGCTTTATTTTCCTTATTAGCACTTATTATCACTCAACTTTCATATTTTTTTCCTATATTAGAGTATATACTTTGGCCCTGTACTATCTTGTAAGTTATGAGAATTTGGAGTGTTTCTTTTGCTTTGTTTTACTGCTGAAACCTCTGTGCTAGAAGGGAGCCTTAAACAACTGCTAAGTGAATTAAGTAATGCACATTGTATGTCTTTCCATTTTTTTTTTTAAGGTTTTTTTTGTTTCCCTCAGGAGCACTTAAATTTTTTCGTGATGTGAATCTTGACATTTCTTGAGTTTATTCCTAGGTATTTTACCTTTTAATGTTATTTTAAATGAGATCTTTATTCCTATTCTATCTTCCATCCATAGCTGTTGGTATACATGAAGGCTACTGCTTTCTGTATATTATTTTGTACCTAGGTACCTTATGCATTATGTATCATTGCAATAGATTGTTTTTAGTTAATTATCTTGAATCTTCCAGGTATACAATGTTTAAAATGTAAATAATAATTTACCTTTCCTTTCTAATTATTATAACAGTAATAACAATGTTATTATAACAATAATATCCTTACTTTATTTAATTGCATCAGCAAGGACCTCCCAAATAATGTTGTATACTTGTGATAATGTACAGTCATGTCATATTACTCAATTTTATAAAATATTTCCCATTACCCTTGAAGTCAGCATTTGAGATGAGAGAGATTTTTTATCATGTAAAGGAAATATCCCTATATTTCTATTTAGTTTAAATAGTTAAATCAAAAAAATTTGTTCAATCATACTAAATGCATTTTATTAACCTATGAGTTATCATATGGTTTTTCTACTTAGGTCTAATAAAATGGTAAAATACATTAATAAGCAACCAGACATGTACTCGATTCTCTCCTTCCTCTGTTGCTTCAGGTAAATTGAAACTAATCATTGCAACTTGGATGGCCAATTGCCAGGTTTTAAGACCCCAGTCACTATGGAAATAACTAGGAGATATAACAGAATTACTGAGAAACAATATTAGGCTAATTGTTTGGAATGTCCCCAAATCCAAAACCTCAACCTCCAAACCAAGGAAACAAATCCTGGAAAGTATTTGGTTGTGCATAAGCAGCCTCAACAGCTGCCTCCCATTTTTTTTATGTAAGAATATATATAACATGGAGGCAGGGCCAAGATGGTTGAGTAGTCAGGTGCTTCTGGTGGTCCATCTTACAACAAAGACCCCCAAAAAAAAAAGTGAATTGATTATATATGACAATCTAGGAGCCCTGAACATCAAAGGCAAAGTTGAGGAATAGACTGAGTGGCAGGGGGAGGGAGAGATCGTTGAGAAGCAGGGAGGAGTTGCTAGACCTGAGCTAGTGGGAGCTGGCACCCTTCGGGCTGGATTGGCTGGGGAGCGCAGTGAGGCAAGCAGCAGCGCTCGGGAGTTGTTTTCCACATCAGGAGAGACCGAGCTGCAGAGAATCTACTCAGACCTTCAGAGTCAGTGAAAAGTGGTGTTCAATCAGCAAAAGATAAATACATGTGTCTGGCCTACCGCACGAACCTAAAAACACCCCATTTGGGAAAAACCTCTCTCCCATTTACCTGCCCCTTCATCGCTCTGCACTGGGCCCCAGGTCAGCTTCAGCAATTGCTGAGTCCCTTAGCTTGAAGTAGGACCGTCATGCTCCTTGAGCCATTCTCCCAGCCTTGGAGAGGGAATGAATTAACAAGCAGGAAAACATAATCTGCCAGCTACCCTGTCATGGTTTGCTTTATGTCCCCCAAAAAATGTGTGTAGCAATTTGGCTAGGCCACAATTCCTGGTACTGTGTGATTTTCCTGTATGTTGTAAACGTGTCTCTATGATATTAATGAGGGAGGATGCGTGGCAGTTGTGTTAGTAAGGCAGGACCTGATCTACAAGACTGGATTGTGTTCTGAGGCAATCTCTTGAGATATAAAAGACAAAAGTGAGCAGTGAGACAGGGGGACCTCATACCATCAAGAAAGCAGGGCCGGGAGCAGAGCACATCCTTTGGACTGGGGTCCCTGCACCAAGAAGCTCCTGGTCTGGGGGAACACTGAAGAGAACAAGGCCGACAGAGAGAGAAAGCCTTCCGCTGGAGCTGATTCCCTGAATTTGGACTTCTAGCCTACCTTGACTATGAGGAAATAAACTTCTCTTCATTAAAACCATCCACTTGTGGTATTTCTGTTATGGCAGCACTAGATGACTAAGACATCCCCTAAGCCAGGAACTCAGGGTAGACACAGCTTCTTTGCCTAGGCACAGGCATAAGGGGCCCACAGACTTTGAAGGTCATTCATCCATGCGTAGACCTGCGTGGGCCCATTTCAACAGGGTAGGCCCTCACTAGCACAGTACCACACTGTATATACCTGAAGACTAACTTCAACTGTATCAGCTATATGGTGAAGTGGCAGGTTCGTGACATTTGACATTGCTCTTCCCATTATGCAAGGTCCTCACCTAACCATATCACGGGCCTGAAGACTGGTGACTGACCCACAACACCTACCCACTTGTCACAGAGGTCCAAGAATAAGTAGTGTCTCCCACTTCTTACAGCCAAAAGCACTGGGTGCTCATAATCTAGCCACAAAACCCACCCACCTGCACATTCTAGGGAAAAGGGATATTTTTCCTTCCAGACACTCAGGAGCAGCCGTCAACCCCTGTATTGCTCAGCACGTGACCCCCTACTGTAACCAGATACCTGTGCCTACACCAACCACCCCCGCCTGTCTAGGACTGTAGGTGAGAGGCTGCACCACACACTTGGTGAATGACTACCTGGATGCAAGAGCTGAATCCATACAAGAAAAGTAAACAGACTCCTGGGCTTACATACCTAGTAATGATCTAACCACCTGATGACAGGACGTTACAGCTTCAAAGGCACAAATAATCAAGCTAGTTCACACGACCAGCCTATTTGGGCATATCAAAACAAAACAAGATGCTACGACAGACTAAGTAAACATAAAATAAATAAATATAATAACTTAGTGATGGCTCAGAGACAACAGTCAATATCAAATCACAAAACCAGGCAGACCATGATGGCTTCAGCAAGCTCCCAAAATAATCAAGAAATTTTCCAGAGGAAGAGAACTTCTTGGAATTACCAGAGGTAGAATACAAAAGATTAATATACAGTACTCTTCAAGATATAAGGAAGAAGTTCAGGCAAAATGCAGAACAAGCCAAGGAAAACACAGACAAAGCAATACAGGAAATTAAGAAGATTAGAGAAGAGTATAATGACAAATTTAACAGGCTGCAAGAATCCATAGAGAGACAACAAACAGAAACCCAGAAGATTAACAATAAAATTTCAGAATTAGACAACTCAATAGAAAGTCATAGGAGCAGAATTGTTGTAATGGAAGTCAGAATTAGTGAGATGGAAGACAAAGCACTTGACACCAACTTATTTGAGGAAAAATCACATAAAAGAATTGTAAAAAAATGAAAAAACCCTAAGAATTATGTGAGACTCTAACAAAGGAATAAGCTACGAGTGATTGGGGTACCAGAAACGGAGGAGGGTGTCAGAAAATACAGAGAGAATTGTTGAAGATTTCTGGGATGAAAACCTCCCTGATATTGTGAAAGATGATAAGATATTTATCCAAGATGCTAATCAAACCCAACACAAGGTAGCTCCCAAAAGAAAGCCACCAAGGCATACCACAATAATACTTGACAAATCCAAAGATAAAGAGAGAGTTTTAAGAGTGGCTAGGGATAAACAAAATGTCATCTACAAAGGAGAGTCAGTAAGACTAAGATTGGACTACTCAGCAGAAACCATGAAGGCAAGAAGGCAATGGGATGACATTTACAAAGCCTTGAAGGAAAAAAATTGCCAGCCAAGAATTATATATCCAGCAAAACTGTCTCTCAAATATGATGGTGAAATTAGGGCATTTCCAGATAAACAGAAGTTTAGGGAATTTGC
>NW_004444082.1:5951072-5952132 GCF_000243295.1 Trichechus manatus latirostris | reverse complement strand
ACAATATTTGTCCTTTTGTGATTGACTTATTTCACTCAGCGTAATGTCCTCCAGTTTCATCCATGTTATGAGATGCTTCACAGATTCATCATTGTCCTTTCTCATTGCATTAGTACTCCATAGTATGTATGTACCATAGTTTGTTTATCCACTTATCTGTTGATGGGCATCTAGGTTGTTTCCATCTTTTTGCTATTGTGAACAATGCTGCCATTAACATACGTGTGCCTATGTCTATTCGAATGACTACTCTTATTTCTCTAGGATATATTCCTAGGAGTGGGATTGCTGGATCGAATGGTATGTCTATTTCTAGCTTTCTAAGGAAGCGCCATATCATTTTCCAAACTGGTTGTATCATTTTGCATTCCCACCAGCAGTGCATAAGAGTTCCAATCTCCCCGCAGCCCCTCCAGCATTTGCTATTTCCAGTGTTTTTGATTTGTACCAGTAAAGCCAGGGTGAAATGGTATCTCATTGCGGTTTTAATTTGCATTTCTCTGATGGCTAGTGATAGCGAGCATTTCCTCATGTGTTTGTTGGCCACTTGAATGTCTTCTTCGGTGAAGCGTCTGTTCATTTCCTTTGCCCATTTTTTAATAGGATTATTTGTCTTTTTGTTGTCGAGGTGTTGGATTTTCTTGTAGGTTATGGAGATTAGACCTTTGCCTGACTTGTACTGTCCAAAATTTGTTCCCAGTCTGAAGGTTTTCTTTTTATTCTTTTGGTGAAGTCTTTTGAAGAGCATAGGTGTTTGATTTTTAGAAGATCCCAGATATCTAGCTTATCTTCTGGGGTTTGTGTGTTGATCGTTACGGTTTGTATCTTGTTAATACCGTGTATTAAGGCCTGTAGTGTTGGTCCTATTTTTTCTTCCATGAACTTTATAGTTTTGGGCTTTATATTTATGTCTTTGAATTAGTTTTTATATCTGGCGTGAGGTATGGGTTCTGTTTCATTTTTTTGCAAAGGGATATCCAGTTTTGCCAGCACCATTCATTAAAAAGACTGTCTTTTCCCCATTTGATGGACTTTGGGCCCTTGTTGAAGATCAGGTGAC
>NW_004444082.1:5931686-5948002 GCF_000243295.1 Trichechus manatus latirostris | reverse complement strand
AGATAAACAGAAGTTTAGGGAATTTGCAAAAACCAAACAAAAATTACAAGAAATATTAAAGGGACTCCTCTGGTTAGAAAATCAATAACATCAGATAACAACGGAAGACTAGAACACTGGACAGAGCAACCAGATATCAACCCAATAGGGAAGTCACAAAAATAAAACAAAGCTAAAAAACTGAAAATAGGGAAACAGACATGTCAATAGGTACAAGATGATAACATTAAAACAAAAAAGAAGGACTAAAAAATGTAATCACAGTTCTTTCATATGGAGAGGAAGTCAAGGCAATATAAAGAAATAAAAGACTGGTTTAAACATAGAGAAATAGAAGTAAATATTAGGGTAACCACAAAGGAAACTACAATTCTATACATCAAAATTAAAAAAATACAAGAAAAACATAATGATTCAGTAAAAACAAAATCAACAACAATGAAAAAGATGAAAATACGTAAAGAAAAATGACTCAGCGCAGAAAACTAAGTGAAACAAAGAAACTGTCAACACCGTACACACAAAAAAGACATCAAAAAGACAGCCCTAAACTCATACCTATCAATAATTATGCTGAATGTAAATGGCCTAAATGCAACAATAAAGAGACAGAGAGTGGCAGAATGGATAAAAAAACACAATCCATCTATATTCTGCCTACAAGAGACACACCTTACACTTAAAGACACAAACAAACTAAAACTCAAAGGATGGAAAAAAAATATACCAAGCAAACAACAATCAAAAAGAGCAGGAGTGGTAATATTAATCGCTGAAAAAATAGACTTAAAAATCCATCACAAAGGATAAGGAAGGACACTATATAGTGATTAAAGGGTCAGTACACCAGGAGGACATAACCATAATAAATATTTACACATTCAATGACAGGGATCTAAAATACATAAAACAAACTCTAACAGCATTGAAAAGAGAGATAGACAGCTCCACAATAGTAGTAGGAGACTTCAACACACAACTCTCAGTAAAGGACAGAACATTCAGAAAGAATCTCAATAAAGACATGGAAGATCTAAATGCTACAATCAACCAAATTGATCTCATAGACATATACAGAATATTCCACCCAGCAGCAGCCAAATATACTTTCTTTTCCAAAGTACTTGAAACAGTCTCCAGAATAGACCATATATTAGGTCATAAAGCAAGCCTTAATAGACTCCAAAGTATCAAAATATTACAAAGCATCTGTTTTTTACCATAAAACCATAAAAGTAGAAATCAATAAAAGAAAAAGCAAGGAAAAAAATCAAACACTTGGAAACTGAACAACACCTTGCTCAAAAACAAATGGGTTATAGGAGAAATTAAGGATGCAATAAAGAAATTCATAGAATCAAATGAGAATGAAAACACATCCCACCAGAACCTTTGAGACACAACAAAAGCAGTCCTCAGAGGTCAGTTTTTAGCAATAAATGCACACGTCCAAAAAGAAGAAAGGGTCAAATCAAAACATTAATGCTACAAGTCAAACAGGTAGAAAGACAGCAGCAAAAGAAGCCCTCAGACACCAGAAGAAAGCAAATAATAAGAATTAGAGCAGAATTAAATGAAATACAAAATAGAAAACAATTGAAAGAGTTAACAAAACTAAAAGCTGCTTCCTTGAAAAGATCAACAAAATGGATAAACCGCTGGTGAAACTGACAAAAAAAAAAAAAAAAACAGCAAAGGAAGCAAATAACCCAAATAAGAAATGAGATGGGCGATGTCACAACAGAATCAACTGAAATTAAAAGAATCAGAATACTGTGAAAAATTGTACTCTAAAAAATTTGAAAACCTAGAGAAAATGGACAATTTCTACAAACACACTACCTACCTAAACTAACACAAACAGAGGTACAGCAACTAAATAAACCTATAACAAAAGAAGAGATTGAAAAGGTAATTTCAAAACTCCCAATTAAAACAAACAAACAAAAAAAAAAGCCCTGGCCCTAACAGTTTCACTGGAGAATTCTACCAAACATTCAGAGGAGAGTGAACACCACTACTACTAAAGGTATTTTAGAGTATAGAAAAAGATAGAATACTCCCAAACTCATTCTATGAAGCCAGCATAACCCTGATACGAAAACCAGGTAAAGACACCACAAAAAAAGAAAATTACAGACCAATATCCCCATGAACATTGATGCAAAAATCCTCAACAAAATTCTAGCCAATAGAATTCAACAACATATCAAAAAATAATTGACCAAGTGGGATTCTTAGCAGGTATGCAGCAATGGTTCAACATTAGAAAAACAATCAATGTAATCCATCACATTAATAAAACAAAAGACAAGAACCACAGGATCTTATCAATTGATGCAGAAAAGACATTTGACAAAGTCCAACACCCATTCACAATAAAAAGTCTCAGCAAAATAAGAATAGAAAGGAAATTCCTCACCATAATTAAGAGCATTTATACAAATCCAACAGCCAACATCATCCTAAGTGGAGAGAGTATGAAAGCATTCCGCTTGAGAACAGGAACCAGACAAGGATGCCCTTTGTCACCACTCTTATTCAACATCATGCTGGAGGTCCTAGCCAGAGCAATTAGTCTAGAAAAAGAAATAAAAGACATCCAAATTCATAAGGAAGAAGTCAAAGTATATCTATTTGCAGATGATATGATCTTATATACAGAAAACCCCAAAGAATCCTCAAGAAAACTACTGGAACTAATAGAAGATTTCAGCAAAGTATCAGGATACAAGATAAACATTACAAAAATCATTTGGATTCCTCTTCTCCAACAAAGAGAACTTTGAAGAAGAAATCACCAAATCAATACCATTTACAATAGCCCCCCAAGAAGACAAAACACTTAGGAATAAATCTAACCAGAGACGTAAAAGACCTATACAAAGATAACTAGAAAACATTACTACAAGAAACCAAAAGAGATCTAGATAAGTGGAAAAACGTACGTTGCTCATGGATAGGAAGACTCAACGTTGTGAAAATGTCAATTCTACCCAAAGCGATCTACAGATACAATGCAATCCTGAATCAAATTCCAATGGCATTTTTTAATCAGAAGCAGAAACAAATCGCCAAGATCATACGGAATGGGAAGAGGCCCCAAATAACTAAAACATTACTGAAGAAGAAGAACAAAGTGGGAGGTCTCACACTACCTGATTTTAGAAACTATTATACTGCCATGGTAGTCAAAACAGCCTGGTACGGTACAATAACAGATACATAGTCCAGTGGAACAGAACTGAGAATCCAGGTGTAAATTCATCCACCTATGAGCAGATGATATTTGACAAAGGCCCAAAGTACATTAATTGGGGAAAAGACAGTCTCTTTAACAAATTGTGCTGGCATAACTGGATATCCATCTGCAAAAAAAATGAAAGAAGACTCATACCTCACACCATGCACAAAAACTAACTCAAAATGGATCAAAGGCCTAAATATAAAATCAAAAACGATAAAGATCATGGAAGAAAAAATAGGGACAATGCTAGGATCCCTAATACATGGCATAAACAGATTACGAACCATAAGTAACAAATGCACAAACACCAAAAGAGAAACTAGATAACTGGGAACTCCTAAAAATCCAACACTTATGCTCATCAAAAGACTTCACCAAAAGAGTAAAAAGACAACCTACAGACTGGAAAAAAATTTTTGGCTATGACAAATCTGATCAGTGTCTAATCTCTCAAATCTACAAGATACTGCAAAACCTCAACAACAAAGAGACAAATAACCCAATTAAAAAATATGCAAAGCATATGAACAGGCATTTCACCAAAGAAGACATTCAGGTGGCTAACAGATGCATGAGAAAATGCTCAGTATCATTAGCCATTAGAGAAATGCAGATCAAAACTACAATGAGTACCACGTCACCCCAACAAGGCTAGCATTAATCCAAAAAACACAAAATAATAAATGTCGGAGAGGTTGTAGAGAGACTGGAACACCTATACACTTTTGGGGGGAATGTCAAATGGTACAACCACTTTGGAAATCGATTTGGTGCTTCTTCAAAAAGCTAGAAATAGAAGTACCATACGATCTAGCTATCCTGCTCCTTGGAATATATCCTAGAGAAATAAGAGCCGTCACATGAATAGATATATGCACACCCATGTTCATTGCCGCACTGTTCACTATAGCAAAAAGATAGAAACAGCCTAGCTGTCCATCAACAGGCAAATGGATACACAGATTATGATATATTCACAAAATGGAATACTACGAAACTATAAACAACAATGATGAATCTGTGAAACTTCTCACAACATGGATGAATCTGGAAGACATTATGCTGAGTGAATTTAGTGAGTCACAGAAGGACAAATATTGTATAAGACCACTACTATAAGAACTCAAGAAAAGGTTTAAACACACAAGAAAACATTCTTTGATGGTGAGGAGGGTGGGGAGGGAGGGTGAGAGTTATTCACTAACCAGATAGTAAACAAGAATTATCTTAGGTGAAGGGAAGGACAACACAGACTACAGGGGAAGTCAGTGCAACTGGAGTAAACCAAAAGCTAAGAAGTTTCTTGAATACAACCAAACACTTTGAGGGAGCGAGTAGCAGCGGCAGGGGTCTGGGGACAATGGTTTCAGGGGACATCTAGGTCAATGGGCATAACAAAGTTTATTAAAAATATGTTCTGCATCCCACTTTGGTGAGTGGTGTCTGGCGTCTTAAAAGCTAGCCAGAGGCCATCTAAGATGCATCAATTAGTCCCAATCCACTTGAAGCAAAGGAGAATGAAGAACACCAAAGACAAAAGGAAAATATTAGCCCAAGAGACAAAAGGACCACATAAACCAGAGACTCCATCAGCCTGAGACCAGACGAACTACAACCAATGACCGCCCTGACAGGGAGCACAACAGAGAGTCCCTGACAGAGCAGGAGAAAAGTAGGGCGCAGAACTCAAATTCTAATAAAAAGATCAGACTTAATGGTTTGACTGAGACTGTAGGGACCCCAGAAGACATGGCTCCCAGACTCTCTGTTAGTCCAGAACTAAAACCATTCCCAAGGCCAACTCTTCGCACAAAGGTTAAGCTGGACTATAAAACATAAAATGATACTCGTGAAGGGTGTGCTTCTTAGCTCAAGAAGATGCATGAGACTAAATGGGCAGCTCCTGTCCGGAGGCGAGATGAGAAGTCAGAGAGGGACAGGAGCTGGTTGAATGGACACAGGAAATCCGAGGTAGAAAGGAGTATGCTGTCACAGTATAGTGAGAACAAGTAGGGTCACATAACAATGTATGTATAAATTTTTGTATGAGAAACTAACTTGAATTGTAAACTTTCACTTAAAGCACAATTTTTTTAAAAAAAGAATGTATATAACACATTTGCCATTTCAACTTTGGCTACCTACTGAACAAACTAGTTTTATAGAAAGACAGATCAAATAAACTCTCAACTCTGCAATGTCAGTACCATTGAATATGCTAAAGAAAGAAAAGAAAAGTAATCAAACTAATAATCCAAACAAAAATAAATTAACTTAGGAATCTGGACTAAAATAGAGATCTCAGGGCAGGCATGATAACCTAACCCAGTCAAACAAAACTCTCCCCTAGTCCCTCTGTGTAAAGCAAGATGGACTAAGACTCTCTCCATACTTCAAAGTATGAGATTCCCATCTGGGTTCTGCTCAACATCCCTACTTTTTTCTCCTTCTTCATGTACTGCCATCTGTGAAAAAGCACATGTTTATTTTTCTAGAAATGAACTAGACCATTGCTATTTATTCACAAGGAATAAATGCAGAAATTTATTTGCAAAAAAAAAAAGAATCAATGAGAATTCATTAACATTAGATGACGTTCAGCATCATAAAATTCAAGTGTTTTTTATTTTGAAGATTGTACTGTCTTCGTATTTTTTCTTATTTAGCTGATCACTTGTTTTTAAACACGGCAGGCATAAAAGCCCCCTGTGTCTGTCAGTTTGTCATACTGTGGTGGCTTCCATGTTGCTGTGATGCTGGGAGTATGCCACTGGTATTTCAAATATCAGCACGGTCACCCATGATGGACAGGTTTCAGCAGAACTTCCAGACTAAGACAGACTTGGAAGAAGGACCTGGCAATCTAATTCTAAAAAAATTGGCCAATGAAAACCTTCTGAATAGCAGCGGAACATTGCCTGATATAGTGCGGGAAGATGAGCCCCTCAGGTTGGAAGGCACTCAACATAGGACTAGGGAAGAGCTGCCTCCTCAAAGTAGAGTCCATCTTAATGACGTGGATGGAGTCAAGCTTTCAGGATCTTTGTTTGCTGATGTGGTGTTACTCAAAATGAGAAGAAACAACTGCAAATATTCGTTAATAATTGGACCATGTAATGTACAAAGTATGAATCTAGGACAATTGGAAGTCATCAAAAATGAAATGGAATGCATAAAGATTGATATCCTAGGCTTTAGTAAACTGAAATGAACTGGTATTGGCCATTCGGAGTCAGACAACCATATGATCTACTATTCAGGGAATGACAACTTGAATAGGTAATGATGTCACATTCATCATCAAAAAGGACATTTGAAAATCCATCCTGAATTACAATGCAGTCACTGACAGGATAATATCCATATGTCTACAAGGAAGATCTGTTAAAAGACTATTATTCAAATTCACACACCAACCTCCAATGCCAAAGATGAGGAAACTGAAGGTTTTTACCAACTTTTGCAGTCTGAAATTGATCAAACATGCAATCAAGATGCATTGATAATTACTGTGGATTGGAATGCAAAAGTTGGAAACAAAGAAGAAGGATCAGTAGCTGAAAAATATGGCCTTGGTTATGGAAACGACGCCGGAGATCCCTTGATAGAATTTTGCGATACTGACAACTTATTCATTGCAAATACCTTTTTTCAACAACATAAACGGCGACTATACATTTGGACCTCACTGGATGGAAAACACAGGAATCAAACCGACTACATTTGTGGAAAGAGACAATGGAAAAGCTCAATACCATCAGCCAGAATAAGGCCAAGGGCCAACTGCGGAACAGACCATTAATTAATCGTATGCAAGTGTAAGTTGAAGCCGAAGAAATAAGAGCAAGCTCACAAGAGGCAAAATACGACCTTGAGTGTATCCCATCTGAATTTAGAGACCATCTCAAGAATAGATTTGACACACTGAACACTAATGACAGAAGATCAGACGAGATGTGGGATAACATCAAAGACATCATATATGAAGAAAGCAAAAAGTCATTAAGAAGACAGAAGAGAACAAAAAAGACCAAAATGGTTGTCAGAAGAGACTCTGAAACTTGCTCTTAAAGGTAGAGTAGCTAAAGCAAAAGGAAGAAATGATTAATTAAAAGAGCTGAACAGAAGATTTCAAAGAGTGGCTCCAGAAGACAAAGTAAAATGTTATAATAAATGTGCAAAGACCTGGAGTTAGAAAACCAAAAAGGAAGCACATGCTTGGTATTTCTCAAGCTGAAAGAACTGAAGAAAAAATTCAAGCCTTACGTTGCAGTACTGAAGGATCATATGGGGAAAATATTGAACGATGCAGGAAGCATCAAAAGAAGATGGAAGGAATACAGAGAGTCACTGTACCAAAAAGAATTGGTCTACGTTCAATCATTTCAGGAAGTAGCATATGATCAAGAACCAATGGTAGTGAAGGAAGAAGTCTAAGCTGCCCTGAAGGCATTGATGACTAATACGGCTCCAGGAATTGACAGAATACCCATTGAGATGTTTCAACAACAGATGCAGCACTGGAGGTTCTCACTCATCTATGTCAAGAAATTTGGAAGACAGTTACCTGGCCAACCGACTGGAAAAGATCCGTATTTGTACCCATTCCAAAGGAGGATGATCCAACAGAATACAGAAATTATCAAACAATATCATTAATATCACACACAAGTAAAATTTTGCTGGAGATCATTCAAAAGCAGCTGCAGCAGTACGTTGACAGGGAACTACTAGAAGTTCAAGCTGGATTCAGAAGAGGATTTGGAATGTGGGATATCATTGCTGATGTCAGATGGATCTTGGTTGAAAGCAGAAAATACCAGAAAGATTGTTTAACTGTGTTTTTTTTGACTATGCAAAAGCATTTGACTGCGTGGATCATAACAGATTATGGATAACATTGCAAAAAATGGGAATTCCAGAACACTTAGTCGTGCTCATGAAGAGCCTGTACATAGAACAAGAGGTAGTCATTTGATCAGAACAAGGGGATACTGCATGATTTAAAATCAGAAAAGCTGTGCATCAGAGTTGTATCCTTTCACCATACTTATTCAATCAGTATGTTGAGCAAATAATCTGAGAAGTTGGACCTCATGAAGAAGAACAGGACATCAGGATTGGAGGAAGACTCATTAACAACCTGCGATATGCAGGTGACACAACCTTTCCTGCTGAAAGTGAAGAGAACTTGAAGAACTTACTAATGAAGATCGAAGACTGTAGCCTTCAGTATGGATTGCACCTCAACACAAAGAAAACAAAAACTCTCACAAATGGACCAATAAGCAACATCATGAAAAACGAAGAAAATATTGAGGTTGTGAAACATTTCATTTTACTTGGATCCATAATCAACGCCCATGGAAACAGCAGTCAGGAAACAAATGATTTATTGCATTGGGCAAATCTGCTGCAAAAGACCTCTTTAACATGCTAAAAAGTAAAGATGTCACTTTGAGGACTAAGGTGCACCTGACCCAAGCCACGGTATTTTCAATTGCCTCATATACATGCTAAAGCTGGACAATGAATAAGGAAGACCGAAAAAGAATTGATGTATTTGAGTTATTGTGTTGACAGAGAGTATTGAATATATCACAGACTGCCAGAAGAATGAACAAATCTGTCTTGGAAGAAGTACAGCCTGAGTGCTTCTTGAAAGCAAGGCTACTTCAACAAACTTGGGCACGTTATCAGGAGGGACGAGTTTCTGGAGAAGGACATCATATCTGGTAAAATACAGGGTCGGGGAGGAAAAGGAAGATCCTCAAGGATCTTGACACAGTGGCTGCAACAATGGGCTCTAACATAACAATTACTGTGAGGGTGGTGCAGGACCAGGCGGTGTTTTGTTCTGCTGTACATTGGGTCACTATGAGTCGGAACTGACTTGACAACACCTAACAAAAACAACAACAGAGCTGCCTTGTCTTTCCGAAATGAATCACTGAATTCTTTGCAGGCAATCCTATGGAAGAACTGAAGACACTACAGGCTCGGGTTTATTGAGTTGACAGTGTTTTAGTCATCTACTGCTGCTATAACAGAAATATCACAAGTGGATGGCTTTAAGAAACAGAAGTTTATTCTCCCACAGTCTAGTGATCTAGAAGTTCAAATTCAGGGCATCAGCTGCAGGAGAAGGCTTTCTCTGTCAGCTCTGGAGGAAGGTCCTTGTCATCTATCTTCCCCTGGACTAAGAGCTTCTCTGCGCAGGAACTCCAAGTCCAAAGGATGCACTTTGCTCCCAGCACTGCTTTCTTGGTGGTGTGAGGCCCCCCCATCTCTCTATTCACTTCTGTCTTTTATATCTCAAAAGAGATTGACTAAAGACACAATCCAATCTTGGGGATTGAGTCCTGTCTCATTAATATAACTGCCGCCTATCCCACCTTATTGACATCATAGAGGTAGGATTCACAACCCATAGGAAAATCACATCAGATGACAAAATGGTGCACAATCACACAATACTGGGAATCATGGCCTAGCCAAATTGATACATATATTTTGGGGGAACACAATTCAATCCATGACAGACAGTAAGTTCTATGAATAAAGGAAAAAATCTAAACAGTATCTGGCACATAATAGGCACAGAACAAATATACCATTTCATCAATTCTAAATCACATTGCTTTCACATGTAACACTTCTGAAATTGGGGTGTATCTTTTAATTGATCGCTCTCCCAATTATAATTGAAAATATTCTTCTTAGAGGTACATAAAATAAGGGTGCATATTGCAATCAGTGGTGTCTGAGATTTGATGAGCTGCAGTAGTTGTTAAATGAATGAACGTAGGAAGTAAGGATAAAGTTGTTGACTTAATCATGAGTCATTCCAGAACCCCTTCAATAATCTTGCACCACATTTATGAATCAGTATTTCAATTTGCTGCCTGATTTTTCTGGTTCAAAATAGACAAAGGCCTTGATAAGGATGAAGGTCTTGTGAGAACTTCACCTTGAAGTTTATATTCCTTTTTTATATTCCATACCACAAAGCTGATGGAAGCTTATGCAATCTGCTGTGAAAAACAGTGGTATTTATTTAAACAACTGAGTATTTTCAGATCTGTCCTCTGCCCACCCCAGTTTCTAAACCTCAGTTGAGACCAAGTTTGGTTGGAGTCCCTGAGTGATGCAAACAGTTACTGTGCTCAGCTGCTAACCAAAAGGTTGATGGTGCAAGTCCACCCAGAGATGCCTTGGAAGAAAGACCTAGTGATCTACTTCTGAAAAATCAACCATTGAAAATCCTATGGAGCACAGATCTACTCTGGCACACATGGGGTTATCATGAGCCAGAATCAACTCAAAGGCAAGTGTTTTTGTTTTGTTTTCTTTTTTAATATAAATGTGGTTGTCTTGCTTCTCCCTTTCTGTTTTTCTTACATGAGGTTTATGACTTACCTTCTTTGGCCTGGACCCGACAGCTGCCAAGACGTAAAACTACCAACATGTTGTTTGGTCTGTTTTATTTATCCCTTTTACATATATCTAAATATATCTAAATAGTTTCTAGACTACGGGCTAAACCCAACTGCAAGTGTTTAATAGCCAATATATAACAGGAAATGTGAAAGCACACAAAAAGCCTGGAGGGACACCTCTTCCTCCTTTTTGACAGGCTCTGCGTGGCAGGAGCAGGGCAACATGTGCTCACCTGTGCCCTGATCTCTGTACCTGGTAGAGTTCTAATCACCAGCATCTCCTGCTCATGGGCACCAAGTGCTACAATAAGTATAGGAAAGGACAACAAATGGAATCTTTTTCTTTCCACATGTTTGGGGGAGTATATAGCTACCTTCTACAGGACTGATAAAGAATCCACATGGGGACTTAAAAAGCACCCCTGCCCAGTGTTTAAGGGAGGCAGTCAAGGCTCAGATCCTCCATGGAGTAGAGATCTATAAAATTTTACTTTGCAAGTGCTTTATGTTAATTTCCTGTAACACATTTATAGGGTGTAATACATATGGTGTATTTCTACTGCAAATACAATATGAGCATTCATTACAGAGCCAGCATTTTTCACAGGCAGTATTAAATCTGCAACATCATGATGCAAACTTTGTGATATGCTGCCACATATAAACACTGCTCCTATTTGGGACTTACAGCATATGTACACTTTTCTTACAAATGCACTACGTAGAAAACATTAGAGTATTTATGAAACAGAGACACAGTAAGCGAGGAGAACATTTAGCAAATTGACATACTAAGCCTTAAAGAAACTCTGTGGGAAGTTTTCTGTTAAGTTCCCCATGTGTCTGGCAAGATATATGGCTAGATCTAAAAGTATCACCTTTTTCAGCTTTGAAAATGATTGTCAAGATCATTACAGTTCTGTTAAGCCTACTCAATTTTAATCATCAAATAATTTTTTTAAAATAAAAACAATATAGCAGTTAATATAACACAACTGGAGGGCACTGTGGGACACCAGAGCTGCCAATTGTAGCCTTGCTGGTTTAAAAGCCCATTACTACCAATTACTATCTGTCTTAGTCATTCAGTGCTGCTATAACAAAAATATCACAAGTGGAGCGCTTCAATAAAGAGAAATTTATTCTCTCACAGTCTAGTAGGCTAGAAGTCCAAATTCAGGGTGTCAGCTCCAGGGGAAGGGTTGCTCTGTCAACTCTGGAGGAAGGTCCTTGTCATCAGTCTTCCTTTGGTCTGGGAGCATCTCAGCACAGGAACCTTAGGTCCATAGGACACGGGTCTGCTCCTAGCACTGCTTTCTTAGTGGTATGAGGTCCCCAACTCTCTGCTTGCTTCCCTTTCCTTTTATCTCTTGTAAGACAAAAGGTGGTGCCGGACACACCCCAGCAAAACTCCCTTTACATTGGATCAGGGATGTGACCTTAGTAAGCGTGTTACAGTCCCACCCTAATCCTCTTTAACATAAAATTACAATCACAAAAAGGAGGTCAACCACACAATACTGGGTTTCATGGCCTAACCAAGTTGACATATTTTGAGGGGACACAATTCAATCCATGACACCCTCTCACAGTGACCCTACAGGACAGAGTAGAACTGCCCCATAGGGTTTCCAAGGAGCAGCTCCTGGATTTGAACTGCTGACCTTTTGGTTAGCAGCTGTAGCTCACTGTAGTCTTAACCACTGTGCCACCAGGGCAGGGCTGTATAAAATGTGGGTAAAGAGACTTTAGATAGAAGCCAAGTTTGCTGGGAGTGTCTCTGAGGTTTATAAATGTGGGCCAAATATTGAGGAAATCAGGGCTGAGGTTTGGATTGGATGGGGGCCAATGCGTTCATAGTCTAGGACAGAAACAATATACAGTGTGAGAGTTTTACATGGTTTCCATCCAGAATAAGGTAAGTCTTCAAACTGTAGACTGCCAGGAGCAAGTCAGAGAGAATTTCACAGAACCATGCTGGGACCTTGCAAAGCTACCCGCAGAGTGAGCAGCTTCTGCCAGGAAGATGGAGTGCTTTCTATGGCTTTCATACACGTGTGGGGCTTTAGCCAATAGATATGAAGGGTTCCTCTGGACTTCCACTTTGCAGTTCACTGAAGACATTGTTTTTGTTTCCTTATCGACGTTGCTGGCCCCGGTTGTAATATGTACACACCAGAGTTTCTGGTGAGGAGGGGAGGTGAGGTTTGAAACAACTACTTCAAGTAGGTATTTGCAATCCAAATCAATGGCCTGTAAACAATTTTCATCAAAACATCACTATCAATGAAATATTTTAAAGCATACCCTGATTTATGCATTTATTTATAAATTTGTGAACATTCTGTTATACTGATATATTTTGCACATTACAGAAGTTAAATGAAATAGAAATTTATAAAGGATCACATAAAAGTGAAACAAATAAATAATTATTACTTGTCATGGATTAAATTTTGACCCCTAAAAATATGTGTCAACTTGGTTAAGCCATGATTCCCAGTATTATGTGGTTGTCCTCCATTTTGTGATTGATGTAATTTTCCTATGTGTTGTAAATCCTAATCTCTGCCTGTGGTTAATGAGGCGAGATTGGGTTATGTTAAAGAGGATTAGGGTGGAATGTAACACCCTTACTCAGGTCACATCACTGATCCAATGTAAAGGGAGTTTCCCTGGGATATGACCTGTATCACCTTTTATCTTACAAGAGATAAAAAAAAAAAAGGGAAGTGAGTAGAGAGTTGGGGACCTCATACCACCAGCAAACAAGAGCCAGGAGAATAGCACATCCTTTGGACCCAGCGTTCCTAAGCTGAGAAGCTCTGCAGTCAGGGGAAAATTGATGACAATGACCTTCCTCCAGAGCCGACAGAGAACACCAGCCTTCCCCTGGAGCTGACGCCCTGAATTTGGTCTTGTAAACTACTAGACTGTGAGAGGAGCCCTGGTGGTCTAGTAGTTAAGAGTTCAGCTGCTAACCAAAAGGTCAGCAGTTCAAATCTACCAGGAGCTCTTGGAAACCCTGTGGGGCAGTTCTACTCTGTACTATAGGGTTGCTATGAGTCAGAGCCGACTCGACGGTAGGTAACAACAACAGCAATAACAGACTGTGGGAGAATAAATTTCTCTTTGTTAAAGCCATCCACTTGTGATGTTTCTGTTATAGCAGCACTAGATAACTAAGACATTACTTTTACCTGTACATATGGCTCCTATCAGCAGTCTTAGCTCTTCCTTATGGACTTCCTCCTGCACCTCTTCCTACTCCTCCTGATTCTCTGCCTGGTCCTCCTGCTGGTCCTCCTCCTTCTGGTACTACTCCTGCTCTTCCTAATGGTCCTCTTCCTTCTGGTCCTACTCCTGCTCCTCCTACTGGTCTTCTCCTGATCTCCCTCCTCCTCCTGATCCTCCTCCTGGCCCTTGTCCTGGAGTACCCACGCTAGTTCCCAGCAGAGTAGAGCTCAGAGCAGCCTTGAGGGTCCTGTGCACTGAGCAGAGCAAGGACAGGCAGGGGCTGCCTCATGTTATGCTCAGAGGGCTATGGCCTGTGATGTAGGAAGTGGATACCAAACCAAAAAAACCAAACCCGCTGCCGTCGAGTTGACTCCGACTCATAGCAACTCTATAGGACAGAGTAGAATTGCCTGATAGGGTTTCCAAGGCTGTAAATCTTTATGGAAACAGACTGTCACATCTTTCTTCAGTGGAGCAGCTGGTGGGTTTGAACCACTGACCTTTTGGTTAGTAGGAGAGCACTTTAACTGTTGCACCACCAGGGCTCATAAATGGATACCAACAGGTACTTTTCTGTTCACTAGTGAGGCAAGCATTGTTCTGACTGTGTAGGACCATCTGGGGAGCCAGAAGCTTTTCTCCTAACATATTTCTAGCCCCAAATGTTGAATCTGATGGATTTAGGATTAGCATGGACTCAACGAATATTTGTTAAATTGAAGTGAAATAAAAAGAAAAAGAAACTCTTAAATATCTATGCCTATTTTGTGCCTTATGTTATAAAAATGTTGACTTTTAAAACTTATCCAATACCAGTAATTAAGTCTGGCTACTAATAACAGAGACATGCAAAATAGTGGCTTACAACAAGACACAAGATTTTTTTTTTTTTCCACATAACAAAGTATGCTGAAAGAGGCTAGGAGGCCAGCTGTGGTCTCTGCCAGTCTCTAAGACCAGTGTGCCTGCCTAGAAGGAGAAGGCGTGGGACTTAAAAGGGCAAAGGGGATTTCCTGGCTGAATATTCAGTTTAAAACATATTTGGCCAAAATATGTCACGTGACCAACTCTGGGTGAAGTAAAGACTAGGAAGTAGTATTTTAGGTAAGCATACCAACCATACAGCAATTCTCTTACTAAGGGAAAAGGGGAGAATGAATACTGGTTACATGACCATCAGTTTCTGCCACAGACTATTCAAAATACCAATTAAAACAATCTACAAGTCTTCAAAATCCGAAAATTTAAAAACGAGATGTACCATGGCCAAAGAATCAGCAATAAAATTAAGTTACTCTTTGAGAGATAGAATTTAAGGGCTTCCTCTGTCCCCAAGCTGTATCCAATCCTCTCCTTTGCATTATGGTCAGACTCATCCTTTGCCTTCCAGAAGAGCTACCATTGATATTCATTCAACAGAAATTTAACAAACATCTATTAAATGTTAAGCACCAAGTCAATTACTGGAGAAAAGGGAAATGAACCAGACAAGTTTCAACTCAGGTGCTCCCAGTCTAGAAATGAAGACTGGCAAGAATATTAATGACTCTGACACACTGGGATAAATGCTGAAATGGAAGCATGTACAAAGTTATCTTGTTGTGTCATTACTCACATATGGAGTTTTGATGGAGATGAGGAAAGAGGGTCAGGAGTGGGAAAGTTCTGGAGAACGGTGATTGGAAAACCTTGTTGCTCAACTTTGGTGGGGGAATATTTGTGGTTAGCAGGTAGCTCCCTTGGAGCTGGGATAACACATGGGGGATGAATTCAAAAAAAGAAGGTTGCCAAGGGAAACCTCACCCAACTCTGGTCCACAATTATCACCTCTGCTCCAGTGCCCTGGCACTTTTTCACCTTGAGTAGCCACAGAAAAGGGGTACAGAGGAATGTACCAATACCTCAGAACTATAGGAATGGGGAAATAGTAGGCATCAAGAAAGTCTAAGATTCAAGATTTTTCATATTAAAGAAATTAATGCAGGAAGTAGCTGGATGAGGGTGAGGGAGGCAACAACAGAGGAAGACAATGAGAGTGGAGAAGGCTTTTTAAGCCCTGCTAATTGGCACATAACTCTTCCCTCCATCAGGACAACTCCAGGGCACTCACAGTGAGGGACATGGAGGACTAAAATGACACAGATAGTCTGGAATTCTTCCTGCCTATGTCCATCATTACAAGTGACCTAAATCAAAATGTGATAAATGTGACTTCTGGCAAAATGGCACTCTAGGCAGAAGCACCATGCCGTCCCTCTGCAGCAAAGATCCGAAAAACTAAGCCGAACAGAGAAAACAACAATCCTGAAACCCTAAAACATCAAATGAAGAGATAAAGAACTCAGCCAAGCACCAAATGGAGTGAGAAAACTGACAGAGAACGGAGAGTGAGG
>NW_004444082.1:5929635-5930939 GCF_000243295.1 Trichechus manatus latirostris | reverse complement strand
CTGGTGGGATCCCGGGGCTTTTGTTCATTTGTTTGTTTTGAATTGTTTGTTTTCTTTTCCTTTTCTTGAGTTGGGAGCCCTTTCTGGGCAGGCAGTGCTGTGTGGCAAGGAGACTACCCCCTCAGCTTGCACAGATGTGCAGAGGTATCCCTGAGGGCATTTCTTTTTTCATTGGTTTTTTTTTTCTTTTTTTTTTGGCGGCTTTTCGTGTTCTTTTTAATTTGTTTTGTTTTCTTTTTCCGCTTTTTCCCTTTTTGTCTTTCTTCATTACTCAGTTTCTCCTCTCTCTATATCTTCCTTCTCTTTCTGTTCCCTGAATACCTGGCGTTGTATACATCTATGCCTTCTAGCCAGGCTGTACTGCAACACCCGAGAGCGACTTCCCCAGACGTCATAGCTGTACCGGTGGGATCCCTGGGAACTTTGAAGTTCTTTAACCTTTCCGATTTTTACTTATTCATTCTTTTCTTTTCTGCTTCCTCTTCCCCTTTCTGTTTTCCTCCATTTCATAGTCTCTTATCTCTCCACTCCAACGGCAAGCTCCCCTAGCATTCTTTTTTGTTTGTTTGGATTTTTTTGGCTCCTGTTCCTCTCTCCTCTCTCCCATAACCATCTTAGCTCCACACATAATATTCTCCCCACTACATCCTGCCAACCTGCACCGTGCGCTTAACATCACACCACCAAGCAGCACAGGCACGGCCTACTGGAACCTGCCCTGCACTGATTACCAACCAGCCCTGGTGGGTGTAGTAAGTGCCACAAACAACCCATCCCAGTATCTCCTCTTCAGCTAGACCTGCCCTGCGGTACCATATCTGAGTGACTGACCCTGCCAATCGGAGAAGGAGGTGAAAAGTATTGTGCCCACAGATGAGCAAACAACAAAGAACACATAGTCCGCCTGCTCAGACATAGTCAAATTTAAAAAAAAAAGGATGAAACAAACAAATGTACAATCAATAAACGAGAAAAATAACTACTGAATGCCCTGAAAACAGCAGACAATATCAAAACATTTACAAAAACAGGACAGGTTGGTTCCAGTAGGCTTCCAAAACAAAACCCAGGTGACTTTCCAGTCGAAGAAAATGCACTAGAACTCCCTGATAGGGAATTCAAATCTCTAATACTCAGAATTCTCCAAGAGCTGTGGCAAAAAGCTGACAAACATCAGGAAAAAATAGACTAATTCATGGAAAATACGGACAAAAAATTGGAAGAATTCAGGAAGATGATGCAGGAACAAAATGCCAAAATAAATTCACAACTAGAAATTATACAAAGACAACAATTAGAAATCC
>NW_004444082.1:5877868-5926826 GCF_000243295.1 Trichechus manatus latirostris | reverse complement strand
GGTGTATCTTTGGCTATGTGTATTTTCACCAAAAAAGAAAAGGTTGAGAATTTAGAGGGTTGACATGTTGTGCGGTTGTTAACCAATGTCATAAAACAATATGTGTACTACTGTTTCATGAAAAACTGTTTGTTTTGTAAGCCTTCACCTGAAGTACAATTAAAAAATATGTGTATGAATGAAGACAGTGGCTGACTCACACAGCAAATTCCACATTTTCTTGGTTTTCCTAGTAATTAAAAAAATCTAAAGAATTTTGATGGCAGCTTTCCCAAGGCAGCACTTCCCCTTCTTTCTTTATCAAATGATTGGGATTCAGCCTGTAGGAATCTCCAAGAGAACATGGGTCCCCAGTTCTTAAGGAGTTAGAGTCCAGGTGTCTCGGCTGCCTGGGGCAGCGAGCTCTGCGAGCCCAGGGACCCGACCTGCGCTTGGTTGAGAGAAGCAGCTGGAGCAGTAGGGCTGCTCTGATGATGTCGGCACTCACCCATCTGTGCCCTTGCACCCTAGATGTTGCCAGTAAACCTCCTACCATAGCTTAGCCCATAAATCATGGTGGCTGAGAACGGTGTGTGGAGGTCCTGTTAACCACATGAGGTCACAAGGGCTGAAAAGAAAGAGTGAAATGTCTTTGAGTTACTTAGCCTGTGAGGGCCTGTGCCAAAGTATTCAGAGTATTATGGGTTTGTCCAAGGTGTCCCAGCTTGCCAGGGAGACTGAAGAACGGAAGGAGCCTCTCAGGAGAACCTTCAGTTCTGTAGTTGATAAATGATATGACAACTCTTGCTGAAATTTCTACTCAAGGTCCAAGAACTGGAATATACACCACTGTGGGTGAGTAACTGTAATATATAACTAACTGAAAGGGGCCACGTATCACTGGGAATGATCAGATTTCTTAGGCGGTAGCAAGAAAATTCAGAAAAGAAAAAAAACTTACAGTGGTTAATGCCTCCTAAGTTTTAAAGTGTTCTTTACTTTAAGATAACATGGAATCATTCCCCACCTGACATTTTTACTCTTGCTTTGGCTGGCTGTCACCTCTCATGTCAGCTTGTTGCCCTCATTGAGGTACTCCCACCTCATTTTCATTCATCGTGACTCCTGAGCCTTCATCCGTTCCACAGACCTTTCCTGAGGGGCTGCTTGGTGGCAGGCTCTGTGCTAAGTACTCAGGATGCAAACATGAGGACACTACTCTGGCTCTCAAGCAGCTTACTGTTTTGTTGGGATAGAAAGCCGTACATGCAGTAAGTGTTTTACAGAGTTACGGGAACCATAGCAGAAATACCTACACAGTGAAGAAAGAATCAGTTCTTTTAGGTGGGCCCTTGCGATTTAGTGCAGCTCTTAAACTTGTCTTTTTTTTTTTTTAATCTCCATTGCCACCACCTTAGACAAAATACCATCATTTCTACCTGCATCAGTGCAGTAACCCCCTAACCAGCCGCTCTCTGTTTGCCCTTTCTCTGCACTAATCCAGTGTCTGAACTGCCTGTGTGGATGCAAGTCTGGCGTTATAGTCCTCTGGCCTACAATGCTTGCTTTTTCCCACTGTGAAAGGATAAACTCCTACCAGGATGCGTGTGACCTGCCTGCACGGCCTGCCTCATCTCAGCCATTCCTCTCCTCCTTCTTTTCACCTTGTAAACTTAAGCTTGTTTTCGGTTTTTGATTTTCCGCAGGACCTTTGCGGAGCCCTTCTGCCGCAGTAGGCTCATCTCTAAGCTCAGTTTGGGGCCCTTCCTTACAAAAGAAGTTTTCTCCATGCTCCTGAGACTCCTTGTTAAATACAGGCCCAACTCCCTCCGTTTTTCCTTTATAGCACTTATTACCATTTCAATGATATATTTTTGTGATTATATAATTAATGTTTGTCTCTTTAAGGAAAATAAAGTAAGGAATAGGGTAAGAAAGAAGAAGAAAAATCTTTCTCCGTAAAATACTTGATTTCTTTGAAAAGCCCCTTGAAGGCATAAACTGTCTTTAATTTTCAAGTAAGTAGGTGAACATGTGGGAGTCTCTGTGTTTTGAAACAGTTAACCTGCTAACTGAAAGGTTGGGGGTTCAAGCCCACCCTGAGGCACCTTAGAAGAAAGGCCTGGCAATATACTTCCAAAAAATCAACCATTGAAAACCCAGTGGAGCACAGTTCTGCTCTGACACGCACAGGATTTTGCCATGAGTCGGAATTGACTTGACAGCAACTGGTTTTTTTAAATGAACTTTTACCAGCCTAACGGTTCGCCTCCTTCTCCGTTTGAGGGAGAGTGACTTAGAGTCAAGGAGAGAGTGGGCATGGCCAAGAGGCGGTGGCAGATGTTATACAAACCCCTGACTTGAAATCTTAAACATTTCAAAATCCCTTCAAAATCTCTCTTTTCTCTCCAGAGCACCTGGGATTTCCCTCCCTGCCTTTCAGACCATCACACTCCCCTGACGGCTGGCTCAGGGGTACCGCGTCAGTTGTAGGTGGGACATTAGTAGGTCAAATTTTGAGTAGTTCAGATTGGGTGGAGGTGGGGATGGGGTACTGGCCTTTTTGCTCTAGAAAGGCTGAAATTTTCCATGACCTTGTTAAGCTGTTGTTTATCTGGCTACACAAAGTCAATTGGGCGATTAATATATAAACTTATTGTTAGTAGATTCCATCATTAGGGACTTTTTGTAGTGCACTGGGAATGGTCACTTCCCACAGAGAGCTCAACCCTCAAGGGACTCGTTGAGATTCCCTGGTCTAAGATGCCCAGATCTAAAGAAGCAAGTTTTTGCTTGTGTGGTTTGGTGCTTAATCTCAGCTCCCCATCAGACGGAGCTTTTGAGCTGTGACGCGCTAAACGGTACTTCCCTTAGACTCCCTAAGGTCTTGATGTGTATCGGTTGACGACCAAGTTTCAGTTGAGAATTTACTACAAAATAACTTTGTGACTGAGAAGAGATGGCCTCCTGAGAGGTATGGTGACTGCTACATTATGGAAAAAATTGTAAATATAGTCTGGGTAGTTAAATCTCATCTTTATGGATTTTGTATCCCAGGTAATTTCATTTCTTTGTCTTTTCCAGCAGCAGGATGGAAGGACTCTGTTCGGAGATGACCGCATTGCTATGCCTGGACTTGGGGGGTCGGGAGTCTTGTGCTTCTCTTGAAAGAAAATGAGGAGATAGCAATACCACAGTTCATTGTAAGCTAGAACTCCAGAGCCACAGAAAGCATACAAAGTGGAATAAGGTGCGAATCAGACTTTAATTCAATCCTTGCACAGACCACTTGTAGGTAACATCAGTATAAAGACCCCAGATTATCAATGATGAATGTAGTAATGACCTGTCATCCTCTTGAGCCTGCACAGCCACTCCAACATGATAGACACCGCATGTTTGCCACAGGCCCCCAGCCCCACCCCAGCGGCAGCCTGGCTCCTAGCACCCTCCCCACTACTGGGAATGGGTGCTGTTGGAGGCTGTCCAGGTCTCCTGACCAGATGGTTCACTCATCCCCCCTTTGCTAGAGGAGTGGGTTCCTAACAGCTCACAGCTGACATTTCTCTGGAGAGCTGCCCCTCAGCCAGTGGGAGCCACATGACCCTGGAAGTCATATCCTACAAGCCCCCAGGCTAGCACACTTGCCTTTTGGGAGAAACACCCCCTCTCCCCAAGGGGATACCTCAGCCCTTTTTCCTTCCATATCCTGCTTCCCCTGCCCCCTAGGTGTTTTCCTGAGCAGCACGTCCTCCCTCTGTCCTCAGCTCTGCTCCTAGGGACCCAGGACAGGACATTGTGGAAGCTGTGTGCTGGTGCCCAATTGCTGGGTCTGTGTCTGACACCTTCACCCTCAAGCTTCCGTCCTCATCATTCTCCCGTCTAGGATCTACTCTTTATGCCTCATCAAGAACCCAGTACTTCCACATGAGCCCACACTTCTGGGAAACACTGGTAACCTCTCTACTTCGGGAACCTCCCCCCCACCCCCACCCCCATCCGCAGGAAGCTGCTGCCAAGTTGGGCCCTGCCCCTAGGCCCTCCTCAGGGACTCACTGAAGACTTGAACTTGGCAGCACCAAGTTCCTGTTCTCAGGAGAAGAAGGTTTGTGGCATTCTGGATGTATCTTTCAATAGAAATAATTATTTAAATAGTGGTTACATACTATAATAGCCCAGATTAGTCAAATTCATTTAGCATTTACAACCATACAGTTTACCAGAAGCAAATGGATCTATTAAAATGAAGACAGTGTACAACAAATGAAAGGTTTCTAAGCCTGGGCTCACAAGGTTAACTCAAATGAACATTAATTTACTATTGAGCTTCCTATTAGCTGAAGCAAAAAGAAAAAAGATGGTTGCGTAATTCTTATCATTGAATATTAAAAAGGCAGACTACTTAGTTAGAAAAGCTTAACTTTTTATAGGCAACAAAATCTCTGATCATATGTAGCTCCCTAAATAAAGAGCATCGTGTCAAGAACTGCGAAGGGGCTGAGATTTTACCCTACTTGCAAGCCAACACCTTAACCTGTCACATTTTCAGGGATGCTGGCAGAAGACACAAGACTTCTGGGTTGGAGACAAAGGATTTTACTACTCACAGCAGTAGCAGTATCTAGAGGATCAGCATTTTCTTGCTGTGGTTCCTTGGGCCCCATTTCCTCCAAGTGACACAAAGGACTAAATGGCACCTGAGCACACAGTGAATGGGCTGCATTACAAGAGAAGACCCCTGCGCTTAGAGTGCCCAGATCTTTTATGCTGAACAGTAAACATGACTGCCCTTTGCTCCAGAGAAAGACACTATCTCTATCTTCCAAGGCTGTTCACTATGAACACATCCTGGAAAAATTAGTTCAGAATAAAGGAATTCAGTGCTTCTGTTTGTAAGATGAGCAAAAACGCAAGAAACCCATGGGGAATTGCCTCTCAATGCCTTGCACAATAGTTTTACAGACATGCATAATAGTCATTAGATGGCCAGGTATTGATGAGCCTCATTAAAAATCCCAAAGTCAAGTGCTGAAATCCATTGTAGAGCTAGGTTAATGTGATCTATGAATATAGCTTTCCAAACATAGTTTGATTTGTCAATAGAGGTCAGAGAACCTAGAGGAAGGATGCTTAAAGCCTTTTTACCCATGTTTGGTATGTGTAGGTCGTTTTTGATGTCAGGTCATCAGAAGCTGAACAGCGGTCATCCCCCCTGGGCTTGGTCTGCTCCTGGAGAGTGCATTTGTACTGCTGATGGCAAGAGTATAAAAATGTTTTAAGTACCATCTATAAGGGTGGAAAACAATGTTTTCTTGTGGAATTTAGGGGTCTGAATTGAATTATTGACTTAGTGAATAAACTTCTTGCATGAATATAGAGAATGTGGTCAGACTGGAATGTTTCTCAGCCCCCACCTTGGTTTCTATTTGAATGACTGCAAAACAGTTAGAGGCCCCTCAAGGGTGCTGACCAGGAAGTCTGGGCTTGAACCTCGGGTTACTCTGAGAGTGAGCACAGGGAGTTCAGGACCCCTTGAAATGTCCAGGAAAATGTTGTATGTATGAACTCACAAAGGACCCCTGGCGGCACGGTGGTTAAGCACTAGGCTGCTAACCAAAAGATCCATGGTTGGAACCCACCAGTCGCTCTGCAGGAGAAAGATGTGGCAGTGTGCTTCTGGAAAGATTACAGCCTTGGAAACCACAGGGGGCAGTTCAACTCTGTCCAATAATGTGGCTATAAGTCAGAATAAAGAGACCTGATGTGCAGTGGTTAAGCGCTTGACTGCTAACTGAAAGGTCAGCAGATTGAACCCACCAGGCGCTCCAGGGAAGGAAAATGTGGCTGTCTGCTTCTGTAAAGATTTACAGCCTTGGAAACCCTATGGGGCTGTTCTACTCTGGCTTATAGGGTAGCTATGAGTCAAAATCGACTCAAGGCAGTGGGTTCAGATGGATTATGTATTCACAAGCATTTTTTCCCTAGCATTAAGGATCCATAGGTCTCAACAGATCTGACGGTGGTTATTAACCCTCTAAAAGTCAAGAAGCACCACCAAGGAGAGCAGAAGGCGCTTTTGGCCCAGAAAATTTGAAGGACTACCATTACAGTTTGCTGACTGTTGCTGACCCATGGGGTCACCGCAAGTTGGAGTTGATTAAAGGCAACTGGTACTAGTAAATAAGGATCTTAGTTAGGGTGTTTTTGTCTCAGTATCTCTTACTTGTGAAGATAAATAGCTTGATTTAGTGATGATACTGTATTTAACATAGACTATTTTCTTTAAAAATATATCTTCCTTGTAAAACATTCCAAAAAAAGTATGTGACACTAAGTAAAAGTCAATTCAAGTAAATTCATAAACTGAAATAAAGAGGAACTTCTCAAATACGGATTAAGGGAAGGCAAATTTATGTTTTTCTCAGTAGCTGAATTTCTCATAGAAACAAGCAGCTGGGGGAGTCGATATTCCAAGCAGTTTCTAAAATGAGGAGAGCTTTATTTGATCCTTTATAACTTTTCTTTTTGTTTATATAAACTCCAAAGACTAATTGCATTTACTTGAATAAATTGACATAAGACAGCTGTTGAAGAATGTGAAATTCTTTATTTCCAGAATGTTCTTCTTGATTTTGAGCTCCCATTTTCTGGTGAGAAATTCTTGTTTTCAATGCAAGAATTAAGGATCATAGAAAAATGTCAACTGCAATTATCTGAAAAAGTTGAACGGTAGAGAAAAACAGAATTACAAAAGAACAAAAACTGGAGCGCTTACTCTAAGTCCAAGTCTGATTCACTCTGGCTCATCAGTTCTTTTTTTTTTTTTTTTTTTTTAATTACAGGAAAAGTTTCAACAGTAAATAAACTCAGACTTTTGTTATAGCATAGGAAAATCAGTAATATATATTTTTGAAATCCATGAGGTAATTTGGTTGGTTGGTCTAAATCAAGCAGTTAGATGTAGAAATTATAGATTGTGGAGCACGGTCTGACTCCAAAGACATTGTAAGGTTGCTTTCAAATCTTCAGTCCTAACAAATTAAGATGGAATTTCCTTTTTTCTTTTAGTGATGAAAAAAATTTTCTCTAGAAAGATTTCTGACTAAGGTTATATTTCAGTGGAAAATTTTTAAAATCACAAACTTTTGGATGTTCCCATAAGAATTTAAGCAATGCAGCGGTTTTATAAATCTGAACAATTCTAAAGATCTTCCAAATATCAATTCAAGGCACTCATGATAGTGAAGGTGTTAATGATTAATGTATGAAAGGCATAAATAAATGATTTAATGATAAATTTAATGATATTAGATCAGGAGTGGGCAAACTATGGCCTGTGGACCAACTATGCCTGCCTTCTAATTTTGTAAATAAAGCTTTATCGGAACACAGTCACACTCATTTGTTTATATATTTTACAGCTGCTTCACAATACAGTGGTAGAGTTGAGTAGTTGCCACCATATGGCACATAAAGTCTAAAATATTGATTATCTTTACAGAAAAAAAATTGTCAACTTCCATACTAGATAATCAGTACATGGTTTCAACAGAATAATGTGTTGGCAGACTCCCTTTCTTTACTCCCACCCATCTTTCCTGGATACACTATTTATATATAGGAAAATGTTCGCTCACCATCTATAACCCTTAATTTTTGAAGTTAACTTCTTTGCTTTTTTGATTTAGCATTTAACAGTTCGAGATTTTTCATCATTAGTTGTAGGCTTATCTATATTACGTTTTGCATGCTAAATTTCAGCTTTGAAATATGAAATGTAAGCTATGCAGAATTTCATTTCAGGCAGTATATGTAGTAGCAGAGAGAGAGAGTGCATTCCTGGGAGTCTGGAATCTGGACAGGAGCCCCAGTGTCACCTAACTTAGCTGTGCGGCCACCGTCAAGGTATGATGAGGCTCAGTTCTTCAGGTTCCCAATAGATTTACTGGGGATAATAAGTCTGAACTGCCTTGTGGGGTTGTTTCCGCAATGCAGTGGGAGGGAGTGAGACAAAAATGTGAGGAAGAAAAAAAAAAAAAGCTTGAAAAGTCAAAGTACTTTTTACAACCATTTGGACTGAAAACGTAGGTAAGAATTTCTGGAACCAAAATATCTTCAGAAGAAAAAACCAAATTAACCCATATTTATTGAGGGTCTGGTATGTGAAAGGAAACAGAGCCCAGCTAATAAGAGTAGAAAATTATGCCTAAAGACTCACGCTGTGTATTGAGTATGAGAAGGCTGACGGGGCCTGAGCTGGCCTGGGCTCAGGGAGTCCTATGAATGTCCTGACCAAGCATACACATGCCTGCTGGCCACCAAACAGACAGGTCTCTCTTGCTCTGTCATCTGTATGTCTGGACTTCCTGAACTTCAGTTAACTTGGAGTTTTCAACTCGTAGTCAGAAAATTGCATCTACAATTGGCTTCTCTCCAAACACAGTCTTAGCTGGATGAAACCTAAAAAGCAGCGCATCCCGTTTCATCATGGGAGCACGTAATTTGAAGTGCTGCCTTTGAGCTGTACTTGGCAGAAGAAAAATAGTTAAGAACAAACCCTATGTTGTGAACACCAGACTATCAGAAGCAGTTCCTAATAACGTGTCTGCATTTTTAAACGTTGAAGTTGACTAGGGAGGCAAGATTAAGCAATGCATTGTGCAGAGGACTTAGCTGGCTGCTTTGTAAGAGTTGATAAATTTGGAGGCTCCGCTGCTGTGGGTTATTTCTGAATGTTTTCCTTACTAAATGCTAAATAGTATTGAAATGTTCTTTGGGGAGACTTTTCATTTTAAAACACATTCCTATTTCAGACAAATTGCCCACTTCTTTACGCTTTCAATTTATACAAATTTCAATAAGATAGACAACTAGTTCCCAAAGATTAAGAAAAAATACAAATGAGAGGAATATCCCTTTGATGTTTTAACAATGGGTACCAGGAGATTAAGGAGCCCTGGTGGCTCAGTGGTTAAAGTGCTTAGCTCCTAACTGAAAGGTCAGCGGTTCGAACTTACCAGCCGCTCTGCAGAAGAAAGATGTGACAGTCTGCTTCCGTAAAGATTTACAACCTTAAAAACCCTATGGGGCAGTTCTCCTCAGTCTCATGGAGTTGCTGTGAGTTGGAATTGATTCAACGGCACCTAACTGCAACAGCAACAACTTATACGTATAACTGCTTTACAAATGTTAATTAATATTTTCAAAAAAGTCCTTTGCAGTTGGTGTTTTGTTAACATCTGCAATTTAAACGTGATAGAAGTGAGAATAAGTCACACAGCCAGTTGGTAACAGAGCTGGCATTTGCACTCTGCACAATTAGCTACTGAAGTTTACTGCCTTTCTGTTGCTCAGTAAGGCAATCTATAAAGATATACTCGCACAGCCCTTGCCAGGTAGAAGGTATTTAACAAACAGTAGCAAGTATTATAATTGCTGTAGGGCCTATGATTTAATTAACTACATCAACCTTTGAGATCATGGAGATGCTATGTTTAGCAGGAACTTGGTAAAATCTCTTTAATTTTTGGAAATAAATATAATATTTTTCAAGGCAGAAGAACCTAACGGTAAAGGAAGGAAAAGTGGACAGATGATGTCTTAGTTTCCTGGTGCTGCTGTAACACAAAATGCCACAAGTGGGTGACATCAAAGAACAGAAATCTATTTTCTCACAGTTAAAAAAAAAAAAACCTTGCTGTTGATCAATTCCAACTCCTGACGACCCTATAGGACAGAGTAGAACTGCCTCATAAGGTTTTCAAGACTGTAATCTTTATGGAAGCCAACTGCCACATCTTCCTCCCATGGAGCTGTTGGTGGGTTTGAACTGCTGACCTTTCAGTTAGCAGCCAAGCACTTAAGCACTGTGCCACCAGGGCTCTTTTCCCACAGTTAGGAGACTAAAGGTCTGAATTTAAGGTGTGACTCAAGCCGGCGGTCTTTCCATGTCTGTTTCAGCTTCTAGTAGCTGCCAGCAATCTTTGGCACTCCTGAACTGTCGATGCAGCTGCCTGTGGGTGTCTGTCTTCACATGCGTCTCCCCCATGGGTGTATCTCTGTGCCGACTCTGCTCCTTTCATGAGACACCACTCAGAAGTGATTAGGTTTAGGACCCACCCTACTCTGGTCTGACCTCATTAACATGACAAAAGAAAACCCCTGTTTCCAAACAGGTCATATTTACGGTACAGGACTTAAGACTTCAACATTGCTTTGGGTGGGGGGACACAATTCAATCCATAACAGAGGTCAAAAATATACCCTGAGATAATCTTTATTGTGTGCTTTTTTTTGTTGTTTTTTTTTTTAAAGTGGGTCGAGTCTCCAAGTCCCCCAGTTTAGATTGTTGGAAAGTAAAGAAGCACCCTCTGCCTTGCTCTGTGTGGGTCTGGCCAGCAGAGACTTTGCCCTCGAGCCCTGGGCCCTGCTGGTCTGGCCTTCTTCATCTTTCCATTCCTAAACAGGTGCTCCCTAAATGCGTGTTGAAGTAATGAATGTCTCATGATACAAATACAAAAATGTATGCATTTTTGCAAGAGAAAGCAGGAAGTGAACTAAGAAGGCAAGCAATAATCAAAGAAGAACGGGGGGATGAATTTTGTCTACTGTAGCCCAGGCAACGGTTAATACTGACTAAGCCACTTACTTAGTAATAATAACAATATTTTGTTTGTGTGGTTACTTATTTTTCAGAGTATTTTCACAACAATTATTTTATTTTTCAAAAATATTATTTTATTTTAACCTAAAAATGATCCTCTACATTTTATAGGGTCGATATTATTCCATTCATTTGAATGATGAAGAAACTGAGGCTTAGAAACTCTAAGTAACTTGCTTTTGGTGATACAAGTAATAACTTAAGCTTGGGAACTCAAGAGTCTCTTATTCCGAACCACCAGGTTTTAGTGGGGCACAGAGATTGAAAGGTTTGCAAAGGTCGTGCTTCGGGGTATATCACCAAAGTGCCAAACATGCCTGTGTTGCTTTTATTCATTCAGCAAACATTTGCTGAGCACTGCCTCTGTGCCAAGGGTTCTGCTTTTAGGGCTGAGGATATAGCAGGTAAAAATCCTTACCCTCTCTGTGCTTACATACTACTAGGGCTGGGGAGATAGTGAATGAGATTGCTTAATGGCTAATGCCTTGAGTTTGATTTTAGAGCCCAGACAACCCTTGAGATGCCAACTAACTCTCATCTGTGCTCTTAGAAAGGCAAGGTAAAGTCAGGAAATAGTCATATCACACTCTCCTACACTATTTATATATTCCATTCTTATCATTCATTCCCTCCTCGCTCCTAATGATGACTAACTCACGTGGCTGAAAAGCTGGATGAGAAAAGTCTGGGAGATAAATGAAGGCATCAGCAGAAAAGCTGAACTGTCCCTGGAAATGATGCTAACTGTGAACTGCTTCTTTCCTTGGCCAGGAACCAAGTCAATAAATAAGGTGATTCCAGTAGGTCTCCAGAAAGGGAAAGCTCTTCTAGTCCTTCATTTCTAGCTAAAAATTCCAAAACCCTGTTTAGTAAGAAAAATTATAAGAGATCATCCTGTAGAAGTATTTGCTTCTCAGAATTCTGGTCGAGGTTGGGGTTATGGAGGGCCAGAGCTATTAGACTGCGGATTGTTTGCTGCACTACTCAGGAGAAGCCTTCCTTCTCCCTGGCCCAGTGGATGGTTTATATCAGCAATGGCTGGAAGCAGTGGGCCGCCAATAGTACGTTTGATGGTTTTGCCTTACATCCAGGCCTATTTCAATGGATATATGTACCCAACTGTACTGCCCAAATCTCTTAAATTATCATTTAGAGGTGTTAGGTAATTACTGAACAATGCGTAAATGCACTTATTACTTATCACCAAAATATTTATATTAACTTCCATCTAATGAAGAGGACAAGTCACAGCTCATGTAATTGACCTTTGCTTCCAGAAGGCTAAGGAGTGAAGTGACAGTCGTGTTTGGTGGTTGGTGGAGCTGCTGAATTTAGAAACGTTATTCCAGGGCCCGAATCCAGGGGCTCAGCTGCCTCCCCGCTGGGTGATTGCAGAAGGCAAAGAAGCAGCTCAATCTCTTAGGGTAAAAACAAGAACACTTAAAATGCTTTCAGTGTCAGATAGTACTGTCTGATGGGAGTTAAATTATTAAAATAACAGGAGTTCTGGGAAAGATCAACCTGGGTTTGCAGCATGTTTTGGCCCATACTCTAAACCCTTTCACTGGGAACAAGTTTATTTTGTGAGTGTGCCCAGGAAATGGGGATTATAGCAGAACAGTCTGAGGGAACTTAGGTAAACCAGTGCAGGCTAACGTGTCAGCTGTAGAGGAATGAAGGGACCGTCACCTGTAACGCTGGCTGAGGATCGTCAGTCCGGGAACTTCTGTCTGAGCACGGCTCCTCCTGTTTTGGTAGAGCCCAGAATGTCATCTATTTATTTAGCACCGTTAAATGAGTTAACTCTGCAGTAGAAAAATCCTTGGGTATATGTTCAGAGCCCCTACTTATCTGCTCGCCTCCCTCCCAGCCGTTGCCCCTTGAATGTCCCTCCTGTCCCATGTGTATCTTCTCATCGTCCCAGAAAGTGCTTTCTGTTGCTTTAGGTACTTCTGGCTGGAAGTATGAAGAGGACTGTGTCATCAAAATAGCCTTAATTATGTTTCATATACTTTGCTTAGCAAGGCGGGGAAGTTGATAGTTTTCTTCCCTGTTTGTTTTCCCGGTTAAACCCAGTCGGCTGATCAGAAAGCTCCCTGGACCGCAACACTTCATTCCTCTGGGCTAATCAAAACAGTGCTGTCCTTTGCGAAATCAAAGTGGCAGGTTTGCTTCTAGTCACCAACTCTTTCAGCATAGCTTCACTTTATGTCATTTCAGATATTGTCTGCAGATGTAACTATATGATTCCACATAGGCAGTGTATTAGAATCGTAACGTATTAAAAGTTAAAAAAGTGAGAACTTTACAAAAAGCGATGAAAGAGCCTTCCCATGGTGCAGGCTTCACATAGTGGCCTGGTGCCCCTGTGAAAACCAGGTCAGGGCAGGACGCTGGTCTGTTTAAAGCCTGCCCGCGGCTCCCACGTCGCTGAGAGCGAAGGCCATGTCCACCCAGCCCTAGGCCTGCTGCTGTTCCCCAGAATGCCAGGCACACTCCACTCGCCTGGACTTTTCCTCCCGTATGGCAGGGCTCGCGGCCTGGTCTCCTAACCTGCCTGCTTGCTGTTTCATCCCTGGTGGCTAACAGTGCTGACACCTAGGATAATAATATATGCTTACTAAATATTTGTGAACGAATACGTGAATGAATGATTTTAATTAGTGGAATACAAAAGAAAGAAAAAAGAGAGAGAAAGGACAAAGGAAAGAAGGAAGGGGAGGAGGGAGGAGAAAAAGGAGGGAGAGAAAATGAGGGAGGAGGAAAAAGAAGGAAGGGAAGCATGACTGGTTGTTCAGTTTGGCATAATGCTACCTAATATTTTTCAGTTAATCAATTGTTTCTATTTTGTATATTATTTCCACATTGGATTTATGAATTTCCTGAGTGTCAGAATGTAAAGTGCGTCAATGTTACTTGAACAGATGTTTTGAAGTCTGAAACATAAGCTTCGAGGACATTAAGCGGCTGTGAAGAAAGGTTCCCTAGACATCCTAAGACTGGGAAGGGGGTGGGTGCCCCACAAGCGTTCAGGGTGGGTTGGTGGGAAGTGTTCACAGAAACTGGGCTTGACTCAGAGCCTCTTCTTGGAGGACATTTGTGGCCTGATACTTTTTTCTCAGTCACACGGGCCTGAGGACCATGCATAGAAAGTGAGGGTCGCTTGTCCTGGAACGGGCCTGAGAAATCAAGTCCAGAGATCACCAGAACCCTTGGTTTCTGGGGAACTAGCCCTGTGGGGCTGTGGGAGCGAAGTGGCATCACACACACTTCTCAAAACTCCTTTTCGGGGAAGTGGCAGTCTCCTTAGCATCTCTAGAGTGACAAATCATTGTCATGACCAATCCATTAGCAAGGAACATGCACAAGCAGATACTGCTTCTCCCTCTTGCAAGAGAACGATGAAATATTAAAATGAATGTGGGGAAGAGTTGGAGAGAGTTTGGAAAGGTGGCTGTTACAAGCTGGGAGGACTCACAGCTGTGAAGAAATATTAACAGAAGTAGTCATTTTGAAACTGGAATTTCAATGAGTCTTAGAGTCAAGGAGCAGCCTGCAGTCTTCCCAGCTTGCTCTGCTTCACGTTATTGTTAGGCTCCAATCCTAACTGGAAATGGTCCATCCCTTCTAGATGTCCCCTCGGTGAGATTTCATCTCTCTTATGAGGTCTACTCTGTTTCCTTTCTACTTTGTAGAAATCCAGTTACCATTCTAACTGCTATTGAAAAACCTACTAGTTTTGATTTCTTCTTTGCTCTTCAGATTCTCTCTCCAATTATTCACTTTCATTATTTCTGTAATGGTAGTCACCAGGTCACAAACAAGTTCCAGCCTAAGTCTATCTTTAAGTTGAATTTGTATGTAAATCAGAACAGTTAGGTACGGTTTGTATCTAACATCAGTTAGTTAAATGCTTGTCTTAGTATATAGTATATAGTGCACCTTTCTATACATAAAAATATTAAAGAAACATTTCCAGAGACACTAAAACATCTTTAACATAATAATACAGTAATAATAATAATGTTTTGATACACACCGCAAAGTAGTGCCTGTTTGTTATTACAAACCATTGTATATACCTCGAATTTTTAATATAATAGGCTTTATGGGGGTTGGTTCATAACTATGGGTTGTACAGAAGTCGGATGTTTGTAACCCAGGAGATGTTTGTACATATTAATTATTTTTTCTTCAGGTTCTATGGTATAGCATATATCTACTCCTTTACATCATTACAGAGAATTATATTTGCTTTCATTTCATTCCTGAAGGTTTCAAGGGGAAGATGGGCTTACAGTTACATATACTGGTTCAGGGATGCTGTTGCAGGTAAAATAGTCACTAGGACCCACCCATCGCCATCGAGTGGATTCTGACTCATAGCAACCTTATAGGACAGAGTAGAACTGCCCCATAGGGCTTCCAAGGCAGTAATATTTATGGAAGCAGACTGTCACATCTTTCTCTTGAAGAGACACTGGTGAGTTTGAACCGCTGACTTCTCGGTTAGTCAATATGACTGGATATTAAAGAACGCGTGTGCCACGTGTGTATAAGTAGTGTGAGGTGTGTGGGGGTGTGTGAATGTGTATGGTGTGAGTGTGTGTGTGTATTTGTGAGTGCGTGCTGAAGGAGAGCAGAGAAAGGCATGGATTGTCTAGCAAGTGTGTGAATGAGAAGAGTGGCGTAGGGTAGGGCATTGCAGGAGTCAAAGAGCCGGGCATAGTGTCTGGTACAGGTGTAAGAGAGGGCAGCATCATGGCGGCCTCCAACTGGGCATCTCTGCTGGGTCGTCCAAGGGCACGTGCGCTGGGGACATGCTCCAGATACTAGTGGGGATGCAGCAATTGACAACACCATCCCTTCTCACACAGAGAGTGTACAAGTTTCCTGGAGCTGCAGTGACAAAGACCACAAAGGGGTGGGTGGGGCTTAAAATGACAGAAATTAATTGTTTACAGATCTGGAGGCTGAGAGTCTAAACCCAGGATGTTGGCTCTCCAAAGGCTCTAGGGGAAGACCCTTTCTTGTCTCTCCGTGCTTCTGGTAGCCCCAGGCATTCTTTGGCTTGCAGCTGTGTCTCTTCTCCTCTTTTATAAGGACACCAGTTAGACAGGATCGTGACCCACCCTGCTCCAGTACGACCTCAGGTTAACATAATTGATAACATCTTCAAAGACCCATGTGACGAGGCAGTCCTTCAGATAAGCTGTGTGGCTGTGGTTTTCTCCATCCCTCTCCCTGCTGGCATCTTTAGGCCTCAGAACAAACCACCTCCTCCCTAGCCCACCCTGCCTGATGTTTGTTGCTGTTGTTACGTTTCCGACTCACAGCGACCCTATGTACATGTACAATAGAATAAAATACTGCCTGGTCCTGCGCCATCCTCACAATCGTGCTATGTTTGAGCCCATTGTTGCAGCCACTGTGTCAACCCATTTCACTGAGGGTCTTCCTCTTTTTCACTGACCCTCTACCTTATCAAGCATGGTGTCCCTCTCCAGGGACTGGTCTCTCCTTATAACGTGTCCAAAGTACATGAGACAAAGTCGCTTCTAAGGAGCATTTTGACTGTACTTCTTCCAAGACAGATTTGTTCATTCTTCTGGCAGTCCATGGTATATTCAATCTTCTTTGCCAACACCATAATTCAAAGGCATCAGTTCTTCTTCGGTCTTCTTTATTCATTGTCTAGCTTTCACATGCATATGAGGCGATTGAAAATACCATGGCTTGGGTCAGGCACACCTTAGTCCTCAAAGTGACATCTTGACTTTTTAACACTTTAAAGCGGTCGTTTGCAGCAGATTTGCCCAATGCAATACGCCATTTGATTTTTTGACTGCTGCTTCCATGCACGTTGATTGTGGATCCAAGTAAAATGAAATCCTTGACAACGTCAATGTTTTTTTCTGTTAGCAGGGTTAAAAAGATACAGTTCTGGGCTAACCAGCCCCTCCTCCTTGGGAAGTCGGGAGGGCATGATGCAGTAGGATGTTTGTTAGCAAGGTTAAAAAGAGACCATTAGTCAAGTAGGCTCGGGGTATAAAATAGCTGGGAGAGAAAGTTTTCTTTGTCTCCTTAGCTATGGTGCCAGTGGGGCAGGCATGGCACTAAGTTCACAGCCCACCTAAGCGAACCTACCTGGCCAGGGGTAGATCGGCAGAAGGTAGGCTCCCATTGTATCCTTCAGCCATGATGCCAGGTAGAGGGCTTGTGTGGAAGAGTTCCACCAGGACAGTTTCCAGAAGCCAGGGGGACAGTGTGTCATATAACAGTCCCATTTAATTCCCTTACCCATGACATACAGTGGGATTTGCGTGGAAAAGTCATTATCTCTGCCCAGACAGCTTTCGAGCCAGGGGGATTGCCCCTGTATTGTATGCTGGTTGCTTCTTATTATAAGTAATAAAAGCTGCTTTCCATGTACTAATGTGTTCAGACTCTGATCAGAAGGACATGATATTTATGGAGCAATCCACACTAGTTATTTGTTCCCTTTTTCTGATGGCCTCCTGGCTATCTAGAAATTGAGGACAACCTTGGGTCGTCCGGACGAATGGGTCCGTGCCCAGCCAGCAAGAAGCCAAACTCTCAGACGGTGTTTTTGAGAGGAAGAGTTTATTTCGCAGGCTAGCAAGCGGGAACTCAGAGGTATCCACCTCTGTTTGAGTTCCCTAATTGGGATGGGCAGTTATATTTTATATGTTTCTTGATCTTGGGGAGTTATACATACTCATATAAAGGTGGATAAGGGGTGGGTTAGTTGTTGCTGATTGGCTAATGTTTCACTCGCCTCAGATTAAAGGCACAGGCCATTTTTATTATACTACCGCAGGCTCAAAGGAAGTACTTGGGGAATAGAGGTCCATGAAACCCGGAATATCTGTATGGGGGTTTGGTTGACGGTTCTCCAGGATTTCTGTCACTGGGCATGCGCGACAGCCTGGGTCACTTGCCGGTCCCTTTCATCAGTTCTGCGCATGCTAACCGCTTTGGGATGTTTTGAGCTGGTTTTTTCTGAGGCTTTCCAAAGGGCCTGAAAAACAACTTTAAGGAAGTGAGTGACGTAGCAAGGGAAGTGACTGGGCCATGGCCTGATGATTTTACGGGGTACTAATCAATCAGGTGTTTCAACCTCTAGGGTCCCCTTAACAACCCGAGATTACTACCCAGATTGCCGTGTTGCATCTCAGATCTGGTGCAGCAAAGCAGGATCTGGCAATGCTGTCACTCAACCTTATTTCTAAACTAGGTCATGTTCACAGGTGCAGGGGTTAGGCCCCCCGAATAATTTGGGGAGACACAATTCAATCCTTCAAATTCCAGGGAGCAAGTGGTTATCTGAAGCCACTTTCACTTGGAGTGTACGCCTCTGCCTATGGGGAGGAGGGAAACAGGACACTGATCATCTAAGGAATCCTAACTACTGTCCTCTCCAGACTCCACAGTAAATGATTTCCTTCTCTCACATAGTCTGAAGGTGGGGGATGGGCTCATGCTGTAAGAGCTCATTGTACAATCCCTCAGCAAGAGACTCACAGGTGACCTAGTGGGCCCCCTTATCATGTGATCATACTTGGCATCTAACGTAATGATCTCAGAATTTGGGGCCTCAGCCAAAACTGCAACAGCAGGAAAAATAGCTTTAAGCATCCTGTGAGGTCTGCATCTTTCCCCCTCCTGGGTGAAGGGGCATAGCTTTGGTCCCTCCTCCCAATGCTGTGGCCTCCAACCCTTGTATACCCTCCAGGCTTTACCCTATGAACTATTAATCCAATGAAATGACCCTTACTTACTTACCTATTGGCTGTCGAGTCCATTACCACTCACAGCAACCTTAGACGACAGAGTAGAACTAAAGCTATATTTCTATTTTCACAAACGATCTATTTAAAAACAACAGAATATACCAACAAATAAAGCCCACCCTCAATATGTTAAATTATTCACCCATGGTTCTGCCTCATTACCTCTTACTTAGAGTGAATAAACTGTGTACAGGGGAGATTTGGTGGAAACTGTTTCAGCAACTGAAACATATGAAAGGAAAGAAACGATTCCAGAAATCACAAACACTTCAAAAGAAATCACTAAGTCAGCTTTTTGGGTAAGATGAGAAGAGCTTAATGAAGTTTTAGACAGAATAGTCCATTCGTCTAGAGATAAAGAGCTAACATTTCCAGTGAACTTCATTTCCTTAGAACTAAAAAATTTTTTTTTCATTTAGTAGTATTTGTTAATTTTCTATTGATACAGGCCAGGAATTTCCTCAGGCATGCTCTCTGGCCTGCATATGGCAATGGATATTTTGCCCTTCAAGTGTGTGTGTGTGTGTGTGTGTGTGTGTGCACACGCGCATGTGTTGGGGAATGTAGATGGTTAGTATAAGCTAAGTTTAAGGAAGAAGATAAAGTATAACTTACAAGACCCCTTATATCTGAGACTCAGAGGTTGACACTATTTTGTCCTAGGTACATCAATAGTTACTATAATGGAGATCAGTGGAATTTCCTATCCAGCATCCCTATCTAAAAATTACCTTACCTAATTTCTCTTCAGAGCCCTAGTTGCTCAGTGGTTAAAGCTCAGGTTGCTGACCAAAAGGTCAGCAGTTCAAATCTACCAGCAGGCAGTTCTACCCTGATAGGGTCGCTATGAGTTGCAATCAACTCGACAGCACACAACAACAACAATCTCTCTTCATACTATTATTGTGGGAACTACCGTATTAGTATGGTAATCACACCTTCTGGCCATCCTTGATTTGTCCAGTGTGGGCAAGAGACCAATGTAGGTTAATAAAAATCTCTTCTTCAGGAATTTTGGAAAAGAACTAAAAAGTGAGAGTCAGTCTAGAAGATATAGTGAGAAGTCAGGAACAGTTGATGGCCAAGCAGACCAATGAAGCAGAGGGAGTTGTCAAGAGAATGACTAACAGAGACCCACCAACAAGAGAAAAGGAAAGAAAATCCTGATGTCAGGTGAGTTTAGCCCCAGACGATCCTGAGGCCCAACCACAACCTGCCCTTGCTTTCTGACACCCCAATGTCACCACTCTAAGTTTGTCATCTGCTTGAGGGAGCTTGAGGTAAATTTGTGTCATTTGACAGCCAGAGTCCTAACTGATGTGTGCACTTCAACAAATAAAAGAATAGAATCTTGACCTTGAGTTGTTTTCTCATCTGATAAGTGGAGGGCACCCATGGATAGGTTCCTACTCGCTGGAAAGGTAGAGGAGTCAACACTCAGCTTGTGTTCTAGCAGTGTGTACTGTTTTCTGTTCAACCTGCCATTTGTCTTCAATGATCACATTGAAAAGATGGAGGGTTCCTAAATTTTCTCACATGCAAAAAATTCACAATTTGAAATTGCTTGGAGATGAGGACCTCCTGGAGAGACTATGATGATGGAGGGAAAGAGTTAAGTATACCAGGGAAGTGAGTGCTTGGGGAGCTTAACAAAAAGGCAGAGCCCAATAAATATTGAAAATTTATGATTCTTGGCTGAAGGGTTTCTTAAACCTGGTAAGAAAACATTGTGCAAAATGAGCATATCTGCCAAAACAGGAGGATTTAAAAAATCCTCAGTTAAGACTTCAAAAGAGAAGTCCCCAAACAAAAGGCAAATGCTTGGTGAGGAAGCAGGGTAGGAAATGTGGGAATGAAGAAAAATATCAACAAAGTACAAAAAGACAGGGTGCCACAATCAGATTTCACCTAACAAGCAGTGTATGTGGATAGAGTAATTTCAACTTATTCCATCATTTAAGTCCATCTGTGTGTTGCATACTTCATAGCAGTGATTGTTTTGCAGGATGTGGATGTGTGTCCAAAAGCAAAGACTTCACTGATAACCACAAAAGTTGCTGGGAAATGAAATGCCCGTGTGTGCACACGTGTGTGTAGGCGGGTGGTGTCATTATGATGATAATTTGGAGGTACTGAGTTCATTGAAGCTTGTTCTTTTCACTGTGTGAGGGATAAATTGTTCAGATGGTCACTTCTGGGAGCCTTCTGATCAAGTGAAAAGCCTAAGAGCAAAAGTATTTTCTGCCCCAGAATCAAAGGCAGAATATCCCAGATGTATATAATGCTTCTCCTCAAGTAATTGTCTCTGTAGAAAATTACTCATTCAGTTAATCACCATTCACTTATTATCTAATTTATTGACCAACAACTATGTGCTATGTTCTTGAGGTAAAGACTGTGTAGTAAAGAGAACAGGTAAGTAAACACAATTTCAATACAGCGTGAAGGGCTCTTGCAGGCACATGTCTAGGATTCTATGGAACGACCTTGGAGGGAGCAGGAAAGGCTTGATGTAGATGGCAGCATCTAACAGGAATTCTGAAGGATGATGTGAGTTGTGAAATCATCTTGGAGAAAGCAGGTTGGCCTTTTGTTGTCTGTTCTTTTGAACCATACCAACACCTGAAGCTAATGAATGGGGGCTGGTTAGCCCATGAGGGGTCGGTGCTGACTAAGCCTCACAAGGCGTGATGTAATTTGTCACGACTACGTGCTGAGGCCAATAAATGCCTTGGAAGACGGAGGCTCGAGGAGCTTCCTGGTTGGTAAGAACAAACATCTACTCTCCAGAGGATAGCACATTTCCTTGGGGCATGGAAGCCGCATGCTCTCACCCATCCTAGACCTCATCATATGCATCTCTTCATTTGTATCCTTTTTTGTTATATTAAAGCTGTTATTGCAGGTATGGTATTTCCCATGAGCTCTGTGAGTCATCCCAGTGAATTGCCAGAACCAAAGGAGCAGGGGGAGCTGGCCTGAAGTGGAGGGAGTCATATGGATTCCTGGGCTTGTGGCTGGTACCCTGAGAGAGTAGAGGAAAACACCCCAGGTTTGGAACTAGCTAGTCCGAAGTGGAAGCAGTCATGTAGACTCCCAAGCTTGCAACCAGTACCCACTGACCTAGCCCTGGGTGGCTGGTGATGAGAGACAGAAGAACCGAGTGGACATCTGGGGTCTGAACTGAACAGGGAAGGGAAGCTGAGATTTCCACAGAACACATTTGGTGTGTGGAGTGGGACTTGTTACCCACCGCATGTCAGAGGTGTGTGGTCTTAGTCTCCCTGGACTGGTTTGCACAGACGATAAGGAGTCACCCAGGGGTCAAATGAGGAGACAGCATCACAAGCAAGGGGACTAGCAGATGTAAACCACAGAGGTAAGAAAAGCATGGCCCATTTCAGCACTTGTACAGCTCTCAAGTGTAAGGAGTGTGTGTGAGTCTGTGTGTGTGTGTATGTGAGAGAGAGAGAGATCCCAGTTTTTATTTACCTGCTTGTCTTAGTTATCTAGTGCTGTTATAACAGAAATACAAGTGGATGGCTTTAACAAACAGTAATTTATTCTCTCACAGTTTAGGAGGCTAGAAGTCCAAATTCAGAGTGCTGGCTCTTGGGGAAGGCTTTCTCTATCTATCGGCAGTGGAGGAAGGACCATGTCAATCGGGACAGCCCTTCTCAGGTGTGTCCACAGGCAGGCCTCTCTCTGGCCCTTGATCCCTCAGCCCTTTGGCCCCTTGGCGCCTTGGCCTGGCATCTGCCCTGCTCGGGCAAGTGTTACAAAGCTCTTTAGCTCTGTTGTTAAGTGCCTAGAGGTACCCCACCCTGACAGGATGCCTCCTGCTCTCAGCTCTCTCGCTCTGTGGATGGACTCCTGCACTGTATTGCTCTGGTCTCCTGGTTCTGCTGCCACTGTTTCTCTGCCACCGCTTCTCACCTTCTGCACTGAGTCCAGTGTTACAGCTCTATCTCTGTGTCTCCTGGTTCTAGAAGATCGTTAGCACAGGGATCCCAGTTCCAAATGACATGCTCCACTCCTAACTCTTCTTCTTTGTGGTAGTGGGTCTCCTCGTCTCTGCTCACTTCTCTCTCCTTTTATCTCAAATAAGGGTGTGACTTGAATAAGGGTGGTAAGGGTGGTGACCTGAGTGAGGAAATGACTCAAGATACATCCCACCGTAACTCTGCTTCATTAACATAGTAGACAACATTCCCAAATGGGACCATAGCCACAGGCATACAGGCTAGGATTTACAACACATCACAAAATGGAAGATAATTCCATCAGATAACAAAATAGAGGACAATTACATCAAACCACAAAATGGAGGACAACCACACAATACTGGGAATCATGGCCTAGCCAAGTTGATACATATTTTTGGGGAACACAATTCAATCCATAACGCTGCTCCATAGAATTTAAGCAACATCCATCAGCATCAATAGCAGAAAGCTGGAAGGAGGGAGAGGGTCCCCAGAAGAGCCACAGGCCTTATCATAACAGGCTGGAATGGCAGGCCCCAACCAGAGGCACCACAATGATGGGCATTTTGGTGATCATGATCTCACAAGTCCTTCTCACTATGTTCTGAGAACACAAGAAAATGCATGGTTTGCGTTTCATTACTGTTAACATTTTACAGATGAGTACTTGGAATAAAAGAGAGGTGCTGACATAAATCGACCATAATTTCACAGTGGTTCTGGGCTGAAGAGTGGAATGCAGACCTGCCTTTGATCCTCATCAAGTTATCTCATTTCGCAACTGTGCTGCTGCCAAGTGCTGGAAGAAAGAGGTGATGTGATAAACAGAAGACGCAGTGATTCGTATTGTGGACTAAGTGAATGGCAACGACCTGATGGTGTTAATGTGTGTCTCCAACTATTTGTGAATCTTAATGAGCGATGTGTCTCTGTACCCTGAAAGGAGTTTTTGAGACAGAGTTAGTAGTTTCCTAGTACTTTATGATTGTGATATTGTTCCAAGTGCTTATATTATTAATTCTTGACTCTATTAACTGGAGATTTAATAGCATTTCAATACTCTCAAAATGTAACTTTACAGTCAATACTTAATAATTGAGGGGCTGCATATTTACTTGATGAATTTTGAGACTTTTCCTCTCTTATTTTCCCCTCCAACTGCTCATTTTTTGTCCAATTCTTTGCATTACATCATTTCCATAAGAGGCCATGAGAGCAGGCAGAAGCAGCAAAATTCCCTGTGGCTGTTTTGTTCTCTTATTTAGTAGCTCAGTTACTTTTCCTCTCTTCCCTTACCTATTCTTCCCAACTGCCATCACCCACATGTCTACCCACAATGCACCCCCCCGACACACACAAATACACATCTTTGCAGTGTAAAACTGAGAGTGGTGTTGTAGTTGTTGTTAGGTGCTGGCATATCGGTTCCTGCTCATAGTGACCCTACGTACAAAAGACTGAAACGCTGCTCCATCCTCACAATCGTCACTATGTTTGAGTCCATTGTTGCAGCAACTGTGTCAATCCATCTCATTGAGGGTCAATTACCCTCTACTTTACCAAGCATGATATCTTTCTGCAGGGACTGGTCCTTCCTGATAACAGGTCCAAAGTATGTGAGATGAAATCTCGCCGTCCTCGCTTCTAAGGAGCATTCTGGCTTTATTTCTTCTGAGACAGATTTGTTCATTCTTCTAGCAGTCCATGGTATACAGCTGAGGGTAGGTTGTAGATATTTAGGATTCCTGATTAAGGAAGTAGAAAAATGTTTAAGAAAAACATACTCTGCAGAACCTCCACTCAGAGTGTGTTCTGCATCATCCACTAATTAGAAGTTTGACCCTGATCACATCACTCACTATATCTGAGCCTCATTTTTCTCCTGTGAAGCTGGCAGTATTGGATTAAATGCTGTGCAATGTGCCTCTCAATTCTGAAAGAGTTCCCATGAACAAAATGAACTTTGCACCACAAGGGCATGAAGAATGTTCATCTGATGCTTAAGTTGGAGTATTCTTTCTTTCCTTTCCAACAGCTGGAGATGATTAATGGCAAAAAAAAGAGAAAGTGATCTGCAGCCCAACTTTAGAGATGAGACGCTCTGTAGACAATGTTTCCATGAACTTTGTAAGATTTATTTGTTGCGGACTATAGGCAGTCAGGCTTGCTTGAACCAACTTCAAGGATGAGATTGTAGCAGTGCTAGCTTACAGAGACCAGAGCCTACCTGGGAAGGATTATTATTTCAAGGGGCCTGGGATCCCCAGTCATAATGGTGGTAAAACTAGCAGCACTATAATAGTAACTAAGGTGAACTTTAAGGTTTTGATTTGAATTTTTACTAGAAATAGAAAAAAGTGCTTTTCATTTTCCGTCTGCTGGAAGAACGTTATTTGGAGGTAATCAGATCTTTACTACATCTTTCCACAAAGAGAAAACTGTATTTCCAAGTCCATAACTAAAGGATAAGTTTATTAAACATGTTTAGCAAATGACAACAGGGAAGTTGAGAGCCAAAAAAATGAAAGTTTATTCTTCAGAAAGATAATGAAAAATACTCCTTTATAATTCTTTTCTGCCATTAATTTTTTAGATCAGGGCTAGGGATAGTATCCCAAGCTACTACATTTTCCCTCAGTTTATCTAAGAATAAAATAAAGGCCCAGGATTGTGAGGCTGTGTTTACAAAAACATTGAGGAAAAGCATTAAGTAGCCCTTAAGCATGTAGACATTAATTTCTTGCTATATAATTCCCTTCTATTAGATATTTTACATAATGATGGGGAAATATGTGTGTGTGTTTTCTTTTTCTTTTTTTTTTTTTCTTTTTTCCTTGCGGAAGCTTGGGAGACAGAGGGAAATGGTGCGATTGGTTAGTTAACTCAGACTGGCTTTCTGTATTCTTAATATGTATTTGGAATTCTTTTTTGTTGGTCTATTGTCTAGTGAGTCCCTCTTATTTACAAAAAAATCTTTTCTAATTGCAGAAATGACATTTAATTCAGTTATATGTCAAGAATGCCAATAAAAGTATTTTCAATATTCTTTATTCAAGTATATTTTAGTTATGTTGATATCAAGAAGATAAAGAAGGAACAACCAGCTTTGAAAAAGAGGGAAGGAACTGGCTGTGTCAGTGATACCTTGACCTAGCATCCCTTTCATGGCTCAGGAGAATGGTAAGCAGAGTACCAGGCAGCCCCTCCATGCTGGGATGGTTATCCAGGCTTTGGAGTGGCTTCTGAAAGTTTCATATCTTGAGTATTGACTACTTTTTCCTGCGAAGGAGCTTTCCTTCATTCAAGGCTACAAACAAATGTGTTCAAGGGTATTGCCCTTTGGTTTAGTGACCAGTTTCATTAATATTGCTCTTAAACCAGGATATCCTTTTGCTTAGAGTAATTTGTGTCTAAATAGTTGATCCAAGCCAAACCCACTGTCGTCAAGTTGATTCTGACTGATAGCAACCCTATAGGATGGAGTAGAACTGCCCCATAGGGTTTCCAAAGCTGTAATCTTTATGGAAGCAGACTGCCACATCTTTCTCCCATGGAGCTGCTGGTGGGTTTGAACAGCTGACCTTTTGGTTAGCAGCCAAGTGCTTAACCACTATACATATGCTGTTGAACCATGTTTTCACCTGGAGTTGCTTTTCTGGGAGTGGAGATAAATTTCTACTATTCCCAACACCCTCGCACCTCACAGTCCTGTGTCTTGTAGCACACATCATGGAGTCTAGCTGGTCAGATTGGTTTTCTTTGTCTAAAGTTATCTGTGTGGGAACAAGTGCACCTCTTTGGCAGCTCAAGTCCTGTGCTCCAATAAGCTGACTGACAGCACTGGAGTAAACTTTGCTCCTTAGCTTTTGTGTTTTGTACTCTAACTAGTCTTACACCAAAGAATTATGTAGACAGATGAAATGGAACTGGATTAGCAAATTAACTATGTTCTTCTTGGTATGGGAACATTGCTGCCTTCCTGTCTGACGTATTCTGGGCTGTTTTGCTGCAGAATGACAGTTTCTTTTCTTTTAAAATGTAGAGTTATTCTTTTTTTTTTTAATATTTTATTGTACTTCAGGTGAAGGCTTACAGAACAAATAGTTTCTCATGTAACAGTAGCACACATGCTGTTTTATGACATTGGTTAACAACCCCACAACATTTTAACCCTCTAAATTCTCAACTTTTTTTTCTTTTTTTTTTTTTTTGGTGAAAATACGCATAGCCAAAGATACACAAAATGTGGAGTTATTCTTGATTCACTGTCTTGGGTCCCCCCACCTTTTAGCTGTCTCTGAGTCCACCTTGCTCTCTTCTCCTTGTCCAATGAGGACAAAGTATGCCACACCTCATCTTCTTCCCATGCCAGGGTTACTGCAATAGTTACCTTATGAGTCTCTCTACCTCCAGACTCTATCCAATCTATTTTCTTAAAATGGAAAATTAGTCTTCTAGCCCACTACTTATTATTATCAAGTTTTTATCTGAGATGATTGAGTTATTAATTTATGTCTCCAACTCTGAACTTCAGACTCACAAATCCGACTGCCTCCTGGACAGCTCCACATGGATGTCTAATCATCATGTCACATTTAACATGGTCAAAATTGAGCTCTTGATCCCTGCAAGACCTGCCTTTCTGAAATTATTTCCCACCTTGTTAAACAGTTCCCCCCAGCATCTAGTTGTTCAAGCTCCAAACATTGAAATTTACTCACCATCTTTCACCACATACAATTTTTTAAGAATTCTCTTGCATCTATCTTTAGAATACATTCAAATGTAATCCTTTCTCATTACTTCCCCTGCTAGCACCCCAGAGCAAGCCACAAGCATCTCTCAGTGGATTATTGAAACATCCTGCCAACTGGTCTCCCTTCTTCCACTCATACTCTCCTAGAGATTGCTTTTCACACATTATCCAAAATTGCTCTTTTGAAACATAACTCAGATAATCTCACTCCTCTGCTCAAAACCCTCAATGACTTACCAAAGAGCAAATCCAAAGGCCTTCGAGGCCGTAGGCCATAGGACACCCACCAACTTCTCTGACTTCGTTCTTCTCAATCTCTCTTTCACTTACCCAGCACCAGCCTCACTGGTGTCCTTGTTGTTCCCAGGACTTGCTGAGCACACCCTTTCTTCCCAGCCTTTGCACTTGCTGTTCCTCACATTGAAAATCTTCAACTCCAGATATGCCTGTGCTGCTCTCACTGGCTTCGCTTAGGTCTTTCCTCATGGGTCACCTTCTCAGAGAAGCCTCCACGGTCACTCTAAAACAGCAGCATTCGCACCTGGCCTTCCTTTTCTGCTTCACTCTTCTCATAGCACTTTTCATTACCTGTCACATGTTAGACAATAGCGCCTGGGTTCAGAGGCTTTATTTTACTCACTGCTTTATTCCCATCATCTAGAGTCTGGCCAATAGTAAAATCAAAAAACCAAACCCGTTGCCATCGAGTCGATTCCGACTCATAGCGACACTTTAGGACAGAGTAGAACTGCCCCATAGGGTCAGTTGATCCCTGCAAGACCTGCAGGGATCCACCTAAGGAATGCCTAGTGGATTTGAACCACCACTCTCTTGGTTAGTAGTCGTAGCTCTTAACCACTATGCCACCAGGGTTTCTGGCAAATAGTAGGTGCTCCATAAATATTTATCATATTAATTGATTAATAGGGCAACTTTAACAAGTAAATGAGCTAATGACCTTAGAACCAAATGCAGAACTTGAATTTCTTTTATAATGATTGTTCCCAACTTTAAGTTACTTGAAGGCATAAAAATCTGCATTCAAGAGACACAGGACCATGAGAGAAGAGATTATTTATTATGATTCCTTCTCCCCCAGATTTACCCTGTCCATTCATTAGAGGCAGTATGAGGAAGAAGTGGCTGTTCGTTCGTTGTTCCCCACTTCCTGCCTCAATTCCTACAATGAGTGGTCTTAATGTGTTTGGTCTAGCAAGAGTAGTGTTATTCTTTTATTGCTCTTTCGAGTTTTCTTCCTTTCTTTTCTACCTATGTACAATAATGCTTTTGCTTCTAAGTAATATGCTTCTTTTTAATTTATCCATTCAAAGTGACTGGCTGGGTTATATAATTTCTGGTATTTTAAAAATCATTATTTTAAAAATTTTACATAGTATAAAATGAACTCTTTTTTTGGTGTGCAATTCTGAGTTTTAACACATATATAGATTCTTGTAACCACAATCACAATCAAGATACAAAACATTTTTATCACTGCTAAAATTATCTAATGTGGCCCCTTTGTTGTCAGACTGTCCCCTCACCCCTAACCCCTGGAAAATAGCACATCCTTTGGACCTCGGGTCCCTGTGCTGAAAAGCTCCTTGACCAGAGAAGACTGATGACATGGACATTTCCCCAGACCTGACAGAGAGAAAAAGCCTTCCCCTGGAGCTGGCACCCTGAATTTGTACTTCTAGAACCCTAGGCTGTGAGAGAATAAATTTCTCTTTATTAAAGCCATCCACTTGTGGTATTTCTGTTACAGCAGCACTAGGTAACCAAGAGAGGAATCTTGAAAAAGAAGAACAAAGTAGGAGGACTCACCCTTCTCTATATCAAAACATACTCCAAAACTATAGTAATCAAAACAGTGTGGTACTAGAATAAGGATAGACTACAGACCAATGGAATAAAATTGAGAGTTCAGAAATAAACCCATACATCTATGACCAATTGATATCTGACAATGTTGCCAAGTCCCTTCAGTGGGGAAAGAATAGTCTCTTCAATAAATGGTGCTGTGACAACTGGATCTCCACATATAAAAAACAAAGTTACACCCATACCTCACACTATATATGAAAATTAACTCAAAATGAATAAATGACCCAAATATAAGAACTAAAAACATAAAACTCTTAGAAGAAAACATAGGAGTAAAGCTTCAAGACCTTGTTTATGACAATAGTTTCTTAGATAAGACACAAAAACATGAGCAACAAAATAAAAAATAGGTAAATCGGACTTCATTCAAGTTAAAAAGGTTTGTACATCAAAGAACTTTATCAAGAAAGTGAAGAAACAACCTACATATTGGGAGAAAATATTTGGGAACCGTATATCTGATAAGAGTTTAATGTCTAGAACATATAAAGAACTCCTACAACTCAGTAACAAAAAGACAAACAACTCAATTTAAAAAAAAAAATGGGCAAAGGACTTGAATAGATATTTTGCAAAGAAGATATAAAAGTGGCCAACAAGCACATGAAAAGATGCTTAATGTCATTATCCATTAGGGAAATACGTGTCAAAACCACAAAGAGATACCACTTCACCCCCACTAGGATACCTATTATCAGAAAAAAAATGGAAAATGACGACTGTTGGTGAGGATATAGAGAAGTTGGGATGCTCTTGCATTGCTGATGGCTACGTGAAATGACAAGAATGCTGTGGGAAACAGTTTGGCAACTACTCAAAAAGTTAAACATAGAATGATCATATGACTCAGGCAATTCCTAGGTATAAGTCCAAAAGACTTGAAAGCAGGGACTTAAACAAATACTTGTACACGGATGTTCTTTTTAACATTGTTACAATAGCCAAACGTGGCAACAACCCAAGTATCCAGCAACAGATAAATGGATAAACAAAATGTGGTATATACATACAATGAAATATTATTCAGCCACAAAGAGAAATGAAGTTCTGATACTTGCTATGACATGGGTGATAACATTATGCTGACTGAAATAAGTAAGATATAAAAGGAAAAAATATTGTATGATACCACTTACATGAAATATCTAGAATAGGCAAATGTATAGAGACAAAAGTTTTTTTAGCTGTTAGCAGTGGCTGGAGAGAGGGGAAGTATGGAGTTAGTGCTTAAGAGGTACTGAAGTTCTGTTTTAAGTTATGAAAAACTTTCAGAAACAGTGTAATCCATGTCACTGAACTGTACACTTAAAAATGGATAAAATGGCAAAATTTTTGTTATGTGTATTTTACCACAATAAAATCATAAAAGAAAGCAATTGGGAATATTTGGATGGGTCTATTTCTGAACTCTTTATTCTATTCCATTGATCTATTTGTGTATGCCTTCTAAATAATATACTGTCTTGATTCTTGTGACTTTATTTTAAATCTTAAAATGCGTAGTGTGAGTTTGTCAATGTTATTCTTTCTCAAGATCATTTTTGGTTAAACTAATGCTTTTACTTTATATATAAATTTTAGAGTCTGATTGTCCATGTCTACAAAAATCCTGCAGAAATTTTGATTGGAATTGCATTAAATTTGTAAATCCTTTTAAGGGTAATTAGCATCTTAACTTTATTTATCCTTTCAATCCGAGACATGTCTCTTGATTTATTTAGGTCTTTGTTTCCTTTCATCAGCATTGTATAGTTTTTCGGATACAGAACCTGAACACATTTTTGTAGATTTATACTGAAGTGTTTTTTTGAGAACTTTTGTAAATGGTATTGTTTTCGAAATATTGGTTTCAAATTGTTCATTACTATTATATAGAAATGCAATTGATTTCTAAAAGATGCCCTTATTTCTGTAGCCTTGATAAACTCACTTATTAGTTTTAAGAAAAAAAATTTTTTTGGTAGATTTGTTGATATTTTTCATGTAGATGATCATATAGTCTCTAAATAATGCCAGTTAAAATACAAAGAGTTCTGATTCTTTATATATATAAACACCAGATATTAAAAAGAGATGCATATTTACACCCTTCTCACAGCATCTTTGCTTAGCATTTCAGCAGTTATGTCAAAATTTTATTAGCTCCAACATAATGATAACTTGAAAGCCTCCAAATAGTTGGAAATTAAACAACACCCTTCTAAAACATCCATGGGTTAATTAAAGAGAAAATCTTAAGGAAATTTGGAAAATATTTTAACCAAATAAAATGTTCCCTTCACTTTTGTTTTTGGAAGAGAATGTGTAGAATTGGTGTTATTTCTTCTTTAAATATTTGGTAGTATTCCTGAAATGATCTCTATATGAAGTTTTCTTTTTAATGAAGTTGTTAACTACAAATTTGATTTCTTTAAATGATATAGGACTGTTGGATGAGTTTTGTTTGTTGCTTTTATGACTTTCAAGGAATCAGTACATTTTATCTAAGTTGTCGAATTCATGTGTACAGAGTTGATAATGTGGTTGTGGATGGCTTTCAGTCAATTTCAACTCATGGCGACCCATATGACAAACTAGAACTGCACCACAAGGTTTTGTTGGCTGTGATCTGTACGGAAGCAAATCGCTAAGACTTTCTCTTGTGGAGCTGCTGGGTAGGGTCAAACTGCCAACCTTTCAATTAGAAACCAAGCGCTTTACCATTGAACCATTAAGGCTGTGTCCCATATTATTCATATAATGTCTGAGAGTTTGTAATGATAAGCCCTCTTTCATTCCTAATATTGGTAATTTATGTCATTACTCTATGTAATTAATACTATAATGTCATTTAAATGCACAAATATTATGTACATATATTTTCGGTAAGACAGCTGATGTGTCAGATAATGAGAACACAAACTATTGGAATTTACAATCGTGTGCTTTAGAATTCATAAGAACATTTTAATTTGTTATATATATATATTTTTCATTATAAGATTGCAGAGTTAGGTAAAACAAAAGTAAACTTAGACAGTTTTCCATTTGATAGAGACAAAGAGTTTAAATTTTTTTTCCTTTAAAAAAATTATTCGGTGCCATAAAGCCACAAGTAGTAAATTATTTTATAACTTGTGGAATTTAAAAAAGTAAATAGCACACATATCATGGCAGGATATGTAAACACCAATGGGAGCCTGAAAGTGAGAACAACTTTGAGGAAGGTAAGTTCAGGGCATAAATACCTCCTGAGGAAGCACTGGGGGTGGAAGAGCAGAAGGCAGAAAGGGCCTTGGAATCACTCTGGTCTCTGGACCTTGGGAGACTCTCCTGGCTTTCTGGCTTTTTCCCAGGAACTTGGCATTGAGCATGACCTTAGCCTGCAGGTGCTCCTGTCCCTGATCACAGGAGGATGAGGACACACTGTCCTGAGGAGCAGGGCCTGTGGGAGAGAGCGATGTGGGCAGTCAGGACCCGTGACTCCTCGGGACCCCTGGGCATGTGCTCTGTCAGAGCTACACAGGAGGTGGCATGCCCACTGCGTGGACATCAGACAACAGGCAGAGGCCCTTCAGTAATTGCCATGTGGAAATGGGCGTGAGAGGCAGCAAGATGAGCTCTGAGACAGAGCCCAGCTTTGCCGGGTACCACCTGGCTGAACTCCAGCAGCTTCTGAGCCTCTCTATTCTCAGTCCCCTCCTCTTTAAAAGGGGATTACATGATGCAGTGTTCAATGCAACAAATCTGTTCTTGAGATGGTCTCTAAATTCAGGTGGGATATACTCAAGGTCATACTTTGGCTCTCATGGACTTGTTCTAATTTTCTTCAGCTTCAACTTGTACTTACATATGAGCAATTGATGGTCCATTCCACAGTCGGCCCCTGGCCTTGTTCTGATTGATGATATTGAGTTTTTCATTGTCTCTTTCCACAGATGTACTCAGTTTGATTCCTGTATATTTCTTCTGACAAGGTCCACATGTATAGTTGCCGTTTATGTTGTTGAAAAAGGGTATTTGCAATGCAGAAGTCATTGGTCTTGCAAAATTCTATCGTGATTTCGGGTGTCGTTTCTATCACTAAGTCCATATTTTCCAGCTACCAATCCTTCTTGTTCATTTCCAACTTTCACATTCCAATTTCCAGTAATTATCGATGCATCTTGATTGCATGTTTGATCAATTTCAGACTGCAGAAGTTGGTAAAAATCTTCAATTTCTTAATCTTTGGCCCTAGCTGGTGCGTAAATTTGAATAATAGTCATATTAACTGGTTTTCCTTGTAGGCACATGGATATTCTCCTATCACTAACAGCATTGTACTTCAGGATTGATCTTGAAATGTTCTTTTTGACAACGAATGCAATGCCATTCCTCTTCAAGTTGTCATTCCTGGCATAGTAGATCATATGATTGTCCAATTCAAAATGGCCAATACCACTCCATTTCAGCTCACTAATGCCTAAGATATCGATGTTTATGTGTTCCATTTCATATTTGACAATTTCTAATTTTTCTAGATTCATACGTTGTACATTCCACTTTCTGATTATTAATGGATGTTTGCAGCTGTTTCTTCTCATTTGGAGTTGTGCCACATCAGCAAAAGAAGGTCCTGAAAATTTGACTCCATCCACATCATTAAGGTCAACTCTACTTTGAGGAGGCAGCGCTTCCTTAATCATATTTTGAGTGTCTTCCAACCTGAGGGGCTCATCTTCCAGCACTATATCAGACAATGTTTTACTGCTATTTATAAGGTTTTCACTGGCTAATTCTTTTCAGAAGTAGACCACCAGGTCCTTCTTCCTAGTCTGTCTTAGTCTGAAGCACTTACTGATGAAGATCAAAGACTACAGCCTTCAGTATGGATTACACCTCAACATAAAGAAAGCAAAAATCCTCACAACTGGACCAATAAGCAGCATCATGATAAATGGAGAAACGATTGACCTTGTAAAGGATTTCATTTACTTGGATCCACAATCAACACCCACAGAAGCAGCAGTCAAGAAATCAAAAGATGCATTTCATTGGGCAAAGCTGCTGCAAAAGACATCTTTAAACTGTTGAAAAGCAAAGATGTTGCTTTGAGGGCTAAGGTACGCCTGACCCAAGCCATGGTGTTTTCAATTGCCTCATATGCATGTGAAAGCTGGGCAATGAATAAGGAAGGCCGAAGAAGAATTGACGTCTTTTAATTGTGATGCTGGTGAAAATATTGAATATATTATGGAATGCCAAAAGAAAGAACAAATCTGTCTTGGAAGAAGTACAACCAGAATGCTCCTTAGAAGCAAGGATGGCAAGACTATGTCTTACATACTTTGGACATGTTATCAGGAGGGATCAGTGTCTGGAGAACATTATGCTTGGTAAAGTAGAGGGTCAGCGAAAAAGAGGAAGACCCTCAATGAGATGGATTGACACAGTGGCTGCAACAATGGGCTCAAGCGTAACAATGATTGTGAGGATGGCGCAGGACCAGGCTGTGTTTTGTTCTGTTGTGCATAGTGTCGCTATGAGTGGGAACTGACTCAATGGCACCTAACAACGTGATCGAGACGTGGAAGAGATATGAGTGTCATTACCTGCACACAGGAGGCTCCACACTAATTATCATGTAGTTGTCAAACTTAGTGAACAGTGAACAAAATTCAACTCAGTAAGTGCCGATGGCTTAGACATCCCAAAACCTGCACTAGGGCTTGCTGAGGAATACAGAGAAGTATAAAAAATTACACCCAACTGGCATATCTGGGTTGACCATGTAATTTATAGCCTAACATGGGACACGCTAGAGAGGGGAGAGGCACAAGAGTATGAATTATGCTGTTATCACAGATGTTCCCAGAGCCGTACTGATAACCGGGCTGTGTGATTACCCTAAGTCACAACTGAAGACTCCTGTCCTCCCTAGACTAGGCTGGGTGCCCTGCCGGTGGCTCCCTTGACATTCTCTTCTCCCCATCATAATCCTCATCATTTCACATGGAATTGCTTATTAATGGTCTGCCTGATTTAACCCAAAAGAAGCAGCTGCTGAGGTTGTCAGAAAGAGCCCTGGTGGCACCATGGTTAAGTGCTTGGCTACTAACAGAAAAGTCAGAGGCTCGAATCCACCAGCCACTTTGGGGGAGAAAAGACCTGTCGATCTGCTCCTATAAAGATTTACAGCCTAGGAAACTCTATGGGGCAGTTCTACTCTGTCATATAGGGTCGCTATGAGTCGGAATCAATTTGATGGCCCAAGACAACAGGTCAGATGCAATGCAACACTGGGATCTGGACCTAGTTCATCCCAGTTCTAGGCTTGTACTTGGAGTTCAGTAGTTATGGTTGAAGAAGTATAATTTTTGAGGTAAATCAGAGCATAAATTCAGACCTCAATTTTATATATATGTTGACTACTTAAACATGTGCATTTTTGTGTAAAATGGAATCTATAATATAAGCTTTTGGATAAATTTCCAAAATGAGTAGTGTAACATCTGTTGTATAGACCAGAAGCACTTTTGTGCTGCAGTAGTCAAGGCAAGTTTTATGAAGGAAATATGCTAAACAGAAATAAATAAAATTTGAGTTTTTTTAAAAAGTAAGATAGAATGGAAACTTATGCTCAGTATTTTGTTTTGAATTGTTTATTATAAATTTATCTATATTAAAATGTTGTAATAAAATTGATAAGAATAATTATGGATGTTTTATTTACATTTACATTTTCTCAAAATCAAGGAGTTATTTTTGAAAAATTACACATATTTTCTGCTTTATCACTTCACTTTTGTTGAGGTGATTATGGGAGAAATTTGGGCCTGGTGGAACATTTCTTTAGGATGGAATTGTTCATTTTGACTATGTATTAAGTATTTTTGCATTAGAATCAGGTTGCAGAAGTCGTATTAGTTGCCACTTAGTAATAGACTTAAGAATGCAGTTTTTGCTTTGATATAAGTGGTACTGATTATTTCTAATAGTAAAATCAGTTTGTGGAGGGAGGGTTGGCATTACACTAACAGACTATTGACTATTGAACTTCTTGAAATTTCACTGGTTATACATAATTTATTGTTTTATAGTGCAGCAAATAGACTGAACACCATTTTTCCTGCCTTTAAAACCCATCATAGTAAAATGATTCTCCTGGATTCTTTGATGGCTGTATCTACAGTCAGAGTCTGTTTTCTTACTTTAAAATTTCCAATAATTTTTGCTAGACATTCCTTTCTGATTTCTTTCTTTCTTATTTCTCATTTAATCTCAAAACATAGACAGCTGCTAAAATTTAAAAGGGTTGAACACAATATTTTTATTAATATAATAAAAATGAGAACTTATATTTATGAAGTGTATCATATATTTCATATCAGAATCTCAGTACTTTAATATTCATTGCCACTTGTGCCCAGTTGCTGCCAATTCTCTTTTAAAAATTGAAATGCAGCAAAACAAAGGCACACACACACACACACACACACACAGTACAAAGATAACTTTGTGATATAGGACCGTAAAAATGAGGTGGTGTCAGACCTCCTCTTCTAACTTTGGGAGGGGAAGAAAAGAATTATCAACATCAGCATCAGCCCAAGGCTGATTCCGTGAGGTGGAGGTGAGACAGGCCTCCACTCTCCAACCTTTTTACCAATTCTGACACCAGCTGTCCCTCCCACAGCACTCTCTACTTCTCTGCTGAGTTCAATAATTTGTTGTCATGGCCACACAGAACTCACAGACTATTACTGACAATTACGGGACTTATTAGGCAAGTAACAGGTTACAATTCAGGATCAGGATCAACTTGGAAGTAACAAGAATGACTTATGATACAATTCATCAATCAGGACAGCTTCTTCTTGGCTGTTGCCACTGAGCCCTCACTCTTGGCCTGGACCCTGTGCTCTCAGGCCTGGCCTCTGCCCCTGCTTGGGCCTGGCCTCTGACCTGCTTGGGCAAATGTTACAAAGCTCTTTAACTCCTCCAGTAAGTGCCCAGGGGCGCCCCACTCAACCAAGAAACTTCTTGCCTGAAGACAGCTCTCTTACTCACTCCATAGGTCATTGAGCCTAGCTCCACCAACAAATACCAAGAGGCACCCCACTTTGCCAGCAAGCCTCCTGCCTGAAGGTGCTCAGCTTTCTTGCTCCATGAATCTGCGATCCCACCATAGCCACCTTGCTCCTTGGGCCCGGAAGGCCACTGTGCCGTCTTGCACCAGTCCCGTTTTCCTGCTGTCTTGCGTGGCTGCCGCCTACAACGTTACTGTTCACTCTCTCCTGGGTCAAGAAGGTTCTGAGTGCAGGGACCCTGGGTCCAAAGGATGTGCTCTGCTCCTGGTTCTTCTTTTTTATGGTAGTGTGGTCCCCCTCTGGCTCTCTGGGACTGTTTCTTTTTAAAATTAGCAGGATGACAATACTGATGAATTCCCTATAGGAATTCCATGCATGTTATTTGCATAATCTCACTCCCGCAAGGATTCTGTGCACCTTACTTTCATTGACAAAAACTATCCAATCTCCTTGGTGGGCCACATGCACCTTATTTGCATAGTTCCACTCAACCATTGTGTGGGAGTTACCAAACCATGACTAGAAGGGCCATATAATAGTAATTCCCTACACTGTAAAGACTCATCCAAATTTTTACTTTGGATTTCAACAGTAAAATTCGGTTATTGGACAACTTATTTAATTTCCAGAAATTAAATAATATAATAATTATATTTCTATAAATTATATTTATGGACATAAATATATTTATTATTTACATACAAATAAATACAAATAAATTATATTTCCATAAATCATAAATTCCATAAATTCAAGTTGTCAGATGAGAAATAAGTTTGAAATTCTAACAAGATTTTTGCATAATTCCAAGCTGGGTTTTGGTATTTTATTTTTATTCTTTTTCTGTCATTTTGAAGCCTATAATTTAATGTTTTGTTTTTGATCCAATGTAATATTATTTTATTTTGCTGTGAAAAACTTCAGTTGAATTTTACCTGTTGTGTTTTATTTATGTTGTCTTTGGAAGAAAAAAAAAAAAACCCTCCCATTCATATATCCATTTATTTATTTATGCATTGTGAACAACCATTTATAAATAAAGTGCTTTCTGTGGATCAGGTATTATGCTATGGGCAATGGATACATAGATGCAAAAACTTGGTTCCCTGCCCTGTAGAAAAAATAATATGTGGGCAAGTGAGAACTAAGAGAGACAGTAAGTAACTAACCATAGCACAAAGTGATACATTCTATAAAACAAGAATGCCAAAGGGCTACGTGAACCTTGATGAGTGAGCTTCTGAATTATGCCATTTTTTGCATATCTCAAGGTGTGTCTATATCTATTGTATTTTTCCACAAATAATGCACACTTGTTTTTTTTTTTTTGCAACAACATGTAAAAAAAAATTAGCATAGCACGCTTATGAAGATACCTCACGGGGGAGGGTGTGGCTGGCAATAAAACGTATACCATGTCCATGCTTTGGCCAAAAAAATGATAATCTCCTTTCTTTTTAGAAAAACTCTTTTTTCTGGCATTTTAGATTTAAAATTCTTGGGATTGTGAGTGATCTTTCTGACGTAACTATATACTGCATGGACTGAATTGTGTCCCCCTAAAATGCGTGTTGTAAATCCTAACCCTATACCTGTGGATGTAATCCCATTTGGGAATGTTTTTTTGTTATGTTAATGAGGCCATATCAGTGTAGGGTATATTTTAAACCAATAACTTTTGAAATACAAAAAGCAGATTAGGCCCAGAGATGAGCCAGCACAGATGGGGTAAGATAGACGCCATGTCACGTGAAGATCACCAAGGAACCAAGGAACAGAAACTGAAAAGAAACAAAAATCTTCCCCCAGATCCAACAGAGTTTAGAAAGCCTTCCCCTAGAGCTAGTGCTCTGAATTCAAACTTCTAGCCTCCTAAACTGTGAGAAAATAAATGTCTGCTTGTTAAAGCCGCCAACGTATGATATTTCTGTTATAGCAGCACTAAGAAACTAAGTCAAATACCTAGCCCATGTGTATAATGAAGTCTTTGTGAATAGGGAGACTGGTAAGTTATGCGACTATGAACTGACACATCCCAATGTGTCATCTTCTCTTCACTGATTTTCTTGAACATTGAACTGTCCAAGGTTGCCTTTACTTCATCAGATATTTTTCCTGTATCTTAATTATCTCTCCCTCTCTACTTGATTCCACTGATAACTTTCCTTCAAATTTCTAGCAAATATAATGTAGCTCAGCCCTGAACATAATTCACTAAAACACTATGTTGTTATTGTTGTTAGGTGCTGTTGAGTTATTTCCAACTCGTAGCGACCCTATGTACAACAGAATGAAAACACTGCCCAGACCCACGCCATCCACACAATCGTTGCTGCGTTTGAGCCCATTGTTGCAGCCACTGTGTCAATCCATCTCACTGAGGGTCTTCCTCTTTTTCGCTGACCCTCTACTTTACCAAGCATGATGCCCTTCTCCAGGGACTAGTCCCTCCTGATGACATGTCCAAAGTACATCCTAAAACAAAGTCTCACCTTTCTCACTTCTAAGGAGCATTCTGGCTATACATCTCCCAAAACAGATGTGTTCGTTCTCCTGACAGTCCATGGTATGTTCAATATTCTTCTCCAGCACCATAATTCAAAGGCATCAATTCTTCTTTGGTCTTCCTTATTCACTGCCCAGCTTTCACATGCATATGAGGTGATGGAAAACACCACAGCTTGGGGTAGGTGCACCTTAGTCCTCAAAGTGACATCCTTGCTTTTTAACACTTGAACACTTTAAAGAGGTCTTTTTCTGTGCTAAAATTTTATCTATACCACTTAGTTTTGTCCCCATATACTAATGAGACAGTGATCATGGTTGTACAATATCTAGGACTCTTAAATTACACCCGCGGCAAAGAAATTCGAATTATAACTTTCAGATTAGAATTGGTCACAAGACTATCAAACACATGTATGCACACAATACACATGTACACACATACACACACACACACCCCCCCCATCTACTTCTATGAGATACACATTCCACACAGACATACTCTTCCCAACGCTCACCTAACTTTATTGCCCTCTAACTCTGTTCTTTCATTCCACAAAGTTCTACTGTGCCCTGATCTGGAGAAAAGAGAATGAGTAGGAGTCCTCAGGCTGGCAAGCAATATGGCTACTGGGAATGTTAGACAAGCTCCCCTTTGATACCACCTTTCAAATCCTATTTCCAAAAGAACAACCTCCATTATGACCTAAACGTGCGGACAACTGAGATCCAAGACGACAACATTCTGCAAAGGATGAGTTACCGGTTTCCCTCTGTTTTAAGAGTGAAAATTATACAATTGTCAGTGGCTATTCTATTCTATATTCATGTCACAGGATGGGAAGAACTTAAGTAAGCTAGTGATAGTTTTGCAAACTGTTGTGTAAGTTACTTTTTAAAAAAAAAGACTTTTTAAGAGCAGTTTTAAATTTACAGAAAAATTGAACATAAAGAACGAAAACGAAAAAAACCAAACCCACTGTGGTCAAATAGATTCCGACTCATAGTGACCCCATAGGACAGAGAAGAACTGCACCATAGAGTTTCCAAGGAGTGCCTGATGGATTTGAACTGCCAACCTTTTGGTTAGCAGCCGTAGCTCTTTACCACTATGCCACCAGGGTTTCCAACATAAAGAACAGTTCCCACATACTTCCTCCTCCCTCCCCCTACCCCAGTCTCCCCTATTATTAACATCTTGCATTTCTGTGGTACATTTATTACAATTGATGTGCCAATATTGACACACTATTATTAACTAAAGTCCATAGTTTACATTAGTGTTCACTTTGTTGTACAGTTCTACAGGTTTTGAAAAATGCATAAAGTCATGTGTCCACCATTGCATTATCATACAGAATAATTTCATCACCCTAAAATCACCCTGTGCTTTACTTATTTATTCCTCCCTCCCTCCCTTCCTCCTCCAGAAACCCTAGCAACCACTGATCTTTTTAGTGTCTCTATAGTTTTGCTTTTTCCAGAATGTCATATAATTAGAATCATACGGTATGTAGCCTTTTCAGACTGGTTTCTTTCACTTTGCATCATGCACTTAAGATTCCTCCATGTCTTTTTGTGACTTGATAGTGCTTTTTTTTTTTTTTAATCTCTGAATAATATTCTTATTGTATGGATGTACCATGATTCTTTTCTATTCATTCACCTGTTGAAAGACATCTTTTTTGCTTCCAGTTTTTAGTAATTAGGAATAAAGTTGTTAAAAACATTCATGTGCAGATTTTTGTGCAGACAAATTTTTGACTCATTTTGGGTAAAGACCTAGGATTGCAATCGGTGAACAGCATGGTAAGCAATTCCTAACGAGATATGAGATTGAGCATCTTTTCATATGCTTATTTACCATCTGTATGTCTTCTTTGGTGAGGTGTCTGCCCAGATGTTTAGACCATTTCTTAATTAGATTGTTTATTTTCTTATTGTTTACTTTTAAGAGTTCTTTGTATATTTTCAATAAAAGTCTTTCATCAGATATGTGTTTGCAAGTACTTTCTCAGTCTGTGATTTGTCTTTGCATTCTCCTAACTGGATCGTTCACAGAACAGAAGTTCTTAATTTTAGTAAGTACAACTTATCATTTTCTTCTTCTGTCATGGATTGTTCTTTTGGTGTTAGGTCTATGATCCATTCTGAGGTAATTTTTGTGAGAGGTGTAAGGTCTTTGTTTAGATTTTTTTTTTTTTTTTTTTGCATGTGGATGTCCAGTTGTTTTAGCACCATTGTGGAAAAGACTATCCTTGGTCCATGGAACTGCCTATGATCCTTTGACTCTGTTTGTGGGTGTCTATTTCTGGGCTCTGTAGTCTGTTCCATTGATCTATGTGTCTATTTGTCTTGCTAATACCACATTAGTTTAATTACTGTGGCTTCACAGAAGTCTTAAAATAGAGTAATGTCAATCTTCTGACTTTGTTCTTCTTCAGCATTGTGTTGGCTCTTCAGGATCTTTTGCCTTTTCATATAAACTTAGAAGCAGTTTGTTGATAACCAAAAAATAATTTCCTTGGATTTTGATTGGAGTTATCTTGAGTCTACTGATAAAGTTGGGAAGAAATGACAAAAATATTGTGTCTTTCTAGTCATGAACATGGAATATCTCTCAATTTATTTAGATCTTTGATTTCTTTTATCAGAGTTTGGTAGTTTTTGTCAGATTTGTACCTTAGTATTTTATTTTGGGGGGGGGCATGTTTTGTGTTTAAACTTCAAACTCCAAGTGTTCATTGATGGTGTATAAGAAAGCAGTTAACTGTTGTATGTTAACTTCGTAACCTGCAACCTTGCTACAACCATGTATTAGTTCGAAGAATATTGTTTGTTTTTTGGTTTTGGTTGATTCTTTGAGATTTTCTGCATAGACAATCATGTCATCTGCAAATAATGTAAATTACTTTCCAATCTTTTGTTGTATTTGTGGATAACTGAAAAGATAACCTCACTCACTTAAATGCTACAGCTATCTACCAATAATGTGGTACTAGTGCTCTTTAGTAAAGGTTATCCATTAGCTCTTTTAGCCATTAATGCATTTGCTTAATAGTAGTGAACTAAGGAAAAGTGATTTCAGAAGAGGAGGGATAATTTGAATGAGGTGCACAGTGCATGGAGGGATGTGTGTTTGCGTGTGTGTGTGAGAAAGAGAGATCAAGTCTGGTTTTTTGGAACATGTGTTTTGTGTGTCTATTGGGATTGGAGGACAAGGAGATTATGCCAAGAAAGGGAATATAGGAAGAGCACAATGAAGGAAAGATGAGAGATGCTAAAGAAAAACTTCACTATTTCACAGTAGCTGGGTCTGTGACTTCACAGATTTAACTTGAATTTGTACTACACCATAGTTCTTTCATTTCTGTGGTAGAGATCTGAAAATCTATTCAAAATTTGAAAATAATGTTTAAAAAAAGTGAGCACCAATGAAATGATGCTCAATGTCATTAGCCATTAAGGAGAGACAATCAAAGCCACAATAAGATACTTCCCACTCCCATTAGAATGACAATGATTAAAAAAGTGGAATATGAGGTGTTGCAGAGGATGTGGAGAAGTTGGAACCCTCATTCACTTCTGGTGAGAATGCAAGATGGTATAGCCACTATGGAAAACTGTTTGACAGCTCCTCAAAAGGTTGAACAGGGAACAATCGTATGACCCAGCAATCCTAATCCTAGGTATATACCCAAAATAAGTGGAAGTGGGAACATAAACAAAAACCTGTACACCAATGTTCATTGCAGTATTTTTCACAATAGTCAAAAGATGGAAACAGCCTAAATGTCCATCAACAGATGAATGGATAAACAAATCATGCTACACACATGGAATGGAATATTACTCAGCCAGAAAGAAAAATAAGTCCTGATACATGTCACAACAAGGATGAATCTTGAAAACATTATGCTGAGAGAAATAAGCCAATCACAAAAAGACAAATAATTTATTATCTCATTTATATGAAATAAGCAAATACATAGAAACCAAAGCTTATTAGTGGTTACCAAGGGGGAATTTTTTCCTGGGGGGCATTGAGTTTATGTTACTGGTGGTAGAATAATTAGGAAAAAGGTAGGGATAAAGATTGTACAACATGAAGACTGTAATCAACGTCATTGAATTGCACTTGTAGAAACTGTTAAATTGGCAAAGGTTTTGTTGTGTATATTTGCACCACAGTAAAAAACAAACAACTGTCATAAAAATAAAGAGTGGGCAGCATGAACTTTCAGCATCGTATGGAATGAGGCAACCAAGAATCGTATCCAGGAACATACATAGTGCAAGTCACAGTTTACTATTGGTTAGATGTCCCATACTTAGGGAAGTTGCATGTTAACTTCTAGATTTTTTTTAAAAGATGAAAATAAATTTCTGATTTCTGTCCAGTGAAACAGATAACCTCAAAGTTTTGTGGCCCTGTTGGAAATTAATTGATTTTATATCTAACCAATCATTTCTGCTGTTGTTGTTAGGTGCCATCAAGTCCATTCCAACTCATAGCTACCCTAGGTACAACAGAAGGAAACATTGCCTGGTCCTGCACCATCCTCACAATCATTATTATGCTTGAGCCCATTGTTACAGCCACTGTGTAAATCCATCTGGTTGAGGGTCTTCCTCTTTTTCGCTGACCCTTTACTTTACCAAGCATGATGTCCTTCTCCAGACACTGATCCCTCCTGATAACATGTCCAAAGTATTCGAGATGAAGTTTTGCTATCCTTGCTTCTAAGGAGCATTCTAACTATAGTTCTTCCAAGACAGATTTGTTTGTTCTTCTGACGAGAAAACCAAACCCTTTGCCTTCGAGTCGATTCCAACTCACAGCAACCCTATAGGACAGAGTAGAACTGCCCCATAGGGTTTCCAAGGAGCACCTGTTGGATTCCAACTGCCAGCCATTTGGTTAGCAGCCAAACACTTAACCACTGCACAACCAGGGCCCCATTCTTCTGGCTGTCCGCGGTGTATTTAATATTCTTCGCCAACACCATAATTCAATTCTTCTTAAGTTTTCCTTACTCATTGTCCTGCTTTCATATGCATATGAGGCCATTGAAAACACCATGGCTTGAGTCAGGCACACCTTAGTCCTTAAAGTGACAGCTTTGCTTTTAACACTTTAAAGAGGTCTTTTACAGCAGATTTGACAAATAAAATGCATCTTTTGATTTCTTCACTGCTGCTTCCATGGGCATTGACTGTGGATCCAAGTAAAATGAAATCCTTGACAACTTCAGTCTTTTCTCCATTTATCATGATGTTGCTTATTGGTCCAGTTGTGAGGATTTTTATTTTCTTTATGTTGAGGTGTAATCCATACATGAAGGCTGTAGTCTTTGATCTTCATCAGTCAGTGCTTCAAGTTCTCTTCACTTTCAGCAAGCAAGGTTGTGTCACCTGCATATCACAGGTTGTTAATGTGTTTTCTTCCAATCCTCATGCCATGTTCTCTTCATATAGTCCAGCTTCTCGGATAGTTTGCTCAGCATAAAGATTAAATAAGTATGATGAAAGGATGCAACTCTGACGCACACGTTTCTTGGCTTTAAACCATGCAGTATCCCCTTGTTTTGTTCAAATGGTTGCCTCTTGGTCTAAGTACAGGTTCCTCATGAGCACAATTAAGTGTTCTGGAATTCCCATTCTTTGCAACGTTACCCATAGTTTGTTATGATCCACACAGTCGAATGCTTTTGCATGTCAATAAAACACAAGTAGACGCTTTCTGGTATTCTCTGCTTTTGGTCAAGATCCATCTAACATCAGCAATAATATCCTCATTCCACGTACTCTTCTGAATCCGGCTTGAATTTCTGGCAATTCCCTGTTGATATACTGCTGCAAACACTTTTGAATGATCCTCAGCAAAATTTTACTTGTGTGTGATATTAATGATATTGTTCAATAATTTCCGCATTCTGTTGTATTACCTTTCTTTGGAATGGGTATGAATGTGGCTCTCTTCCAGTCAGTTGGCCAGGTAGCTGTCTTCTAAATTTCTTGGCATAGATGAGTGAGCGCTTCCAGCGCTGCATCCATCTGTAGAAACTTCTCAGTAGGTATTCCTTCAATTCCTGCACCCTTGTTTTTCACCAACGCCTTCAGTGCAGCCTGGATCTCTTCCTTCAGTACCACAGGTTCTTGATCATATGCTAGCTCCTGAAATGGTTGAATGTCGACCAGTTCTTTTTGGTACAGTGACTGTATTCCTCCCATCTTCTTTTGATGCTTCCTGCATTGTTTAATATTTTCCCCATAGAATCCCTCAATATTGCAACTGAAGGCTTGAATTTTTTTTTTTTTTTTTCACTTCTTTCAACTTGAGGAATACCAAGCGTGTTCTTCCCTTTTGGTTTTCTATCTCCAGGTCTTTGCACACTTTATTATAATACTTTACTTTGTCTTCTGGAGCTACCCTTTGAAATCTTCTGTTCAGCTCTTTTATTTCATCATTTCTTCCATGCACTTTAAGTCTCTATTTTTGGAGCATGTTTCAGAGTCTCTTCTGACATCTATTTTTGGTCTTTTCTTTCTTTCCTGTCTTTTTAATGATGTTTTGCTTTCTTCATGTATGATGTCGTTGACATCTTCCCACAACTCGTCTCGTCTTCTGTCATTAGTGTTCCGTGCTTCAAATCTATTCTAGAGATGGTCTCCAAATTCAGGTGGGACATACTCAATGTCATATTTTGGTTCTTGTGGACTTGTCTTAATTTTCTTCAGCTTAAACTTGAACTTTCATATGAGCAACTGATGGTCTGTTCCCCTGGCCTTGTTCTGACTGATGATATTGAGCTTTTCCATTTTCTTTCCACTGATGCAGTCAATTTGATTCCTATGTTTTCCATCTAGTGAGGTCCACATGTATAGTCACCGTTTATGTTGTTGAAAAAAGTTACTTGTAATGAGGAAGTCTTTGGTCTTGCAAAATTCTATCATGTCATTTCTGGTATCTTTCCTATCACCAAGTCTATATTTTCCAACTACCAATCCTTTTTCCTCATTTCCAACTTTCCCATTTCAATTACCAGTAATTATCAGTGCATCTTGATTGCATGTTTGATCAATTTCAGACTGCAGAAGTTGGTAAAAATCTTCAATTTCTTCATCTTTGGCCTTAGTGGTTGGTGGGTAAATTTGAATAATAGTCGTATTAACTGGTCTTCCTTGTAGACATATGGATATTATCTTATCACTGACAGCATTATACTTCAGGATAGATACGGAAATGTTCTTTTTTACGATGAACCTGACACCATTCCTCTTCAAGTTATCATTCCCGGCATAGTAGACCATATGATTTCTGATTCAAAAAGGCCAACACCAGTGCATGTCAGCTCACTAATGCCTAAGATATCAATCTTTATGCATTCCATTTCATTTTTGACTACTTCCAACTTTCCTAGACTCATACTTCGTACATTCCATGTTCTGATTATTAATGGATGTTTGCAGCTGTTTCTTCTTATTTTGAGTCATGCCACGTCAGCAAATGAAGGTCCCAAAGCTTGACTCCATCCATGTCATTAAGGTCGACTCTACTTTGACAAGTCAGCTCTTCCCCAGTCGTATTTTGAGGGCCTTCAAACCCTAGGGACTCAACTTCCGACACTACATCAGATAATGTTCTGCTATTATTCATAAGGTTTTCACTGGCCAATTTTTTCAGAAGTAGACTTCCAGGTCTTTCTTCCTAGTCTGTCTTAATCTGGAAGATCCTCTGAAATCTGTCCACCAAGGGTGACCCTCCTGCTATTTGAAATACTGGTGGCAAAGCTTCCAGTATCACAGCAACACGCAAGCCACCACAGTAGGACAAGCTGATAGACACATGGTGGAACCAATCATTCCTATCCTCCTATAAACATCTTAGCTTCTAACATGTTCTTTTAACAGGTCATAGCATCTTATAGTTCCCCTCATTATTTAGTGAGTTAAGTATATTCTTTGACATGTATTTATATTTTTAAGAAAGCCTTGCTTTTACCTTTTTGAAACATACTTTAGCAGGTTTTGAGGTCCCACCAAGATTTCCAGGTAGGCTTATTTGACTGAGCCAGGTAAAACTATGTTTCCAGCAAAGTGAACTTCATGAGCTGTTTAAGCCTGCACAGCTCTTTTCTTGGATTCCTAAGTGAATCCCAAGTGGTGATAAAACTAACTTCATTGACATTTTCTCTGGGTCCCCCCCCCCTTTCTACTAATTTTGTTTCATATTATGGTACAGATGTGGATGATAAATTATTACCATTGATGGCAACAATGTTTGAGAGTTTGATTTTATGATTTGACCATTTGACAATATGATAGATAGATGATATAGATCTACTTTCTGGGAGATGATAAAGAATTCAGTTTGTTAGTCTTTTTTTCTTTGTTTGTTTGTGAGATCAAATCAATTAGGAATTTTGTGCCCACTGAGAAGAAGAGTAGTACTTTGAGATTTGGACTAGTGAGTTGTTGTGTTTTTGTGTTTACTTTTGTGCTGTTGCTGAAGTTGTTGAAATAAAACAATAAGCTCTCTATGTGTCTGTGTGTCTACAGGTTAGAAAGACTTCACCTCTCATCATGACAGTATGGAATATTTTCTTACCACCAGATGATATTAATATATTAAATTATAATGTCTCTTAAATTAACAGAGCTCTGTTCTCATTGGTTTATAGAAACAAATAAGCACTTACATAAATCTTATTTTCCCAAATATAAGAAAATAAAGAAACAGAACTTATAATACCTTAAAATACGATATACTTTTAGGAACATATTATTTCTTACAGATACCGCTAGATCTGGTTGATGTTAAGTATAATACAAGTGTACATTTTTCATATGATTTTTTTGTTTTATCATGAATTTTCTGAACTTTTTATACTGATTTATGGATCAAAAAGGAAATACTGATATTTAAGATTATGGAAAGGTAAATTGGTGCTCAAGTAAATTAAATCATTATTCTGCTAAGCTATTACTACCAACAGCAGTGCCAGATTAAACATAATTTCCAAGAATCTTAGGTCATTGAAAACTTGAATTAATATGAAATCAATATAATTAGTAAGTAATCTTTGGATGCTTAGATAATTTCTAAATAAAATTGAATACTGAGACCCTACTAAGTATACATTAAAATGACACACTTTGTTTCTTGTTTTCACATACTACAATGTCATGTGAAAAAGCTGCTTATTTTGACACTTTGAAAATGAGCAAAAGAAATGTGTGCAGCTCTGAAATGTTATGTTATGTGTATTCTATTCATTAGCTTACTACGTTGCTGGAATTCTTTTTTTTTTTTT
>NW_004444082.1:5855053-5871516 GCF_000243295.1 Trichechus manatus latirostris | reverse complement strand
TAGTTCTAGTGCATTTTCTTCCACAGGAGAGTCATCTAGTGTTTTGTTTTGGATGCCTACTGGAACCATCCTGTCCTGTTTTTGTAAATGTTTTAATATTGTCTGCTGTCTTCCGGGCATTCAGTAGTTATTTTTCTCATTTATTGATTGTAGATTTGTTTGTTTCGTCCCTTTTGTAAAAAAAAAAATCTGACTATGTCTGAGCAAGAAGACTGTGTGTTTTTTGTTGTTTGTTCATCTGTGCGCTCAATACTTTTCACCTCCTTCTCCAACTGGCAGGGTCAGTCACTCAGATTTGGTACAGCAGGGCAGGTCTAGCTGAAGAGGAGTTACTGGGATGGGTTTTTTGTGGCACTTACTACTGCCACCTGGGTGAGTCAGTAATCAGTGCAGGGCGGGTTCCAGTAGGCTGTGCCTGTGCTGCTTGGTGGTGCGATGTCAAGTGCACGGTGCAGGTAGGCAGGATGCAGCAGAGATACTGTTATGTGTGGAGCTAAGCTGGATACGGGAGAGAGGATAGAGGAACAGGAGCCAAAAATATACAAACAAACAAAAAAGAATGCTAGGGGAGCTTGCCGTTGGAAAGGAGAGATGAGAGACTATGAAATGGAGAAAAACAGTAAGGGGAAGAGGAAGAAAAGAAAAGAATGAATAAATAAAAATCAGAAAGGTTAAAGAACCGCAAAGTTCCCAGGGATCCCACCGATGCAGCTATGAGGTCTGGGGAAGTCACTCTCTGGTGTTGCATTACAGCCTGGCTAGAAGATGTAGAGGTATACAATGCCTGGTATTCAGGGATCAGAAAGAGAAGGAAGATATAGAGAGATGAGAAACTGAGCAATGAAGAAAGACAAAAAGGGAAAAAGAGGGAAAATAAAACAAAACAAATTAAAAAATAAAAGAACAAGAAAGGCCACCACCCCCCAAAAAAAAAACGAAAAAAGAAATGCTCTCAGGGATCCGTCTGCACATCTGTGGAAGCTGAAGGGGAGTTCCTTGCTGCGCAGCTCCGTCTGGCCAGAAAGGGCTCCCAACTCAAGAAAAGGAAAAGAAAACAGACAAACAATTCAAAACGAACAAATGAACAAAAGCCCCAGGATCACACCAGCACTGTAGCCCAGACCGGGAAGCAGCTCCACACTCGAATGGAGCTCCGCAGTGCCTCAGGAAGAAGCAAAGATGGAGGGGGAGGCTGTGAGAGACAAGCAAGAAATCAAAAGAAGCAGGAAATAAAAAACAAAGCAACACCAGCAGCCAACAAATGGCACTCAGAGAGCCAGCTAGTGTGGACTGGTGTTTCTGGACAAGAGACTGTGTCCGCGGGAAGCAGAGGAGGCCAAGTGTGGGTGAAGAAGGGTAGAGAGTGGGAAAACGTACATCACAAATTGTCAGCGCTCTGCAGTCCCTCAGGAAGAAGCAAAGGTGGCCCACTGAGCCAGGCACTTGAGTGAAAGGAGGGGGAGGTGGCGAGAGGCAAGGAAGAAAACAAAAGAAGTGGAAAAAAGCAACACCAGCAGCCAACAAATGGCACCCAGAGAGCCACCTGCTTGGGTGTGTGGAATCCAAGCAGCCGGCGCTTCCCGGTCAAGAGACCATGGCTGCGGGAAGCAGAGGATGCTGAGCCGGGACGAAGAGGGGTGGGGGGGTGAGAAAGCGCACACCGCAAATTACCAGTTTTTTTTGTCTCCTGCTGGATGCTCCATGGGGCTGCTTTCTCGTACCCCCATTTGCTGGTCTCCAATAGGAGTCCAAGATGGTGGATCCGTGCTGCGTTAGCTGGTAGGGGACCTCTGTGTGAATCTCTCCTCGCTCTCCGTTCTCTGTCAGTTTTCTCACTCCATTTGGTGCTTGGCTGAGTTCTTTTCTCTTCATTTGATGTTTTAGGGTTTCAGGATTGTAGTAGTCTCTGTTCAGCTTAGTTTTTTGGATCTTTGCTGTGGACAGACGGTGTGGTGCTTCTGCGTAGAGTGCCATTTTGCCAGAACCTCGCTGCTGGAATTCTTGCATATGACAGACGGTTCTCAATTTTCTACATACCAGTGTCTTCTGTTTAATAGAAGTTAGTTAGTTTGTTAGAAGTTATAAGAAATACAGGTCACTGAGGTTCCACCAGGAACAACAGTACAGAGAAGTACAACTGTGTGAGTAAGGAGTTTGCTCTTGTTTGCTGCATTCTTATTTATCAAGGTAAGAGAGTAGAGTAGTAGTGTCTTAAAGTATCTAGTAGTTCCAGAACATGAGATAAGATAGTGAAAAACAAAGTTTAAGTGGATGTAGAAAGTTGTAGAAGGTTTTCAGAAAAAAATTTTATTAGCTTTAGAGAATCTAAAAGGTGCAATGAAATATATTAAAGTTTTGTCAAAGCTGGCTCATTTTTTATGGATGTATTCATAAGAAAAAAGGGGAAAAGCATTGTCAAACTTTTACTGCCAAATATTTAAATTAAAACTTGAACTTGGCTTTCTCTCCATTGAGATGATAAATTTATCTTAGAGCTCTTAACATGAGCTGAGAAAAGATTTTTTGTTTGTTTTTGTTTTTTAATCTTTTCTGTAATCTGCTTGATAGGAGACATTCCATAGTTCACCAGAATAATCTTTTCTTTGTTCATAGTCCTATTGGCATTAACAGTTTTGTGTTTAACCCAGCAATCTTATCATCCTATAATTCTTAACTTTTAAAATTCTTTTTGAACTGGTAATACTTGTTCACATCTTATTTGTTCCCTCATTAATTAATGAGTTAAATAAAATCTTTGACATGTGTCCATTCCACATTTGCTTTAGGATCATGATTTTACCATTTTGAAAACTATGCTTTCACATTTTATTACTAATAAGGAATTAATCTCTTGATAAGAGGGAATTCAAGTCCCGATCCTCTATAATAGTGGCAGGTCACTGCGCTACGCTGGGGCATGGCCAGGCCCAGGCAGAGTGCTGGGGAAATGACCTCCCAGAGTCAAGCAGACGCTGGCTTAGGCTGTATGTAATTGTGGGCAAGAAGACAAGTGGGAAGGCACTGTGGGCTGTGATTTTGGCAGACACATGGGTGCCTCCGTGGACAGCCGCTCCCACAGTAGTTTCAGCCAATGAAGAAAAGCTCGTGTCAAATGATTGTTGTTGTTGGGTGCCATGAAGTTGAAGTGCCCTATAAGGTTTCCAAAGAGTGATTGGTGGATTTGAACTGCTGACTTTTGGTTAGCAGCTGAGCTCTTAACCACTACTCCACCAGGGCTCCATTGTCAAGTGATACCTCTGAGGAATCTTGTGCAAGGGCACATCAGGCACTCCTGCGACTCCTGGAAGCAGCTCAAATGAATTTTATTGGGCTGGAATTTTCCACATTATTGTGAGCGTGGCCCAGAGAAAAGCTGTTTTATTAGTGGTGTTGTGACCGTAATATACACCTAGAATGATATGGCCTGGAAAGGACTAAATTTATGGACAAGATTTTGTAATCAATTCCTTTTACGTGAGTTAAAATAAAATGCACCATACGTGTTGTCAAGAGCAGTGGTTTAAGAATTGCACCTAGTTTTAGCTTTGTCTCTCAGTAGCTATAAGACTTTAGAAGAGACTTCCTGAGATTCATTTTCTCATCTGTGTAAAATGAAGCTAACTTCCCTGACTGTATCACATGAGTACACATGTGTAAGTCACATTGTCACATGTGACATAGTGAGAAGAATAGCCAAAATTGACTTCACACTTACTATGAACTCAGGAGTATTCTCTATTTTGTGTACATAATCACTTTGTTCTCACAATACCCCTGTGGTGAACGTAATATGGTTGTTTCTATCTGATCAATGAGGATACCTGCCCAAGGTCATGCATTGCGTAGGTGATGGAGCCAGGATTTGAACCCGTCTACAGCACCTGTTCGTATGATACCTCCTGAAATTGTTCAACTTTGACCAGTTCTTTTCAGTACAGTGACTGTATTCCTTCCATCTTCTTTTGATGCTTCATGCATCATTCAATATTTTGCCCATACAATCCTTCCATGTTGCAACTTGAGGCTTGAATTTTTTCTTCAGATCTTCCAGCTTCAAAAATGTCAAGCATACTCTTCTCTTTTTGTTTTCTAACTCCAGGTCTTTGCATATTTTATTGTAATAGTTTGTCTTCTCAAGCCACCCTTTGAAATCTTCTGTTCAGCTCTTTTACTTCATCATTTCTTCCATTTGAAGAATGAACAAATCTGTCTTGGAAGAAGTATAGACAAGATGCTTCTTAGAAGGGAGGATGGCAAGACATTGTCTTACACACTTTGGACATGTTGTAAGGAGGAACCAATCCCTGGAGAAGGTCTTCATGCTTGGTAAAGTACAGGGTCAGTGAAAAAGAGGAAGATCATCAACAAGATGGATTGACACAGTGGCTGCAACAGTGGGTTCAAACATAGCAAAGATTGTGTGGAAGGTGTGGGTCTGGGCAGTGTTTTCATTCTGTTGCACATAGGGTTGCTATGAGTTGGAACCAACTAGATGACACTTAACAACAATGACAACAGCACCTGTGCAGCCACCCACTTCACCCTGCCATATTTAACAGTGAAAACTCTTCAACATTTTATGAGGATCTATACAAATGTAGAAAGCATTATTTTTGCTAATAACCCTGCCTGTTAGGAACTCAGTACCTAACGGGGGTGGTGGGATGGGGAATATTTCTAACCAAGCAAATGACATCACAAAGAAAGACAAACTTGGCCCATAATACCAAAATTTCTTGTCAAAAAGAGTTTGTTAACTTTATTTTCTGCCATTGGTATTATGACAATGGCCTTTACAATTTTTCCAAATATGAAATTTCATAAAATTCAATGTGCTTTTTCAAAGGACACATGCCCCAAATAGACTCCAGGTCTAGAAGGTTCTCGACACAGGGACCCTGGGTCCAAAGGAGGTGCTCCGCTCTTGGCTCTTCTTTCTTGGTGGTAGTGAGATCCCTCCCCTTTCTACTCCTTTCTTTTACTTTTGTCTCTTGTAAGATAAAAGATGATACAGATCACACCCTAGGGAAACTCCCCTTACACCAGATCAGGGCTGTGACCTGAGTAAGGGTGTTACATCCCTCCCTAATCCCCTTACAACTGATTGACTGAGCACATCAAATCACATCACGAGGCATGATTACATCACTACATAACTGCCATACCACTGAGAATCATGGTCCAGCCAAGATGACACATATTTTGGGAGGACACAATTCAATCCATGCAACCCTCAAACTGACTTCTGCTTCCTCCTTAAAGCTCCAACTCCTTGACTTTAGCTGCAGTCTGTCTCCCTGCAAAAAATAGGCTGTCTTTTGTCCACTCATCAACCCAGGCCTTTATGGAGTGAAAGTGTGTTCTTGTGCTTGTGCTATAGATGAGGATTTCAGATCATTTCTTACTCTCCTTCTGGAGGGAGCTCTTGCTCCCCTTGGAACACTCCACGAATGATGGTGGGGCAAACACTGGGACTGCTGTTGCTCACATTTCAGACTTTATTATTTTCTTCCATATGATAGAAGATGTTTCTCTTTTCATACTTCATGGAAGTAGGGGATATTTTATTCTAAATATTTGACTTCCTAGCACTGCAACAATACAGCTGAAGCCTTGCCATAGGCACTTCCTAATGCCATCAATTCCACATTGCTAACACATCCTGGCGAGAATATAAAATGACAATTAGTGTTAAGCTCAGAAACTTCATGGTTCTCTGTCCAAGGATGACATTTAGGAAGTATTGAATATTTTCTCTAGTTGTGCATTATGGTATCTTTCTACTTGATTTTATGCTTCATTTAAATAAGTTTAAAGTTTTTGTATACATATTTTATTATATTCTTTTTATAACTCAATATTTGTCTATTTAAAGTAAAATAAATTAGAAATACATAAATAAGGAGGTGAAAATCAACTATAATCCCACATTCACATACTGTTCAAGTTTTCTTCCTGTATATACATATAGTATATTTTTTACATAAATGGGATGATTCTACACATTTACCAATTTAGCCTAGACATTTTTATATATAGATCTACATCATTCCATTTCATACATATACAACTTTTTAGAAAACTAATCCCTTTTCATAAATTTTATCCTGTATGGAGTTTTCACTTTTATAAGCAGTGCTGCAGTAAACATTCATTTGTTTAATTATTTCTTCAGAATTGTTGTTGTATGCCGCGAAGTCAATTTCAACTCACAGCGACCCTGTATCACAGAGTAGAACTCCCCCATAGGGTTTCCTAGGCTATAGTCTTCATGGGAGCAGAGAAGTCTTTTCTCCTATGGAGCTGATGGTGGGTTCAAACCACCAACCATTAGGTTAGCAGCTGAGCTGTTACCGTGGCATCATCAGGGATCTTTCTATTTTAGAATACATAGTGAAATTTCTGGTAACTTAAAATTTAGACATCTATTTCTAATTTGCCCTCCGCATAGATCGTGCCATTTTATTTAGCTCCATTTCCCCATTTTCCCATATTGGATATTCTCAAACTGTTTTGAACTTTGTAAACGTGATGGGGCAATATGAAAATTATGGGTTCTTTTGATTTACATTTTTTTGATTATAGAAAAGTTGGGTTTTTTTAACATCTTTATTGGCCAGTTGATTTCTTTTGTCAATAGTTTTTCTTTGCAAAATTTCTTTCCATTAACTTATTCTTACTGTATTTGCAGAAATTTTTTTTGTCAAGGATCTTTATTAGTAATATATGTTTTAAATATTTTGTGGCTTTTTCCTTTGCTGTATTTTCTGTATATTTTACCCAAAAGAATTTTTAAATGCTTACGTACTCATATCTACCACGGTTTCAATTTTATGGTTCTGGCTTTCCTGTCACATAAGAAAAATCCCTCCCTACCCAAAATATCATGAAAATATTTATGGTGAATTTTCACCAAAGTTATTGAGACATAGTTCACATAACATGCAAGTTACCCAATTAAGTATACTGTTCAATTGTTTTTGGTATATTGACAGAGTTTTGCAACCATCATCACAATCTAATTTTAGAATGTTTTCATCACCTCAAGATGTATCCATTAACAGTAACCCACCAATTTTTTTTCTTAAATCACTGACAAGCTACTTCCATGCTTCCTACCTACAGTCCTGACTGGCCTGAATATTGCTAATTTTTTTTAAATCACTGAATAATGTTCCTTGGTATGTATGTACTAGTGTGTGTATTCATTCAACTATTGAAGGATATGTTAGCTGCTTTGGTTTTTGGCAATTATAAATAAAGCTACTATAAATATTTGTGTGTGGATTTTTGTGTGGACATAACTTTTCAGCTCAATTTTTGTAAAGACCTAGGAGCATGACAGGTGGATGCTATGGTAAGCCTATGTATAGTTTTGTAAGAATCTTCCAAACTGTCTTCCAAAGTTGCTGTGACATTTTTCATTCCCCCAGCAATGAATGGGAGTTCCTGTTGCTTCCCGTCTTTTGATGTTGTGTCTGTGTTGAATTTAAGTCATTCTAATAAATGTTTAAAACCCATAGGTGTTAAGCACTACGGCCACTAACCAAAAGGACAGCAGTTTGAATCCACCAGGCACTCCTTGGAAACCCTATGGGGCAGTTCTTCTCTGTCCTACAGGGTCACTATGAATTGGAATTGACTCAACAGCAACTGGTTTAATAGGTGTTTAGTAGTAGCTCGTTGTTTTATTTTGTAATTACTTAATGATATATGATGTTGAGCATTTTTTCATATGACTTATTGCCATCTGTACATCTTCTTTGGTGAGGTATCTGTTTGATCTTTTGCCAATCTTTAAATTAGGTTGTTTGTTTTCTTATTGTTGAGTTTTAAGAGTTCTTTGTATATTTTGGATAAAAATCCTTTATTAGATATGTGTTTGTAAAATTTTCTCCCAGACCATTTCTTCTCTTTTCATTCTCTTAACAGTATCTTTTGCAGAGCAGAGATTTTTTTATTTTGTTTTCTGGCTTTAACAAAGAGAAATTTATGCACTCACAGTTTAGTAGGCTGTAAGTCCAAATTCAGGGCGTCAGCTCCAGGGAAAGGCTTTCTCTCCCTGTCGGCTTTGGAGGAGGGTCCTTCTCATCAATCTTCCCCTGGTCAAGGAGCTTCTTAGGCACAGGGAACCCAGGTCCAAAGAACTCATTTTGCCCCTGTTGTTGCTTTCTTGGTGGTCTGAGGTCCCCCAGAGCAGAGCTTTTTAATGGTAATAAAGAACAATTTATCAGTTTTTTCTTTCATGGATAGTGCTTTTGATTTGTATCTAAAAACTCATTGTCAAACCCAAGGTCCCCTATATTTTATCCTCAGTTATCTTCTTAAGTTTTATAGTTTTGCATTTTACATTTAGATCTGTAATTTATTTTTGTGAAATGTCTGTGTCTAGATTATTTTTAGTTTTTATTTATTGATTGATTGATTATGGACCTTCAGCTGTTCTAGTACTAATTGTGGAAAAGAGAATTCTTCATTGAATTGCCTGTGCTCTTTTGCCAAAGATCAGTTGACTATATTAGTGTGGACTTATTTCTGGCTCTCTATTCTCTTTCAGTGATCTGTCTATTCTTTTGCCAGTAAATACTATCTTGATTACTCTAGCTTCATAGTAACTCTTGAAGTCGGATAGTGTTCTTTGTTCTAACTTTGTTCTTCTTTTTCAGTACTGTATTGGCTATTCCAGATCTTATGCTTTCTCATACAAACTTTAGGTTCAGTTTTTCAAGATCCAAAAAGTAAGTTACTGGGAACTTCTGGGCAACATGGAGCTATAGTCAGAAGCACCATGCCGTCCCTCCGCAGCAAAGATCAGAAAAACTAAGTCAAACAGAGTCACACACCAATCCTGAAACCCTAAGCATCAAATGAAGAGATAAAGAACTCAGCCAAGCACCAAATGGAATAAAAAACTGACCAAGAACAGACAGCAAGGAGAGATACATGCAGAGATCGCCTATTCAGCTACCACAGCAAGGATCCACCATCTTGGACTCCTATCGGAGATCAGCAAACAGGAGGTACCAGAAAGCAGCTTCACGGAGCTTCCAGCAGAAGACAGAACAACCGGTAACCAGCAATATATGCTTCCCCCCCCCCACACCCTTCTTCACCCCACTAGGCCTCCTCTGCTTCCTATAGCCACAGTCTCTTGGCCGGGAAGCTCTGGCTTCACCCCAGTATCACTTGGCTTCCACCCACCAGCACTGACCGGCTCCCTGAATGCCGTTTGTTGGCTGCTGGTGTTGCTTTTTTCCACTTCTTTAGATTTCTTCCTTACCTCTCACCACCTCCCTCTCCTTTCTCTCAAATACCTGGCTCTGTGTGCCATCTTTGCTTCTTCCTGAAACACTGCGAAATACCACTCAACTGTGAAACTGCTTCCTGGCCTGTGCCTCCACGCTGGTGGGACCCCCAGGGCTTTTTTGTTTGTTTGTTTGCTCTGATGTGTTCTGTTTTCATTTGTTTGTTTTCTTGTAAGATGGTACTTCATTGTAGTTTTAATTTGCATTTCTCTAATGGGTAAAGATCACGAGCATTTTTTCAGTGACCGTTAGCCTTCTGAATGTCTTCTTTGGTGAAGTGCCTATTCATATCCTTTGTCCATTTTTTAATTGAGTTATTTGTCTTTTTGTTGTTGCAGTATCTTGTAGATTTTAGAGATTAGACCCTTATTGGATATGTCATAGCCAAAATTTTTTCCCCAGTCTGTAGGTTCTCTTTTTACTCTTTTGGTGAAGTTTTTTGATGAGCGTGTTTGCTTTTTAGGAGCTCCCAATTAACTAGTTTCTCTTCCAGTGTTTGTGCATTGTTAGTTATGGTTTTTATAGTATTTATGCCATGTATTAGGGCTTCTCGTGTTGTCTCTAACTTTTCTTCCATGATCTTTACTGTTTTCGATTTTATATTTAGGTCTTTGATCCATTTTGAATTAGTTTTTGTGCATGGTGTGAGGTATGGGTCTTGTTTCAGTTTTTTGCAGATGGATATCCAGTTATGCCAGCACCATTTGTTAAAGAGATTGTCTTTTTCCCATTTAATGGACTTTGGGCCTTTGTCAAATATCAGCTGCTCATAGGTGAATGAATTTAAGTCTGGATTCTCAATTCTGTTCTATTGGTCTATGTGTCTGTTGTACCAGTGCCAGGCTGTTTTGACTACCGTGGCAGTATAATAGGCTCTAAACTCAGGTAGTGTGAGGCCTGCCACTTTGTTCTTCTTCAGTAATGTTTTACTTATCTGGAACCTCTTCCCTTTCTATATGAAGCTGGTGATTTGTTTCTCCATCTCATTAAAAATGCCTTTGGAATTTGGATTGGGTTTGCATTGTATCTATAGATAGCTTTGGGTATAATAGATATTTTCACAATCTTGAGTCTTCCTACCCATCAGCATGTTATGTTCTTCCACTTATGTAGGTCTCTTTTGGTTTCCTGAAGTAGTGTCTTGTAGTTTTCTTTGTGTAGGTCTTTTACATTTCTGGTTAGATTTATTCCTAAGTACTCTTGGGGACTATTGTAAAAGGTATGGATTTGGTGATTTCCGTTTATAAGTTCTCTTTGTTGGTGTAGAGGAATTCAACTGATTTTTGTATGTTTATCTTGTATCCTGACACTTTGTTGAAATCTTCTATTAGTTCTAGTAGTTTTCTCGTGGATCCTTTGGGGCTTTCTCTGTAAAAGAGCATATCATCTGTGAATAGGGATACTTTTACTTCTTCCTTACCCATTTGGATGTCCTTTATTTCTGTTTCTTGCCTTATTACTCTGGCCAGGATCTCTAGCACAGTGTTGAATAAGAGTGGTGATAAGGTCATCCTTCTATGGTTGCCGTTCTCAAGGGGAATGCTTTCAGTTTCTCTCCATTTAGAATGATGTTAGCTGTTGGTTTTGTATAAATGTCCTTAATTATTTTGAGGAATTTCCCTTCTATTCCTATTTTGCTGAGAGTTTTTATCATGAATGGATGTTGGACTTTGTCAAATGCCTTTTCTGCATCAATTGACAAGATCATGTGGTTCTTATCTTTTGTTTTATTTATGTGATGGATTACATTGATTGATTTTCTAATGTTGAACCGTCTCTGCATACCTAGTATGAGTCCCAGTTGGTCATGATGAATTATTTTTTTAATATGCTGTAGAATTCTATTGGGTAGAATTTTGTTGAGGATTTTTGCATCTATGTTCATGACAGATATTGGTCTGTGATTTTTTTTTTTTTTTTTTTTTTGGTGGTGTCTTTACCTGACTTTGGTATCAGGGTTATGCTGGCTTAATAGAATGAGTTCGGGAGTGTTCCTTCCTTTTCTATGCTCTGAAATACCTTTAGTAGTACTGGTGTTAACTGTTCTCTGAAAGTTTGATAGAATTCTCCAGTGAAGCCATCTGGGCTAGGGCTTTTTTTGTTGGGAGTTTTTTTAATTACCTCTTCAATCTTTTCTTTTCTTATGGGTTTATTTAGTTTTTCTACCTTGGTTTGTCTTAGTTTAGGTAGGTAGTGTGTTTCTAGAAATTTGTCCATTTCTACTGGGTTTTCAAATTTGTTGGAGTACAGTTTTTCATAGTATTCTTTTATGATCCTTTTTATTTCAGTTAGATGTGTTGAGATATTGTGCATCTAGTTTCTCACTCAGGTTATTTGCTTCCTCTCCTGTTTTGTTTTGTCAGTTTGGCCAATGGTTTGTCGATTTTGTTGATCTTTTCAAAGAACCAACTTTTAGTCTTGTTGACTCAGTTGTTTTTCTATTTTCTATTCCATTTATTTTTGCTCTTATCTTTATTATTTATTTTCTTCTGGTGCCCTAAGGCTTCTTTTGCTGCTCTTCTTCTATTTGTTGAAGTTGCAGGGTTAATATTTTGATTTTGACTCTTCTTTTTGGATGTGTGCATTTATTGCTATAAAATGACCTCTAAGCACTGCCTTTGCTGGGTCCCATAAATTTTGGTAAGAAGTGTTTTCAATCTCATTTGATTGTATGAATTTCTTTATTCCACCTTTGATTTCCTCTATAGCCCAGTAATTTTTCAGCAAGGTGTTGTTCACTTTCCATATATATTTTTTTTCCTTGCAGTTTCTGTTATTGATTTCTACTTTTATGGTATTATGGTTAGAAAAGATGCTTTGTAATATTTTGAGGACTTGGATTCTGTTAAGGCTTGCTTTGTAGCCTAAAATGTGGTCTATTCTGGTCTATTTCATGTGCATTGGAAAAGAATGTCTACTTGGCTACTGTTAGGTGGAATGTTCTGTATATGTCTGTGAGATCAAGTTGATTGATTGTGGCATTTAAATCTTCTGTATCTTTATTGAGTTTCTTTCTAGACGTTCTGTCCTTCACCAAAAGTGATGTTTTGGAGTCTCCTTCTATTATTGTGGAGCTGTCTATTTCTATTTTCAATGTTGTTAGAGTTTGTTTTATGTATTTTGGAGCCCTGTCATTGAGTGCGTATATATTTATTATGGTTATATCCTCCTGGTGTATTGACCCTTTAATCATTATATAGTGTCCTTCCTTACCCTTTGCGGTGGATTTTGCTTTAAAGTCTATTTTGTCAGATATTAACATGCCACTACTGCTCATTTTTGATTGTCGTTTGCTTGATACATTTTTTTCCATCCTTTGAGTTTTAGTTTGTTTGTGTCTTTGAGTCTAAGATGTGTCTCTTCTAGGCAGCATATAGAAAGATAGTGTGTTTTAATCCATTCTGCCACTTGCTGAGTGTTTTTTTTTTTTTTATTATTATTGATACCTGCCTGTTGATATGGTGGATTACATTAATGGATTTTTGAATGTTGAACCAGTCTTACTTTTCTAGAATAATCCCATTTGGTTGTGGTATATTATTCTTTTTTATATATTGTAGCATTCAATTTGCTAATACTTTGTTGAGAATTTTTGCATCTATGTTCTTGAGAGATTTTGATCTGTAGTTTTCCTGTCTTATAATGTCTTCATCTAGTTTTGGTATTAGGCTAATGCTGATCTTATAGAATGAGATAATAAGTGTCCTCTCGGCTTCTATTTTCTTGAAATTGTAAAGAATTGATGCTATTTCTTCTTTAAATATTTGGTAAATTCACCAGTGAAAACACCTGGGACTGGTGCTTTCTTTTTTGGAAGGTTATTAATTATTAATTTCATTTCTTTAATAAACCTGTTCCCATTGATTCAATTCCAACTCATAGCAATCCTGTAGGACAGAGTAGAACTGCCCCATAGAGTTTCCAAGGAGCAGATGGTGAATTTGAACTGCTGACCTTTTGGTTAGCAGCCATAATGCTTAACCACTGTGCCGCCAGGGCTCCGTTTCTTTAAAAGATATGGGCATATTCAGATTATCTATTTCTCCTTGTGTGAGTTTTGGTAGTTTGTCTCCTTCAAGGAACTGGTACATTTCATCTAAAGTATCAAAATTATGGGCATAGAGTTGTTCATAAAAACCAACTAGTAGTCATGGAGTTGATTACGTCTCATGGTGGCCATATGTGTTTCAGGGTAGAACTGTGCTTCATGGGGTTTTCAATGGCTGTGATTTTTCAGAAGTAGATTTCCAGGTCTTTCTTCTGAGGCACCTCTGGCTGTATTTGAACCACTAACCTTTTGTTCAGTAGTTTAGCACTAAACCATTTGCATCACACAGAGACTCCCAGAGTTCTTTATAGTCTTCTTTTATTGTCATTTGAATTCCATGGGATCATTCATTGCTGATATTAGTTGGCTCTTCTCTCTTTTTTTCTTGGTTAGCCTGACTAGAGGTTTTATCACTTTTCTTGATCATTTCGAAGAACCAGCTTTTGGTTTCTTTGGTTTTCTCTGTTGTTTTCCTGTTTTCATTTACTTTTTTCTTCTAATTTTTATTATTTCTTTTCTTCCAATTGATTTAGGCTTAAATTGCTCTTTCCCTCTAAGCACTACTTTCACTGATCTCAGAAATTTTGACAAGCTGTATTTTCATTTATTTCAAAATGTTTTTAAATTTCTCTTGAGCTTTCTTTTTTGATCCCTGTTATGTATGCATTTTCGTTAATCTCCAAATATTTGGGGATATTTCAGCTATCTTTCTAATTACAAGTTTAATTTCACTGTGGTCTGAGAACATACTTTGTATGAGTTCTGGTCATTTAAATTTGTTAAGATGTGTTTTATGACCGAGAATGTGGTCCAGCTGAGCTTGAGAAGATGTGTTAGATGTTGTTGTATGACGTATTCTAATGTCAGTTAGATCCAGTTGATCTATCTTTCTGCTCAACTATATCCTTACTAATTTTCTGCCTACTGGGTCCAGCAGTTACTAAGAGTGTCAAAATCTTCAGTTATAAAAATGCAGTTGTCTATTTTGCCTCATGTATTTTTGTGCCCTACTGTTAGGTGTATACATATTAAGGATTGTTTGTCTTCTTGGAGAATTGACTCCTTTATCCTTATTTAATTTCCCTTTTCATCATTGACACTTCTGAAGTCCAGACTGTCTGAAGTTAATATAGCTATTCTTACTTTCTTTTGATTGGTGTTATCATGGTATGTCTTTCTCCCTTCCTTTACTTTTAATCTTTCTATACCTTTATAATTAAAGTAGATTTCTTATAGACAACATATAGCTGGGTATTTTTCCCCCCACTCTGACTACCTTTGTCTTTTAATTGCTGTATTTAGACCAGTCATGTTTAAAGTGATTAGTGTTATAGTTGGATTAATATCTATCATATTTATAAATGTTTTCTATTCATTTGTTTCCTTTTTTGTAACTTCTCTTTTTCTGCCTTCTCTGGTTTTAATTGAGCGTATTATATGATTCCATTTTCTCTCCTCTCTTAGCATCTCGATTATACTTCTCTTTTATTTTAGTTTTTTAGTGGTTTCTCTAGAGTTTTCAACATACATTTGCCACTAATCTAAGTCTCCCTTTAAATAACACTATGATGCTTCATGGTTTGCTCAGGCACCTTATAAGAGAGTATTCCCAGTTCTTCCCTCTCATCCTTTATAACACTGATATCTTTCATTTCACTTATCTATATGCTATAACCACTCAATACACTTTTACTATTATTACTTTGAACAGTCTTCTAGTAGAGTAATTAAGATTAAGAAAATAAGATATTTTATTTTAGCTTAATTTACTCTTTCTCTTGCACTTTTCAACTCCAGAATTGCCATTAAGTTCTTTCTTACAATTTCTATCTCAGTTGATATTCTTTATTTGATGAGCTATTGTCATCATAGCTTCCTTTTATTCTTAAAGCATGGTCTCCCTTGTTTTTTGCATGTATTTATGATAGCAGGTTTGAAGTTTTTTTATCCATCTTTTGGCTATTATGGATAATGTAAGAGTTCTGAGGTAGCAGACAAGTAATGTTTCACTCACACATTCTATATTAAAACCACACATTTCCTCTACATTCTTCTTCAAAATACTTTCTTTAATGTAATGAGAGTTCTAAGTACTAAGTAAATGAATTTGCAGGGACTGGAGCTACCCCCTACAAGAGAAAAAATAAATTCAGCTAAAATAAAATATCTTATTTTTCTTAATCTTAATTATTCTAATAGATAACTGTTCAAAGTAATAATAGTGAAAGGGTATTGAGTGGTTATAGCATACAGATAAGTGAAATTCAGTGCATGAACAGTCAAGTAAAAAAAACTCTTCAGAGGCAGGGCAAGATAGCGGAGTAGTCAGATGCTGCCAGTGAACCCTCTTACAACAAAGACCCCAAAAAACAAGTGAATCAATTATAAATGACAATCTTTGAGCCCTGAACATCTAAGGCAAAGTTGAGGAACCAGCTGAGTGGCAGGGGGAGGGAGAGACAGTTTGGAAGCAGCAAGGAGTTGCCAGACCAGACCCAGTGAGAGCCTGAGCCCTTCAGGCCTGATCAGCTCATGGGTGAATGGTGAGGCAGGCAAGCAACGGTGCTCGGGAAGCGTATTTTCTTCACAAGGAGAGACCCAACACCAGAGTCTACTCAGCCACCCAGAACCAGTGAGAAGCAGCCCTGGATAGGTGAAAGATAAGTACTTGCGTACAGCCTACCACATGGATCAAAAACACCCCCCTTAGGGAAAAACCTCTCTCCCATTTACCTCCCAGTTCCCTGCTCTGCACTGGGTCCAGGACTGGCTTCAGCAATTGCCAAGTTCCCTGGGCCAGGAGTAGCTTCTATCACACGCCTGGAGCCATTCTCCCAGCCTTGGAGAGTGAACAAACTAAAAAACGGGGAAAAATAAACTGCCGGTTCCCCTAAGCCAGGAACCCAGGATAGGCACAGCTCCTTTGCCTAGGCACAGGCATAAAGGATCCACAGACTTTGAGTGCCTTTCCCCCTGCAGAGACTTGTGCGGGCCCATCTCAACAGCGTAGGTCCTCATTACCGCAGTACAACAGGGTATACACCTGAAGTCTAACTTCAACTGTTTCAGCTGTGAAGTGGCAGGTTCATGACATTTGACACTGCTCTGCC
>NW_004444082.1:5844209-5853602 GCF_000243295.1 Trichechus manatus latirostris | reverse complement strand
AAAAAAAAAAAAAAAAACCAAAATTACAAGAAATACTAAAGGGAGTCCTCCGGTTAGAAAATCAGTAACATCAGATAACAACCCAAGTCTAGAACACAGGACAGCAGCCAGATATCAACCCAGATAGGGAAGTCACAAAAATAAATCAAAGCTAAAACACTGAAAAATAGGGAAACAAATGTCAATACGTAAAAGATGACAATATTAAAACAAAAAAGAGGCACTTAAAAAATGTAGACAAAGATCTTGCATATGGAGAGGAAGTCAAGGCAATTTAAAGAAATAAAAGACTGGTATAAACTTAGAAAAATAAGGGTAAATATTAAGGTAAACACAAAGGAAACTAACAATCTTACAAGTCAAAATAAAAAACAAGAAAAATATAAAGACTCAGCAAACACAAAATCAACAGCAATGAAAAAGATGAAAATAAAATACATTAAGAAAAATGACTCAGAAAACTTTTCAGTTAGTGTAAGTTCAAGGCAGGGCACCTGGCATGTAGGGGTTCTGAGGTAGCAGACAGGTAATGTTGTTATTGAATTTGGGAAGAAAAAGGAGGAAAAAGTGAAAATACTTAAAGAGAAGGACACATATAATCTTAGGTGGGTAAGGGATTAACAGATTCTCTAAATGCCATCTCCTTAATATATAGGCAGCTTTTTCTTTTCTTAATTTGTTTTTAGTCCCACACATCTATCTATATAAGTAATGAGATAAAATTCATGTATTCTAAATTACACTAGTTGTTATGCAAATGTTCCAAATCCTAATGCTTTTAATCACCTATTCCTCCTGACAGTTAGCCTATTCACAGAAGGATTCAGCTTATTCCCTGACTGCAGATTCTTATTTAATGGGCTCTCTTATTTGGAGATATCTCACATGGTCCCAGAGCAGTTGTTCAGCTCATTATCACAGGTGTCCTCCCTTTTGTCTTTGCCTGCTGCCTAGGAAGACACTTGAAGAAGCCTCCAGAATGTGCTCCAGACAATAAAAGAGGGAATAAATAGTATAGGGATAGAAGTTTCAAATGGAGACGAAGTCAAGGTGATATCAAGTCATAAAAGACTCGTTTAAACTTAGGAAGATAGGGTAAATTTCAAGGTAATCACAAAGAAAGTTGACAAACCTACTCATCAAAATAAAGAAGAAAAACATAAAGTCTCAGTAAACATAAAGTCTACAAAAATGAAAGAAACAGAAGAAAAATCCAAAAACAAAATGAATTCAGCACAGGAGAGTAAGAGGAACAAGGAAAATGTCAGCACCACAAAAAAAAAAAAAAAAAGCACTGCAAAATGACAGCAATAAACAACACCTATTGATAATCACACTGAACATAAATGGCTTAAATGCACCCATAAAGAGACAGAGATTGACAGAAATGATTAAAATAAATAAATAAAAAAGGACCCATCAATATGCTATCTACAAGAGACACATCTAAGAAACAAAGACATAAATATATTAAAAATCAAAGGATGGAAAAAAATATATCAAGGAAATAGCAACCAAAAAAGAGCAGGAATGGCAATACTTAGCTAAAACAGACTTTGAAACAAAATCCACCATAAATGATAAGGAAGGATATCATATAATGATAAAAGGGACAATCCACCATGAGGACATAGCCATAATAAATATCTATGCACCCAATGACAGGGCTGCAAAATATATAAAACAAACTCTAACAGCACTGAAGGGAGAAATTGACAGTTCCAGAATAATAGTAGGAGACCTCAACACATTGCTCTCGGTAAAGTACAGAACATCTAGAAAGAAACTAAACAAAGGTACGGAAGATCTAAAGGCCACAATCAACCAACTTGACCTCATAGACATATATAGAACATTCCACCCAACAGCAGCAAAGTCTACATTCTTTTCTAATGCACATAGAATGTTCTTCAGAACAGACCACATCTTAGGCCACAAAGTAACCCTCAACACAATCCAGACATAAGTTTTTATGTGGACATATGTTTTTGTTGACCCTTCTTGCTATACCAAACTTGAGCCAAGGGGTCCAAGAAAGATACAATTCACACGGGCACTGGTTAGAATAATGCTTTACTCACATACAGACAAAGCAAGTTCAGCTTCAATAGGGGGCATCGGTCCCACTATAGCCAGCAAGTCACTCCCTGTAACTGATGCAGGGCTGGTGGTCTGCATACACCCTTCATGCTACAAATGAGAGTTATCATTCCCTCTCCACCAGAAACAGACATAGAAATGGGGTTGGCCAGGTGCCATGTAACGTGCACATAGAAGCAGAGCAGAGAGAAAGTTTACTGTGTACCCAGAACAGGGAGGAAGTTTCCCTGACAATAAGAAGAAATTGGAAGAAAGAGAGAGGCTCAGTTCCCTGCTTTTGTTGTCAAGGAATGTTGAGCCCAAAGCTTCTGATGGAGCACCCCATGTGGGGGTCAAAAGACTGTATGTTAGACTGCTTTCCTATTTTCCCAGCAGTCTTCCTCTTTCTTGGTTATACCTAGAAGTGCAATCGTTGCCTTATATGGTAAGTCTATGTTTAATCATTTGAGAAACTACGAGGCTTTTCCAAAGCAGCCGAACCATTTTTCATCCCTATCAGCAGTGGATGAGGGTTCAAATTTCTCCCTATCCTCATCAAAACTTGTTATTATCTGACATTTTGGTTTCAACCATCCCAGTGGATGTGAAGTGGTATCTCGTTGTGGTTTTGATTTGCATTTCCCTGATAACTAATAATATTGAGCGTTTTTTCATGTGCTTACTTGCCATTCTCTCCCTTGGACAAATGCCTGTTCAGATCCATTGCCCATTTTTCAATTGAATTATGCGTCATTTTATTACTGAGTTGTAAGAGATTTTTTTTATATATTCTGGATACAAGTCCCATATCTGATATGTGATTTGAAAGTATTTTCTCTCATTTTGTGGGTTGTCTTCTCATTTTCCTGATAATGACCTTGGAAGCACAAAAGTTTTAATTTTGATGCAGTCCAATTTATCTACCTTTTTATCTGTTGCTCATGTTTTTGGAGTCATATCTAAGAATCCTTTGCCAAAGTCAAGGACATGAAGATCTACCCCAATGTTTTTTTCTAAGAGTTTTGTAGATTTAACTCTTCTTGGGGTTACCTTTAGTATTGGATACATTTGTAAATGGTGTGAGGTAAGTGTCCACCTTCATTCTTTCATATGTGGCTATCCAGTTGTCCCAGCACCATTTGTTGAAGAGACTGTTCTTTCCTCAGTGGCTGGTCTTGGCACAAAATGCTATCTTTAACCTTCAAGTGAATAAAATGGTTTTATAGTTATCAGCTACATTTATAGAGAACTCATTAAAACTGGCATTTAAAAAATGTTTTCTGATTGAGTTTTAATTAAATACAAAATTTGAGTATCTGAATTAGAAAGCCAAATATTAAATTATTAGTCACATTTCATACTATATAAATATGTAATCATTAAGGTTGTGTGTCAACTTGGCTGGGCCATGATTCTCAGTAGTTTGGCAGTTATGATGTAGTTTGGCAGTCATATAATGATGTGATCACCTCTATGATGAGATCTGCTGTGAGTAGCCGCTCAGTTGGAAGGGAGTTTCCTTGGGGGTGTGGCTTGCATCCAATATGGGTGGACTTTCTGGCAAGGCATATGAGTTTTTGCTCACTGTAGATCCTGCAGCTGGCTCCTGTTCACCTGACCTTTGGTTCTTGAGGCAGCAGCTTACCTGCTGTCTTGCCTGACGATCTTGGGATTCGTTGGTCTTCCTAGCCTGTGAGCCAGAACCCTGCTGTCTGACCTGTCAATTTGGGGTTCACCAGCCCCTGCAGCTACGTGAATCAGGAGAAGCCTCCATCCTAAACCACTGACTTGGGACGTTCCAACCTCTACAACCACGTGAGACACTTCCTTGATATAAATCTCTCTACATATGTATTTACACACTTTACTGCTTCTGCTTCTCTAGAGAACCCAACATAAGACAAAATAGAAATATAAGTAGAAATTCTCTGCATTAGTATATTAAAGTCAAAGCATTAAAAAATATGTAAATATGCATTAAATCCTGGGCCTATACTTCTACTAGTAAATCCAACAACAGAAATTTAGTTTCAGGAAAACAATGCCACTTCCCACATTAAATTTGCACAAAGTAAGCTGTAAACATATGGCAGTTGAGGTGGTGGTAACATAATTTTGGGAGAGGGATGTGAATCTTCTCATTTCTTCACATTAATCCTTATCCAGTTTGGATTCTATGGCCATGAAGTCAGTAACACTCCTGCTGTTACCCTTAATTTATTCATCTGTCTGTTTTTTCTTTACTCCCCCTAGGTAAAACTCTACCCTGGACCACTGCCTCCCTTTGCTTAGACCAGAAATATGGAAATCACTCTTTATTCCTCCCATTCCTTCACTTCCCATTCACCTCCAGTCTTTTCTAGTTTTTATCCACTTCACCCCAACTCTATTATGACCGCATATGCTAAGCACTTCTTTCAGTTTCTCAAAAAAGCATTCTCTGGATTGCAGCCACAGTCTTCCAAATGCAAAAAAAAAAAAAACTCCTCCCCTCACAATCCCCTCCATCCACGCTCTTTCCCCCTCTCACCTCTACTCACATCAAAGAGCTTTTATTCCTCTTAGAGTAAAACGTGGCATCTTTATTCTTTTTTTGGCAGGGGGGCTTTAGATGAAGGTTTACAGAGAAAATTAGTTTATCATTAAAAAATTAATACACATATTGTTTTATGACATTGGTTGCCAACCCACGATGTGTCAACACTCACCTTTTTTCGACCTTGGATTCTCCATTTCCATTCATCCAGCTTTCCTGTCCCCTCCTGCCTTCTCAACCTTGCCCCTGGGCTGGTGTGCCCATTTAGTCTAGTGTACATGGTTGCACTATGTATGTTACTGTTTGTTTTGTAGGCTTGTCTAACCTTTGGCTGAAGGGTGAGCCTCAGGAGTGACTTCAGTACTGAGTTAAAAGGGTGTCCAGGGGCCATGCTCTCGGAGTTTCTCCTGTCTCTGTCAGACCAATAAGTCTGGACTTCTTTTTTGTGAGTTTGAATTTTGTTCTGCATTTTTCTCCAGCTTTGTTCTGGACCCTCTATTGTGATCCCTGTCAGAACAGTGGATGGTGGTAGCCGGGCACCATTTAGTTGTGCTGGACTCAGTCTGGAGGCTGTGGTAGTTGTGATCCATTAGTCCTTTGGACTAATCTTTCCCTTGAGTCTTTGGATTTCTTCATTTTCCCTTGCTCCAGATGGGGTGGGACAGGGTGAGTATCTAAGATGGCTACTCACAAGTTTTTAAGTCTCCAGACACTACCCACCAAAGTAGAATGTAGAACATGTTCTTTAAAAATACGTTATGCCAATTGAGCTAGGTGTTCCCTGAGACCATGGTCTCCAGCCCTCAGCCCAGTAATTCAGCCCCTCAGGGAGTTCGGATGTGTCTGTGAAGCTTCTATGACTTGGCCTTGGTCAAGTTGTGCTGACTTTCCCAGTATTGTGTACTGTCTTACCCTTCACCAAAGTTACCACTTATCTATTGTCTAGTTAATGTTTTTCCATCCCCAGCTCTCCCCTCCCTCATAAACACCAAAGATTATTTCTTTCTGTGTGTAAACGTTTTCATAAGGATTTATAATAGTGGTCTCATATAGTATTTGTCCTTTTGTAATTGACTTATTTCACTCAGCATAGCCCTCCAGATTCATCCATGTTGTGAGATGTTTCCCAGATTCATCATTTTTCTTTATCATTGTGTAATAGTCCATTGAGTATATGTACCAGAGTTTGTTTATCCATTCTTCTGTTGATGAGCACTTAGGTTGTTTCCATCTTTTTGCTGTTGTGAACAATAGCTGCAATGAACATGGGTGTGCATATGTCTATTTGTTCGATAGCTCTTATTTCTCTAGGATGCATTCCTAGGAGTGGGATTGCTGAATCGTATGGTATTTTTATTTGTATATTTTCAAGGAAGTGCCATATTGTTTTCCAAAATGGTTGTACCATTCTGCATTCCCACCAGCAGTGCATAAGAGTTCCAATCTCCTAACACCTTATCCAACATTTGTTATTTTCTGTTTTATTGATTTGTGCCAGTAATGTCAGGGTGAGATGGTATCTCATCGTAGTTTTGATTTGCATTTGTCTAATGGCTAGTGATCGGGAGCATTTCCTCATGTGTCTGCTAGCTGCCTGAATGTCTTCTTTGGTGAAGTGTCTGTTCATATCGTTTTCCCATTTTTTAATTGGATTGTTTGTATTTTCATTGTAGAGGTGTTGGATTTCTCCTATAGATTTCATAGATTGAAATTTTGCTGTATATATCATAGTCAAAATTTTTTTCCCAGTCTGTAGGTTCTCTTTTTACTGTTTTGGTGAAGTCTTTTGATGAGAATAAGTGTTTAATTTTTAGAAGATCCCAGTCATCTAGCTTATCTTTGGATGTTTCTGGATTGTTAGTTATGGTTTGTATGCTATTTATGCTGTGTATTAGGGCCTCTAGCATTGACCCTACTTTTTCTTCTATGATCTTTATAGTTCTGGGTTTTATATTTAGGTCTTTGATCCATTTTGAATTAGTTTTTGTGTATGGTGTGGGGTGTTTCATTTTTTTACAGATGGATGTCCAGTTTTGCCAGCACCATTAGTTAAAAAGACTGTCCCCATTTAATAGAATTTTGGTCTTTGTTTAAAGATCAGGTGACTGTAAGTGGATGAATTTACGTCTGGGTTCTTGATTCTGTTCCATTGGTGAATGTGTCTGTCATTGTACCTGTACCACGCTGTTTTGACTACCATAGCTGTATAGTAGGTACTGCGGTCAGGTAGTGCAAGACCTCCTATTTTATCCTTCTTCAGTAGTACTTAACTTATCTGAGGACTTTTTCATTTCCATGTGAAGTTAATGATTAGTGCTTTCATCTCTTTAAAGAATGCTATTTGTATTTGGATCGGATTGCATTCTATTTGTAGATTGCTTTGGGTAGAACTGGCATCTTCACAATGTTGAGTCTACCTATCCATGAGCATGGTATTTTTTTCTATTTATGTAGGTCTCTTTTGGTTTCTTGCAGTAGTGTTTTGTATTTTTCTTTGTATAGGTGTTTTATGTCCCTGGTTAGATTTATTCCCAAGTATTTTACTTTTTTAGGAGCTATTTTAAATGGTATTGCTTTCCTGATCTCCTTTTCCTAGTTTTCTTTATTGGGTATAGGAATCCAACAGATTTTTGTATGTTTATCTTGTATCCTGCTACTCTGCTGAATCTATTAGTTCCAGTAGTTTTCTTGTGGAGTCTTTTTGGTGCCCTATGTATAGTATCATATCATCTGCAAAGGAGAGTTTTATCTCTTCCTTATGAATTTGGATGCCCTTTATTTCTTTTTCTTGCCTTATTGCTCTAGCTAGTACTTCCAGCACAATGTTAAGTAGGAGTGGTGATAAAAGTCATGCTTGTCTTCCTCCTGTTGTCGGGGGAATGTTTCCAGCCTCTGTCCACTGAGAATGATGTTGGCTGTTGTTTTTGTATATAAGCCCTTTATTATGCTGAGGAATTTCCCTTATATTCCTATTTTATTGAGAGTTTCTGTCGGGAATGGGTGGTGGACTTTTTCAAATGCCTTTTCTGTGTCAATTGAAATGATTGTGTATGAACCTTAATGTTGTGTGTCAACTTCACTGGGTCATGATTCTCAGTGATTTGGCAGTTAGATATAGTTTGGCAGTCATATGATGATGTGATCATTTCCATGATGAGATTTGATGTAATGAGATCACCTCCAAGATGGGATCTGCTGTTAGTAGTCAATCAGTTGAAAGGGAGTTTCCTTAAGGGTGTGGCCTGCATTGAATATAAGTGGACTTTCTGGCAAGGCTTGTGGGCTTTTGCTGTCTCTGAATCCTGCAGCTGGCTCCTATTCATCTGGCCTCCAGTACTTGGGACTTGAGCTAGCAGCTTACCTGCTATCTTGCCTGATGATCATGGGTTAGTCTGTCTTTTAGCCTATGTGTCAGAACCCTGCTGTCTGCCATGCCAATCTTGGGTTTGCCAGCCCCTGCGGCTATGTGAATCAGAAGAGATCTCTATCCTGACCCACAGGCTTGGGACGTTCCAGCCTCTACAATTGTGTGAGCCTTTTCCTTGATATAAATCTCTCTCTGTATATTTTTATACCCTTTACTGGTTTTGCTTCTCTAGATAACTCAGCCTAAAACAGATGCAATTTTTAGCCACAGGGAAACCAATATGGCAACACAATAAACAAAAATTATTGCTAATCAATCATCTTCTTCACAAATTTCTCTTTCCTCTCTCTTTCTACTGTGTCAGGATTTCACCATTCTATTAGTCATGGCGTGTCTATATAGGGTAGAAGTTTCAAGGACTTTTTTATTTTTTTAATCTCAGACTTTTCCTGAGGTTCAAATCAAAGAAGCTATAAACCAGAGCACTGTGGGTATAAAAGAGAAGCAAATGTCTAAGATAGATCACGCTGTTGAGTTAATGGTTATTAGTGGTTACCAGGACAGGTAGGGGGAGGGGGAAAGGATGACTCAATGCTTAGGGGACCTCCTACCACCAAGAATGAAAAACCAGGACAGAGCAGGTCCTTTGGACCTGGGGTCCCTGCACTGAGAATCTCCTACAGCAGGTGAAGATTGATGGCAAGGAGCTTCCCACAGAGCCAAGAGAAAGAAATAAAGGCTTCGCCTGGAGCTGGCACCCTGAGTTCAGGCTTCTAGCTTCTTAGACTGTGAAAGAATACATTTCTATTTGTTGAAGCTATCCACTTGTATTTCTCTTATAGCAGCACTAGATAACTAAGACATCATGTGATGATTCTTTTCTTTTGTTTTCTTTATGTGGTGGATTATGTTGATTGATTTTCTAATGTTGAACCATCCTTGCACACCTGTTATGAATCCTACTTGGTCAGGGTGTTTTTTTTATGATGCTGAAGTCTATGGGCTAGAATTTTGCTGAGAATTTTTACATCTATATTCATGACAGATATTGGTCTGTAATTTTCTTTTTTTGTGGTGTCTTTGCCTGATTTTGGTGTCAGTGTTACGCTGGATTCATAGAATGAATTCAGAAGTATCTCTTCTTTTTTTTATGTTCTGAAATAGTTTGAGTAGTACTGGTGTTAGCTCTTCTCTGAAAGTTTGGCAGATTTCTCCAGTGAAGCCATCTGGGCCAGGGCTTTTTACTGTTGGGATTTCTTTTTTATTACCTTTTCAATCTCTTCTCTTGTTATGGGTCTGTTCAGATTTTCAGCATCACTTTGTGGTAGTTTGGGTAGGTAGTGTGTTTCTAGAAATTTATCCATTTCCTCTAGGTTTTCAAATTTGTTGGAGTATAGTTTTTCATAGTACT
>NW_004444082.1:5839138-5842254 GCF_000243295.1 Trichechus manatus latirostris | reverse complement strand
TCTGTGTTTTCTGTTTTCTCCCCCATTCTGGAATTTCAATCACTCACAAATTCTTCCTTTGGATTGTATCCCACATAATTCTCAGGTTTCTTCATTTTTCTTCATTCTTTTTCTGATTTTTCCTCAGAGTTGTATCCAAGTGTTTGTCTTCAATTTCACTGATCCTGTCTTGCATCATTTCAAACCTGCTCCTCAGCCCTTCTATGACACTGTTCATTTCTGAAATCTTGTTGTTTATCTTTTGGATTTCTAATTTTTTTTAAATGGCTTCTACTTGTGAATTTTGTTTTAGCATTTTGTTCCTGTATTATTTTCCTGAATCCTTCCATTTTTTTGTCTGTATTTTCCGTGAATTTGTCTATTTTTCCTCATTTTTGTCTGCTTTTTGCTTCAACTGTTCGATAGCTCTGAATATTAGAGATTTTAATTCCCTATCAGGTAGTTCTAGTGCCTTTACTTCTACTGGAAAGTCATCTGATGTTTTATTTTTGACACCTACTGGAACCATCCTGTTCTGTTTTTTATATGTTTTGATATTGTCCGCTGTCTTCAGGGCATTCAATAGTTATTTTCCTCATTTATTGATTGTAGATTTGTTTCTTCCTGCTTTTTTGTTTTATTTGGTTATGTCTGAGCAGGGGGGCTGTGGGTTCTTTGTTGTTTGCTCATCTGTAGGCACCATACTTTTCTCCTCCTTCTCCAATGCACAGGATCAGTCGGTGAATTATGGTATAGTAGGGCAGGACCAACTGAAGGGGAGTTGCTGGGATAAGTTGTTTGTGGCAAGTACTATAGCCAACAGGGTGGGCTGGGAATCAGTGCAAGGCAGGTTCCCGTAGGCCATGCTTGTGCTGCTTGGGGGTGTGATATTCAGTGCATGGTGCAGGTAGGCAGGAAGGAGGGGGGAGATTGTGATGTGTGGAGCTAAGATGGGTATGGAAAAGAGTAGAGAGAGGAGAGAGGAACAGGGGTCAAAAACATACAAACAAACAAAAGAGAGTGTTAAGGGAACTTGCCATTGAAGTGGAGAGAGGAGAGACTTAGAAATAGAGAAAAGCAAAAAGAAAAAAGAAAAAAAAGGAAAAAGGTAAAAGAAAAAATGAACAAATAAAAATTAGAAGAAGAAAACCCCCAGGGATCCCACCAGCATGGCTGCGAGGACTGGGGAAGTTGCTCCCAGGCTGTGAAATACAGCCTGGCTAGAAGGGGTAGAGGTGTCACACGGTCCCAGGTATTCAGGAGACAGGAAGAAAGGTAAGCATAGAGAGACAAGAAACTGAGAAATGAAGAAAGATAAAAAGGGGGAAAAATCAAAAATACAAACAAGAAAAAAGAAATGGCCCCAGCAGTCCCACTGGTCATCTGCACAGAGTAAAGGAGTAACTCCCAAGCTGCACAGTACTGCCTGGCTAGAAGGGGCTCCCAAGCTGAGAAAAGAAAAAGAAAACAAACACACAAACAAACCAAAACAGAACAAATCAAAACAAAAAAAACGAACAAAAAAAGCCCCAGGGATCCAACCAGCATGGCAGCATGGGCAGGGAAGCAGTTTCACAGTTGACCAGTGTTTTGCAGCCTTTCAGGTAGAAACAAAGATGGCACACGGAGCCAGGTATTGGAGAGAAAGGAGGGGGAGGTGGTGAAAGGTATGGAAGAAACAAAAAAAAGTGGAAAAAAAACTCCACCAGCAGCCAACAAATGGCACTCAGAGAGCTGGCCAGTATGGGCAGGTGGAATCCAAGTGGCACTGTAGTGAATCCTGTGCTTCCCAGCCAAGAGACTGTGGCCCCAGGAAGCAGAGAAGGCCTAGTGTGAGTGAAGAAGCATGGGGAGTGGGAAAGCATATGTCACTGTTGACCGGTTGTTCCGTCTCCTGCTGGAAGATCCGTGAAGCTGCTTTCTTGTACTCCCTGTTTGCTGATCTCTGATAGGAGTCCAAGATGGCAGATCTGTGCTGTGTTAGCTGATAGGGGACCTCTGCTTGTATCTCTCCTCGCTCTCTGTTCTGTCAGTTTCTTATTCCATTTGATGCTTGGCTGAGTTCTTTGTCTCTTCATTTTATGCTTAGGGTTTCAGGACTGAGGTTTGTCTCTGTTTGACTTAGTTTTTCAGATCTTTGCTGTGGCGGGAAGGCATGGTACTTCTGTCTATAGCACCATGTTGCCCCAGAAGTCCTCTCACCATCATATCTGAGCCAGTGTTTTGATGATACATTATTCTTGGTTGGCAATTTTTTTCTTTCAAGGTTTTATATATGTTATACCATTGCTTTCTTGCCTGCGTGGTTTCTGCAGAGTAATTAGAGCTTAGTCTTATTGTTTCCCCTCTATATGTGACTTTTCACTTTTCTTGACCTGCTCTCAGGATTCTTTCTTTGTCTTTGGTTTTGGCAAGTGTGATCATGATATATCTTGGTGACTTTCTTTTGGGGTCTATCCTATATTGGGTACGTTGAGCTTCTTTTATGGTCAGCTTTTCATCTTTCATGATATTAGGGAAGTTTTCTGTCAGCAAATCTTCAATGATCCTCTCTCTGTTTTCCTCTTTCTCCCCCTGTTATTGAACTCCTATTATGGGCAAATTGTTTTCTTTTTATTGTATCAAGCATCATTCTCAGGTTTCCTTCATTTTTCTTCATTTTTTTCCTCTGATTTTTCTTCAAAGTAGTAGCCAAGGTTTGTCTTCAATTTTGATGATCCTGTCTTCCATTGTTTCAAATTTGCTCCTAAAACCTTCTATTGTACTGTCCATTTCTAAAATCTTGTTGTTTATCTTTTGGATTTCTAATTGCGGTTTTTCTATAATTTCTAGTTGTTTATTTATTTTGACAGTTTGTTCATGTATTATTTTCCTGAATTCTTCCATTGCTTTGTGTGTGTTTTCCTTGATTTTGTCTGTATTTTTATGATTTTCTCTATTTTTTTCCCTATTTTTGTCTGTGTTTTCCTTCGTCTCTTTCCTAACCTCTTGGAGAGCCCTGAATACTACACTTAAGAGTTCCCTTTCAAGTAGTTCCAGTGCCTTTTCTTCTGCTGGAAGGTCATCTGGTGTTCTCTTTTGGTTGGTTATTGGAGCCATCCTCTCCTGTTTTTTTTTTTTTTTTTTTTTTTTTTTTT
>NW_004444082.1:5831834-5839038 GCF_000243295.1 Trichechus manatus latirostris | reverse complement strand
AATTATTTTTTTCATTTATTGATTGTAGATTTGTTTGTTTCATCATGCTTGTTTATTTTATTTGGTTATGTCTGGGCATGTGGGCTGGGCTTGTTGTGTAGCCTGCTTGTCTGTGGGCATTATATTTCTCACCACCTTGTCCAGTTAGGCATGGCCGGTTGCTCACCTACAGTGCAGTAGGGCATGCCCAGTGGGTGGGGGAGGGGGAGGGATGGGTTATTTGCCGCATGAACTGGGACCAACAGGGCAGGACTGGGGGGCAGTGTGTGGTGGGGTTCGAAGAGCTGGTAGTCCATGCTGGTGCTGCTCAGGGGTAAAGTACTTGGTATGCAGTGCAGATAGGCAGAAGGAAAGGGAGAGGATGTGATGTGTGTAGATAAGTAGATGAGGGAGAGAAGAGAGGGAAACAGAAGCCAAGAAGCCAAAAAAAAAAATGGAGGAAAAAAAAAGTAAATATAATGGCTGCATGGTGCGGTCTGGTGGGTGGGGCAGCACAGACCAGGGGAGGCCTTGTGCTGGTGGCTCTCTAGCTGAACGGTTTGGCTTGGCCTGTCAAAAGTGGGTGTGGGTGGTGCTCAGGGCTAGATAGGCGGGATACAGAAGAGGAGAAAAGGGAAAGAGAGAGAAGAAACAAAATAAAAGCAAAAACAACAACAATAAAAATAAATATGGTGCTGAGGGAGTTGGCCGTTGGGGCCAGGGTGGAATTGGAGTGGTGGCAAGCTTGTGTCTCTTTCACAGGGAAGTGCAGATGGCCCCTCAGAAAGGGGCAGAGGTAGTGCAGGGCCTAGGTGGGATGGAGAAGGAAAAGCGATAAATGGAAAGATAAAGAAAAATAAAAAATATAGTGCTGAAGAAGCCAGCCTGCGGGGGCAATGCAGACCTGGGAAGGCCATGTGCCAGTGGTTCCTTAGCCAAGCAGTGTGCGTGGGCTATGGGAGGGGTGTGGAGTACAGGGCTGGGTGGGCAGGAGAAAGGAAAGGAAGGGAGAGAAAGAGAAGAAACAGAAAAAAATAAAAAGCAAAATAAATCAACTAAAAAAATATGGCACTGAGAAAGCCAGCCAGTGGGGGCAGTGCAGACCTGGGAGGCCATGCTCCAGTGGCTCTCTAACCAAGCAGTGCAGCACAGCCCTTCAAGAAGGGGTGGGGATGGCGCACAAGGTTAGGTAGGAGACAAGAAAGGAAGGAAGGAGGGAGAGAATTAAAAAAAAAAATCAACAACAAACATAAGATTTAGCCCTGAGTGAACCAGCCAGTGGGGGCAGCACAAACCTGGGGAGGTCATGTGCTGGTGGCTCTCTAGCCAAGTGGGGCAAAATGACCCTTTGAGAAGGGCGCAGGAGAAAATAAAAGAAGGAAGGGCGAGAGAGAAAAAAAACAACAAAAACAAACAAACAAAAATATGGCCCTAAGAGAGCTGGCTAGTGGGGGTGTTGTGGACCCAGTGAGGCTGTGTGCTGGTGACTCTGCAGCCAAGCAGTGTAGCATAGTCCTTTAAGAAGGGGCAGGGATGATGCACAGGGCTAGGTGGACAGAAGAAAGGAAAGGAAGGGATAGAGAAGAAACAAAAAACAAAAACAAATGGCACTGAAGGAGCTGGCTGGTGGGGGTGGGACAGACCTGGGGAGGCCACGTGCTGGTGCCACTCTAGCCTAATAGTGCAACACGGCCTGTCAAGAAGGGGTGGTGACAGCACATGTGGCTAGGTGGGAGGGAGAAAGAAAAAGAAGGAAGGAAGAGAGAGAAGAAACCAAAAAATAAAACCCAAAAAATATGGTGCTGAAGGAGCCGGAGGGAGTGGCACAGAATTCGGGAGGCCACGTGCTGGTGGTTCTCTAGCCAAGTGGTGTGGCACGTCCCATTGAAACGGGTCAATGATGGCACACGGGGCTAGGTGAGTGAGAGAAAGGAAAGGAGGGAAGGCAGAGAGAGAGAAGAAATAGAAAGAAAAAAATGGCCCTGGGGGAGCCAGCCGGTGACAGTGGTGCAGACCTGAGGAGGTCATGTGCCAGTGCCCTCTAGCCAAGAAGTGCAGCACAGCCCAACAAAAAGGAGCAAGGATGGCACACAGAGCTAGGTGAGTGGGAAAAAAGGAAGCAAGGGAGAGAGAGAGAAGGAACAGAAAGAAAAAAAAATGACGCTGAGGGAGGTGGCTGGTGGAGGCGGCAAAGAACCAGGGAGGCTGTGCCAGTGGCTCTCTGACACCAACCTGAGGGGAGCTTTTACGACCTACCCTCTTCCCCAACCATGTGCGTTCTCATAGCCCTGCGTCACTTTCTCTAGCCCTTCCACTGTTGTAACTTAACGTCTGTTTGTGTGGTTTAGTGATCACGCTCTTTCTTTTCTCTAGACAATGAGCTTTATACAGGCAGGAGCTTAGGCTGCTTTGTCATTTGAATCCTCTGGGTCTGTCACATGACACCCAAAAAAAACCAAACCAATTGCCATCCAGTCAATACCAACTCATAGCGACACTATAGGACAGAGTAGAACTGCCCCATAGGGTTTCCAAGGAATGGCTGGTGAATTCAAACTGCTGACCTTTTGATTAGCAGCTGTAGCTCGCCATAGCTCTTAACCACTGCACCACCAGGGCTCCTGTCACATTATAAGCAACCAAAAAGGACTTGTCAAATGACTCAGTGAATCACCACTGGGGTTTTAGAGAGGGTTGAGGTACCCCAGAGCCACTGATGCTCCTCTGATGACCAGGATTTATTGGTCCTATGATAGAACTTGAGCCTTTCTAGCAGTTTCTTCTATACTGATGTGTCTAGGGTGGCACAAACAGTTAAGCACTCAACTGATGTCTGTTTGTGTGGTTCAGTGATCACGCTCTTCCTCTTCTCTAGACAGTGAGCTTCATACAGGCAGGGGCTTAGACTGCTTTGTCGTTTGAATCCTCCGGGTCTGTCACATGACACCAAAGGTTGGTGGCTGAAATCTACCCAGAGGTGCCTTGGAAGACAGGCCTGGTGATCCGCTTCCAAAAGGTCACAGCCTTGAAAGCCCTTTGGAGCAGTTCTACTCTGCACACATAGAATCACCATGAGTCAGAATTGACTCTACAGCAACTAACAACAACAGACCAGTTTTAAATGTGCTCAAGTTGGGTTCTGATCTCCCCTGATCAGTGTTACAGTATCGTTCACTTTATTTAATGTTCACATTATGCTGGATACTGTGCTGAGTGCTTTGTGTACATAATTTACTTTATCATTACGGAAATTCTATGAGTTAGGTTCTATTTTTATCCCTGTTTTTCTCATGAGGAAGTGGAGGCACAGAAAGATTAAATAATTTTCCCAAATCATACCGTAACAGAGCTGTGATTCGAAGTTTGACTTGAGAGCTTGTGCACTAGTCTACATAATAACTTTTCCCTAGGAAATCACAGGCAGTACAATAACACGAAAACATAGTAAAATTTTGTGGAAAAAGAAAATACAGTTTGAATAATTGAAAAAAAAAAAAAGCTTTCTTTGCAGATGTATATTTGATGACACCAGAGGTTTTCCAAAGAGATTTCCTCAACAATAAGAACTAATCTATGTACAAACATTTCATTTGATTCTGGCAACAACTCATGAAGTAGTATTTTCTCTCAGCCTATAGATGAAGAGGCAAGGAGGACAGCTTTTCAAGATCACCTGAGTGTTAAGTGGACAATGCTCGTGAGGCCATTTTTTGTTCTGCAGAACCAGCGTGCTTTTCACATTCCCCAAGCTGTGTCCCTACCTTCATGCTGAAGACGTAAGTTAAAAATATTACTAAAATGTGAAAACCAAATTACAGAGATGTTCCTGAGTTTTTTTCATATACTATTTGCCTCAACTTTTATGCAAGACTCCCATGATTCATTTTGTAAAAATATAATGACTTGTGTTAATAGTCATAGGTTTCAGGGGTCACTATCTTCCACTGTGTCTTTCAGCCTTTGCCAGTATCATATTTAGCTGAGAGAAGAGGTCACCCAGCTAACTTTCCAGAGACCCAGTCTTTCCAAGACGTCTGTCCTCTGCTCCTGTGAGAGGCTATAAAACAGCACTAGGATGCCAAAGGTTTTTGGCTTCTTTCTTAATACTTAATGATATACAGACTGCTCACCATTGCTTGTTTCTTATTATTTCTTCCTAAGAAAAATTCTACTGTTTTGTTCAATAATGTGAAGCTATAATTTGGGAGTGGGTGGGAAATACAGATACATAGTTTAAAGAAATTCATAAGCATGAAAAGGACCTAGAATTTTGGTGCTGTTGCCACCACAGATGTATATTTATGTAACACTGTGAACATGACAGGAAGTTTGGAAAGCCCACTGTTTATTTCATGGATTTAGGAAAACAGTTCTTGTTAATTCAGATCTTAATGTGGAATATTTTTCCCTTGGAAGGAATGATCCAATTTGCTTATTGCAGGATGAGTGGTCTAAGGAACTATCGTATGATTTCCAAGATGTTGGTGTAATTGACTCTTATTCCAGTTCCACAGCACAGAGCTTAAGAGTGTACTTGGATCTGGCTGGTAGCCTAGAGAGGCTGAGCGTGATGGATGAAAAGTGATTTCATGATTATATACTATGAACATATTGTGTATTGTGTAACTCAGATTATGAGGCACATATGGCTCAGGTGATTCAGTCTTTAGCATGGATCCATGCAGGACTAATCTAGGTTTCACATAACCTACATTCGCACAACAAAGTACAAATTATTTGGTCTGATGCCCCAAGGAGATTTGCCTGTATATCTTTCAGATAATTTTTCTGGTTTTATATTCTACTATACTTGTATATATGTCCTATGATCTAGTTAAGTTGGATTGTTTGCTTGCTGTTCTCAAACATTCAGTGCTTTATATCTCCACGACTGTACTCATGCTGTTCTTTCCTTGTGAGATGTCTTAACCTCAATACTTCGTGACAACGCTTTCCGATTCTTTAAGGTCCACGTCTCATGCAATCCCCTCCAGGAACACTTTCCTCTTTCCCAAGGTCAGACTACCTCACTGCAAGAGTAGGAGCTTTGTCTGGTTTGCTCTCCACTCATTTGTTGTTAGTTGCTGTCAAGTTGGCTCCAACTCAAGGCAACCTCATGTACAATGGAAAGAAATATTGCCCAGTCTTACACTATCTTTATGATTGCTGGTATGCTCAAGTCCAATGTTGCAGCCACTGTGTATTTTGAGCGACTTCCAATTGAGGGGGCTCAACTTTCAGCACTATATTGGACAATATTCTGTTGTAACCCATAGGGTTTTCATTGGCTAATTTTCAGAAGTAGATCACCTGGGCTTTCTTCCTAGCCTGTCTTAGTCTAGAGCACTGCTAAAATGTGTCCACCATCAGTGACCCTGCTAGTATTTGAAATACTGGTGGCATAGCTTCTAGCATCAAAGCAACATGCAAGCTACCATAGTACATAAACTGACAGACAGGTGGTGGTTACTATGCATATAGATGGACTTTAGATGTGGGTCTAGAAGTTTTTATTTTTCTATTTTAGCCATGGAAACCCTGGTGGTGTAGTGGCTGCTAACCAAAAGGTCGGCAGTTTGACTCCACCAGATGCTCCTTGGAAACCCTGTGGGGCAGTTCTTTTCCATCCTATAGGGTCGCTTCTAGTAGGAATCGACTCGATGGCAATGAGTTTGGGGTTTGGTATCTTAGCTGTATAATTATTTTTCTCTCTTGACAACCATATGAAAATAGAAACATATCAGAGCAGTTTTTAATAATAATCACATTGCTTCATTGTCAGCAACTCTAGATTTCTACTATAGTACCTCAGAAGAAGGGAAGCATATGTGCAAAGGTGGACACTTAATTTCCAGGGCTGTAGTGACCATGGTAGCTACCGCCTGGTATCCCGCTGATTCCCCCTAAGCATCAGTAGTATGGTTTGAATAAGTGACTTTAGCCTAAGAGATGGGCCTAATCTGTATTCTCTTCACCAATAAGGAGCTCATGGATAAACATATCACCCAGTTCTGGTCAATGAGAATGAGGTTTTGATAGAGGCTTCCGGGAAAGATCTTTCTAGACACAAGCCAGGCTCTTGGCCTCGTTCCCTAACTGGGGCTCTCCATGAAGAAGGGAGCATGAAGAACCAATTTACTATCTTATAATCATGAAGGAGGACAGACTTAGGGTGACACAAGGTTGACAGAGCAGAGGCACAAACAGCACCTGGGTCACAGATGTCAGCATTGAACCAGAAAATCAACCAACTCTCAAGTCCAACTTGCTTTTGGACTTACGATTTTGTGAATAACAACATTTCTTAAGTTTAAGGCAGTTAAACAGGTTTTGTCACCGTCTAATCTGAATAAAAAGGTAAGTGTATGCCTTTAAAACTGAAGGTTTAGGCAGTCGCTGTGCCTTGGAAGGATATGGAGGGTAGAAGCTGGAATTCTTTCCCAGAGAGAGGCACACATAACCAATGCTTAAGAATCTGCTCAAGCTGGCTACTTCATTTTGCTTAAGTTTATTATCTTTTTTTATGGCCTACTTAGGAAGGAGTATAGGAAACTTACAAGCTATGCACAGATGATAATTTCCCATCGCTTAGACGGGTACCAATGGGGCCAAACAATTAAAAAACATGCTTTTATAATCAGTACAATCTGAATATTTGAAACAATGTAATTACCACCAGCTCATACTTTAAATTGAATCATAGCAAACTCAACACCAACAGTTTTTACAATCTCTGTTCTATTTTCTCCAGAATTTCAGGGAAGTAGGATATACTTCATGCTGAGTGCATACTGACCCCAACTCAATGTTTCCAGTGTTGCTTCTCAACCTTAAGGGAATCTACAGTTTTAGCACAATGTCTCAGGGAAGTTCTTAATGTCTAAGTCTTACCCCAGACGACCATCAAATCCGCATCTCTGAAGGTTACCCGCTTATCTATGTTTTTTCAAAAGCATCCTGGGTGATTCTGATGCATGGATGGATGAATGGCTGGCTGGCTGGCTGGCTGGCTTGCTGGCTGGCTGGATGGCTGGATGGCTGGATGGATGACTGACTGGCTGGCTGGCTGGATGGATGGATGGATGGATGGTTGGACGGATGGACGGACAGATGGACGGACGGACGGACACAGAGAGAGCACAGAGTATACGGTGGAACATGAGGGATGAAAGCTGAATGAAACAAGGATCCTGTCCTCAAGGAATGTCAGCATAGAAGGGGAAAT
>NW_004444082.1:5794174-5831734 GCF_000243295.1 Trichechus manatus latirostris | reverse complement strand
TGGGTGGGTGGGTGGATGGATGGACGGATGGATGGACATATGATTACTCACCAAATTCACTGAACCACAATAGATCCTTGTATCTCTCTTAGGGCACTTGGCTTATTATCCCTTCAGTTCTAGTTTTATTGCTGTTTTCTTTATTAAATGTTAAGCTCCTGGACTCTAGTAATTATAAGATAAAATGATGCTGATCTTTGTAACTTTTGCAGTGCCTTCCACATAATAGGTGCAAAAAACATATATGAACAAGGTTATGACACTTGTGTTTGGTAAAATTTCAAAGTTTTTTGTTAGCTCAAAGATAAAAGATATAGGTAGTATCAATTGTTTTTATCCATTAATCACTACCTTTTCCCATCTTAATATAACATATCCTGTCTTCCCACACACAGATGTGGCAGGTAATAGAGGCAGGATCAATGATAAGATCTAACCTGCCAGCCATCAGGATTGGTTCAAGAGGTGAACATGTGACCCAAGCCAGGCAAATCAGTGACCTTCTCTGTTATGTTTCTAATTGGAGCTGCGAGCTGGAGAAGAGCAGGATTTCTCTCTTCTTGGCCCTGAATTATTTAGAAGAAGGTGAGTTTAAAATTTCTTGGGGTCCATTGTCTTCTGCATATAGAAGGCTTATCTTCAAGAAGAGACGCTTCCCAGAGAGGAGAGCAGCAACAAGAGCAGGAGGGACCATGAGATAGCTAGAAAACCTGATGAAGTTGTCCTTGAGGTCAGCTCCACCTTGGTCACCCTAGAGTTACATGTGTGTGTGTATGTGTGTTTTAGGTGAAAGTTTACACAGCAAATTAGGCTCCCATTTAACAATTTTTATACGAGTTGTTCCATGACATTGGTTACAATTTTCACAATGTGTCTTAAGCTGGGTTTTCTAGAGAAGTAAAAAGTATAAATATATATAGAAAGAGATTTTTATCAAGGAAACAGCTCACTCAATTGCAGGGGCTGGTACGTCTCAAGTCTGTGGATCAGGATAGAGGCTTCTCCTGATTCATGCAGCCACAAGAGCTGTTGAACCCAAGATCGGCAAGTCGGAGAGCAGGGCTCTTGTTCACAGGCTGTGAAGATTCATGAATCCCAAGACTGGGGGGTAAGCTGCAAGCTTAAGTCCAAAGAACCAGAGGTCAGAGGAACAGGAGCCACCTGCAGTATCCAGAGCAGGCAGAAGCCAGAACATCTGCTTATATTCCGATGCAGGCCACACATCCAAGGAAACTCCCTTTCAACTGATTGACCACTCACAGCAGATCCCATCATGGGAATAATCACATATAAACACTGAGAATCATGGCCCAGCCAAGTTGACACACAGTCTTAACCATCACACAATGTGTCAGCATTCTCATTATTTCCATTCTGTTTCCGTTGATCTAGCTTCCTTTCTCCTCCTTGCCTTCTCATTTTTGCTTTTGGGTAAATGTTGACCGATTGGTCTCATATAGTTGATTGTTTAAGGATCACATTACTCACAGGTAATGTTGTTTATTTTATAAGCAAATCTATTATTTGGCTGAAAGGAGACCTCCGGGGCTGGTTTCAGTGCCAAATTCAAAGTTTATCTTAGGGCACTAGTCTCAGGGGTTCCTCTAGTCTCTATTGGTCCAGTAGATCTGGACTTTTTTAGGAATTTGAGTTTTGTTCTACATTTTTCTAGTGTTCTATCTGGGACCCTCTATTGTGACCATGGTCAGAACAGTCCGTGGTGGTAGCTGGGCACCATCTAGTTCTTCTGGTCTCAGGTTAGAAGAGAACTATTACTCCTATGGACTAGTTTCTTCTTTGACTCTTAGGTTTCCTTCATTCTCTTTTTCTCCAGACAAGTAGAAACCAATATTATATCTTAGATGGCTGCTCACAAGCTTTTGAGACCCTACTTATCAAACTAGGATATAGAAAATTAACTTTATGAACTATGTTATGCCAATTGACTAAGTTATCCCGCAAGACTATGGTCCTAAGTCTTTTAATCCAGTAAACCAATCCCACAAGTTGTTTGGATATGTCTAGGAAGTCTCCATAACTGTGCCCCCTGTGTGCTTTATTATATTGTTGTTGTTACGTGTTGTCGAGTCACTTCTGTCTCATAGGAACCCTATGTACAACTGAACGAAACTCTGCTCGTTCCTGTGCCACCCTCACAATCGTTGTTATGTTTGAGCCCATTGTTGCAGCCACTGTGTCAATCCATTTCATCGAGGGTCTTCCTCTTTTTCGTTGACCCTCTACCTTTTTTTTTCAGTTTTTAATTTTTTTATAGTGCTTTAGATGAAGGTTTACAGAGCAAATTAGTTTCTCATTAAATAGTTAATACACGTATTGTTTTGTGACGTTGGTTGCCAAGTCCATGATGTGTCAACACTCTCCCCTTCTTGACCATGGGTTCCCCTTTTCCATTCACCCAGCTCTCCTGTCCCCTCCTGCCTTCTTGTGTTTGCCCCTGAGTTGGTGTGCCCATTCAGTCTCATATACATGGTTGAGTTACATGTATTATTGTTTGATTTATGGGCCTGTCTAATCTTTGGCTGAAGGGTGAACCTCAGGAGTGTCTTCAGTACTGAGTAAAAAGGGTGTCTGGTGGCCATACTCTCGGGGTTTCTCTAGTCTCTGTCAGACCAGTAAGTCTGGTCTTTTTTTTGTCAGTTTGAATTTTGCTCAACATTTCTCTCCAGCTCTGTCTAGGACCCTCTATTCGGATCTCTGTCAGAGTTGGTGGTAGCAGGGCATCATCTAGTTGTCCTGGACTCAGTCTGGTGGAGGCTGTGGTAGTTGTGGTCCATTAGTCCTTTGGATTAGGTTTTCCCTTGTGTCTTTGGCTTTCTTCATTCTCCCTTGCTCAGGATGGAGTGAGACCAGGGGAGTATCTTAGATGGCCGCTCACAGTATATTCAATGTTCTTTGCTGACACCGTAGTTCAAAGGCATTCATTTTTCTTTGGTCTTTCTTATTCATTGTCCAGCATTCACATGCATATGAGGGGATTGAAAATATCTTGGCTTGGGTCAGGCACATCTTAGTCCTTAAAGTGACATCTTTGCTTTTGAATACTTTAAAGAGGTCTTTTGCAACAGATTTGCCCAGTGCAATAGGTCTTTTGAATTCTTGACTGCTGCTTGCATGGGCATTGATTGTGAATCCAGGCAAAATGAAATCTTTAAAAACTTCAGTCTTTTTTCCATTTATCATGATGTTGCTTATTGGTCCAGTTGTGAGGATTTTTGTTTTCTTTATATTGTGGTGTAATCCATACTGAAGGATGTAGTGTTTGATCTTCATCTGTAAGTTCTTCAAGTCCTCTTCACTTGCAGCAAGCAAGGTTGTGTCGTCTGCGTATCTCAGTTTATTAACGAGTCTTCCACCAATCCTGATGCCACATTCTTCTTCATATAGTCCCACTTCTTGGATTATTTGCTCAGCATACAGATTGAATAAGTGGTGAAAGGATACAACCCTGATGCACACCTTTCTTGGTTTTAAGCCATGCAGTATGCCCTTGCTCTGTCCAAACAACTGTCTCTTGGTCTATGCACAAGTTCTGCATCACCACAATTAAGTGTTCTGGAATTCTCGTTCTTTGAAATACTATCCGTAATTTGTTATGATCAACACAGTCAAATACCTTTGTATGGTCTATAAAACACAGGTAAACATCTTTCTGCTAGTCTCTGGTCCATCTGACATCAGCAATAATATCCACATCCTCTTCTGAATTCTGCTTGAATTTCTGGCAGTTCCTTGTTGATGTACTGCCGCAACTGCTTTTCAATGATCTTCAACAAAATTTTACCTGCGTGTGATATTAATACCGTTCAATAATTTCCACTTTCTATTGGATCACCTTTTTTTGAAATGCGCACAAATATGGATCTCTTCCAGTCAGTTAGCCAGGTAACTGTTTTCCAAATTTCTTGGCATAAATGAGTGAGCACCTCCAGTGCTGCATCCGTTTGTTGTGACATCTCCATTGGCACTCTGTCTATTCCTGGAGCCTTGTTTTTTGCCCATGTCTTCAGAGCAGCTTGTACTTCTTCCTTAAGTGCCATCGGTTCTTGATCATATGCTACCTCCTGAAATGGTTGAATACCGATCATTTCTTTTTGGGACAGTGACTCTGTGTATTCCTTCCATCTGCTTTTGATGCTTTCTTCATCGTTCAATATTTTGCCCATAGAATCCATCAGAATTGCAACTTGAAGTTTTAATTTTTATTTCGGTTCTTTCAGCTTGAAAAATGCTGAGTATGTTCTTCCCTTTTGGTTATCTAATGCCAGATCTTTGCATATTTCATTATAATACTCTATTTTGTCTTCTGGAGCTGTCCTTTGAAATCTTCTGTTCAGCTCTTTTATGTCATCATTTCCTTTATTCACTTTAGCTACTCTACGTTCAAGAGCAAGTTTCAGAGTCTCTTTTGACATTCGTTTGGTCTTTTCTTTCTTTCCTGTCTTTTTAACGACCTTTGCTTTCTTCATGTATGATTCCTTGATGTCATCCCACCACTCGTCTTGTCTTTGGTCATTAGTGTTCAATGCATCAAATCTGTTCTTGAGATGATTTCCAAATTCAGGTGGGATATACTCAAGGTCATACTTTGGCTCTCATGGACTTGTTTTAATTTTCTTCAGCTTCAACTTGAACTTGCATATGAGCAATTGATGGTCTGTTCTGCGGTTAGCCCCTGGCCTTGTTCTGGCTGATGATATTGAGCTTTTCTATCGTCTCTTCCCACAGATGTAGTCAATCTGATTCCTGTGTTTTCCATCCAGTGATATCTATGTGTATAGTTGCCATTTATGTCATTGAAAAAAGTTATTTGCAATGAAGAAGTCATTCGTCTTGCAAAATTCTATCATGTGATCTCGGGTGTCATTTCTATCACCGAGGCCATATTTTCCAACTACCAAGCCTTCTTCATTTCCAACTTTTGCATTCCAATCACCAGTAATTATCAATGCATCTTGATTGCATGTTTGATCAATTTCAGACAGCAGAAGTTGGTAAAAATCTTCAATTTCCTCATCTTTAGCATTGGTGGGCTTTATTATATGCAGCACACACAAGCATGTTTATACATATGCCTACAGCTGCGTGTATACATGCATGTACATGCACTCACATATGCCTTCTGTGATGGTTAAGATTGTGTGTCAGCTTGGCTGGGCCATGATTCTCAATGTTTATATGTGATCACCTCCATAATGGGATCTGCTATGAGCAGCTGTTAAGTTGAAAGGGAGTTTCCTTGGGAGTGTAGACTTGGTCCAAATATAAGCAGACATTCTGGTTTTGCCTGCTCTGGATCCTGTGGCTGTCTCCTGTTCGTCTGACCTCTGGTTCTTGGGACTTGAGCTAGCATCTTATCTGCCGATCTTGGGTTCACCAGCCCCTGCAGCTATGTGAATCAGGAGAAAACTTGAGGTGTTGTCTGCTATCTTGGGATTCATCGATCTTCACAGCCTGTCAACAAGAGCCCTGCTCTACCACCTGCCAGTCTTGGGTTCACCAGCCCCTGTGGCTGCGTGAATCAGGAGAAGCCTCTATCCTGATCTACAGACTTGAGACATTTCAGCCTCTACAATCTCGTGAGCCTTTTCCTTGATATAAATCTCCCTATATATATATTTATACACTTTACTGGTTTTGCTTCTCTAGAAAACCCAGCCTAAGACACCTTCCTATACACATGTATGTGTACATATCTACTTATGTAACCACACACATATTTTTTGGTTGTCATTACTGTTGTTGCAAAATTGTATATGTTATAGCATTTACAGAAGTTGTCTCTTTTTCTTGTGTACTTCTTAGTGTCTTCCTTTACCTTGGTCAAGCTGTTCAGGCTTCACCTACATTTGGTATTTCTTTTCCCATCACCAAAAATAATAAGTATCCAGAAGGAAACCCTGGTGGTGTAGTGGTTAAGAGCTATGGCTGCTAACCAAAAAGGTTGGCAGTTCGAATCCACCAGCTGCTCCTTGGAAACCCTATGGGGCAGTTTTACTTTGTCCTATAGGGTCACTTTGAGTTGGAATCAACTCGATGGCAACGGGTTTGGTTTTTTTGGTTTTACTATCTAGAAAGTGATTCTCCCTCCATCCCTACTCCTAGAGTTTTGTTATAGCCTCCTTTTTCTTTATAGTCTAGTTTTAGTTAGAGTCTGCTACTTTCAACAATGCTTTCTCACTTACTCAACATGAAAGGAAAACTGGGTCCAAATGGGCCTTCATCTCAGCTTATTTTTCCCCCAAACAGAACACCCAGGGCATTCCATTATTTCCCTTATTTTAAGATGAGAGAAGGTGACTGACTTCTAAACTATACAAGTAGGTTTGGTGCTTGATTGCTAATCCTTTTATTCAAGTTTTAAGTAGAAAATACACATCAGTTATTTATCCTTTTCTCTCTGGTGTCTATCTGAATTCATGGGTGTAAATTTCTCCATAAAATGTATGAACAATGCATGATTATTTTCAGGAGACTTTATAAATGATGTGAGCTCTCATATGACCTTGTATTCAGAGTATTATTGGATTATGGCCTATGAGACAAATAAGTGTGTTTATCTTTGTATCAGACTGGTAAATTAAATGTAAATATGTTCATGACACTGCCTTTGTACCTTTATTCTTTGAGTGCCATAATAATCTCTCCCATTCCACATGGTGTTTTTAATTTACTCTCTTGCTTCAGGGGGAAGCTGTTTTAGAGGCTTCAATTAAAAAAAAAAAAATGAAGACGGCAGTAGACTACTGCAAACTTAATCAAGTTGAAGCCACAGTCACAGGTGCTGTGATAGATATGGTATTAGAGTAGATCAGTGTGGTATGTGGCTACTGATCTGATGAATAAGTTATTTTCTATCACCATCAGGAAGAGAATTACCCACCTCGGGCACATTCCCAGTCTTTCCCTAGGGCTATGCTAACTTTCTTGCTTTCTATCACAATACATCATCTGGGTGACAGCATGCATATTTTAATATACTTTGAATACCCAGGTAAGATGCCTGTGGGCTAGAGTGGGAGACAAACTCCACAAAGTTTCAGGTAACTGTCACATCAATGAAAGCCAATGGCCCAGAAAACATTGGTTATTCCCTCCAAAGAAAAGGACAGGTTATTGCACCTTGCATCTCCTTCCACTGAGACAGAAGTATAGTGCTTGTAAGTCCTCTTTGGATTGGCGCCAGCATATACCACATTTGGAATTTTGCTCCTACCCATATGCCAAGTAATATGAAAAGCTGCCAGGTCTTACGGTCCATGTGGTATACCTCTCCATTCATCCATTTATTTGGACCTTTTTAAATTCCTTTCAGCAATGTTTTGCAATGTACAATGCACAAGTCTTGCATATCTTTTGTCAGCTTCATCCTTAACCATTAAATGATATTGTTTTATTATATTTAATTTTTTATTTTTATTGATAATATATAGAAATACAATTTATTTTTGTATATTGATCATGTAACCTGCCATGTTGCTAAGCATATATATTAGTTCCAGTATATTTTTAGTAAATTCTGTCAGTTTTCTACACAGATGTTCACGTTGTCTGGGAATAAAGACAGTTTTTTTTTCCTTCCACTCTGGGTGCTTTTTACTTCTTTTCCTTTCCTGATTGTACTGGCTAGAACCTCTAGTACAACCCGGAATAAAAGTGGTGGGAATACACATCCTTTGGGGAAAAGCATTCAATCTTTTATCATTATGTATGATATTAGCTCCAGGTTTTTCAAAGATTCCTTGTATCAGGTTAAGGAAATTCCCTTTTATTTCTAATTTGCTGAGAGTTTTTATCATGAATGGATGTTAAATTTTTTATATGTATTGAACTAATAATGTAGTTTTCCTTTTTCAGTTTGTTAATATGGGGAATGGAGACCCTGGGTGTTGCAAACAGTTAATGTGCTCAGTTGCTAATTCAAAGTTTAGAAGTTCAAGTCCACCCAGAGATGCCTTGGAAGAAAGGTTTGGCAACTACTTCTGAAAAATCAGCCATTGAAAACCCTAGGAAGCACAGTTATACTCTGACACACGTGGGGTCACCGTGGGTCAGAATCGACTCCATGGCAACTGGTTACTGGTAATATGGGGAATTACAATGCTTGATTTTGAAATGTTAAACCAATCTTGCATTCCTGGGATAAACCCCATTTGGTCATGATGCATTATCATTTTATATAGATTGGCTTTGATTGGCTTGAATTTTACTTAGAATTGTTGCATCTATGTTCCTGAGGGACGTTGGTCTATATTTTACATTTTTTTTGTAATGAATTTGTTTGGTTTGGTATCAGAGTAATGCTAGCTTCATATAATGAGCTGGGAAGTATTCCCTTTCTGTTTATGTAGAATCAGATCATTTATTTTTCAAGTAATTGGTTGAATTCACTAGTGAATCCATTGTGCCTATGGCTTTCTTTGTGAAAATGTTTTCAATCCAATTTCTTTAGTAGATATAGGGATATTCAGGTTATCTATTTCTTCTTGAGAGCTTTGCAAAGATTGGGAATTTCAAGCCAGTTGTCCATTTTATATAATTTTTCAGATTTATTGACATAATTTGTTCATGCTATTATTATTCTTTTATAATCTGCATAATATGTAGTGATGTCACCTCTCTAATTCCAGATATTGGGAATTTTTGTCTTCTCACTTTTTTTCTGAATAGTGGGCTGGAGGTTTATCACTTTTTTTAATCTTCTCAAAACAACAGCTTTTCATTTTATGAATTTTCTCTATCATTTTTTCTGTTTTCTATTTCACTGATTTCTCTTTTGATCTTTATCTATATTAGTTATCTAGTGCTATCTAACTTAGTAGGGTAACATCACACAATTTTTATCTGAGAGTTTCCATGAATCAGGAGTCTAAGCACAAGCTAACGGGATCCCTTGTTCAGGATCTCACTAGCCTGAAACCAAGGTGTTGGGTGAACCTGTGATCACATTTAAGACTTGGATCCTAGTCTAAGCTTATTCAGATTGTTGGCAGAGTTTGGTTCCTTGAAGTTGTAGGACTGACATCCTCATCTTCTTGATAGCTGGTGCCTACGGTTGCTCATCTTCTAGACACCACCCCTTTCCATAGGCCATTTACAAAATGGCTGTTTGATTTCTTCCTCAAGACCAGTAAGAGGATCTCTTTGATGCTTCATCTTCTTTTAAAAGCTTACCAGAATAGGTCAGGCTCATTCAGGATAATCTTTCTTTTGATTAACTCACTGTTAGCTAACTAGTAATCTAATAACATATGCAAAATTCCTTTTACCATATAAAATAACAATCCTAGGAGTGATATCCTGTCATTCACAGGGTTCTGCTCACACTCAAAGAGAGAGTTTTTTACAGGGTGTATCAAGGGGAGGACATTTTGGCGGCCATGCTAGAATTCTGCTGACCAATTATCATTTCCCTTTTTCTTCTTACTTCAGCTTTAACTCGATTTTCTTTTATTAGTTTCTTGAGGTAGAAGCTGAGATCATTGACTTGAGATCTTTGTTCTTTTCAAAACAGCACTATAAATTTCCCCGTTTACTGCTTTAGCAGCATTCCACAAATTTTATGTCTTGTATTTTCATTTTTCATTCAGTTGAAAATACTTTCTAATTATTCTTTTGATTTCTTCTTTGATCCATGAGTTATTTAAACCAGTTGCCATTAGGTCGACTCCAACTCATGGTGACCCCACGTGTGTCAGAGTAGAACTGTGTCCCACAGGGTTTTCAATGACTAATTTTGGGGAAATATATCACCAGGCCTTTCTTGCAAGGTACCTCTGGGTGTGCCTGAACCACCAACCTTTCAGTTATCATCTGAGCACATTAACCACTTGCACCACCCCCAGGGTTTTCAAATATTACAAATATTTGGAAATTGTCCAGATAAATTTCTGTTGCTAATTTTTAATTCAATTCCATTACAGTCACAGAATATACTTTGTCTGACTTGGATATGTTGATTTTAATTTATTGAGACTTGTTTTATGTTCTAAAATATCATTTATTTTGGTAAATGTTCGTATATTTGTATGTACATGAAAAGAATGTGTATCCTGCTGTTGTTAGATGGAGTGTTCTAAAAACATCAATTAAGTTAGGTTGACTGATAATGTTTTCAAATTCTTCTATATCCATACTGATTTTTTATCTACTTGGTCCATTAGGGAAAACCCTGGTAGTATAGCACTTAAGAGCTATGGCTGCTAACCAAAAAGGTCAGCAGTTCGAATCTACCAGGTGCTCCTTGGAAAGTCTATGGGGCAATTCTACTCTGTCCTATAGGGTTGCTATGAGTCTGAGTCAACTCAACGGCAGCGGGTTTGTTTGTTTGTTTGTTTTTGGTCCATTAGGTATTGAGAAAGGGGATCTAGTAATCTCCAACTATTATTGTAGATTTGTCTATTTCTTTTTGCAGATCAGAGTTATTGCTTCTTTTATTTTTAAGCTTTTCTATTAGGTGCATAAACTTTTAGAATTTGTATGTCCTCTTGATGAATTGGTCTTTTGGTTTTCATTCAATATTTGATATAAAACAGGCTCTTTTGCCTCATCCCTCATAGCTTCTAATGTTCCACCACACCGCTACTGTTTTATAAAATTCTAGCTGCCTATATTGGCAATGGAGTTCAGCTGCATGAAAGCCTGGGGAAGGAAGTATGAAGAGAAGACAGCTTAGACTACAGAGCTATAAAATCATGGTTTTGTCTGCAAGATCACTGAGATGAAACCTTAGTGCGGTATCACAAACTTACAGTGCATATAGGAAGAAAGAAAATCAGGATTTATTAAACACCTTCCCTGTTCTAGGCACAGTGGTTCTACGATCGCTACTCCTACTGATAATGTCTATGATTTCTTGACCCTCTTACTATTTGCCAAGCATGGTGCTAAGCACTTTACATAGACAGTCTATTTAGTCTTTACATCAGTCCTGTGAAATGCATCTTAATGAATTCCATTTCACAAAAAAGAAAAATCAAGGCTCATTGAATTTAATGGGTTAGTCAAGGACCACTTAGTTTGTAAGCTGGAGTCACAGTCATATAGTCAGTAGAATTCTAAAGATGGCCCTTCAGATTCCCAGCCCCTGTTTATTCAAACACTCATCTAGGCACTGCTGTGAAGATACTTTGCAGTTGGAATTAAGGTTACCCTGGACTATCCAGTTGGGCCTCATGTAATCACATGAGTCCTTCAAAGCAGAAGAGTCAGTCAGAGAGATGTGGCCCAAAGGAGAGGAGAGGTGGGGCAGTAGGGGAGAGCAGAGCGATTCAAAGGTGAAAGGAACTTGACCTGCAGCTGCTGGCTTTGATGATGAAGGAAGGGGGCTGTGAGCAAAGGAATGCAGGTGGCCTCTGGAAGCTGAGAACCACCCCTGACTTACAGCCAGCAGGAGATGGGGACCTCAGTCCTACAACAGCCTGGAACTGAATTCAGCTAACAACCTGAATGAGCTCGGGAGCCGCTCCCTTCCTGGAGCCTCCAGAATAGCTGCAGCCTGTTTGACACATTGGTTCTCGCCTGGTGAAACCCAGAGCAGAGGACCAACTGAGCCAGAATGTGACCCACAAAAACTGGGTGGTCATAAATTGGTGTTGTTTTAAACAATTACATTTGTGGTGATTTGTTACAGCAGAAATAGAAAAGGATTATACCATGTCTGTCTGCCTAGCTCCAAAGTCTATGCTGCCCAAGGATTGAAAATGATATACGAATGTTGGAAAATTAATTTAAGAATAAAATATACTTTATGCCTTCTCTATAGATTTAAAAACTCAATTCAGACGTGAATCTATAGTATTTAATTAAATATCAGTTAGTGTAAATTATAAATGTATGCTTTTAACCAACAACTCTAATTTCAAGAGATCTTGAGTCTTTTTTGTTAGTCACTGTACCGAAAAGATCGTGAGAAATTTGTTGTATTTCCTTTATGTGGGGGAAAAGCTGAGCCAATGAAAGAATCCAAGTGTAATAAAAGGACACATCTGTTACTCTATTCTGTATATTTGTTTTCAATTCACTTTACTTTTATCATAATTAAGGTTTAGACGCCTGGTATTAAGTTAAAATATTCAGCTGGGCAAAAACTCTTTCCCTCTTTACTCTTGTCTCACGAAGCAAAAAGTTTGATGACCCCTACTCGCTTACAAGCTCCCACACCAGTCCACACTCATGTTCCACATATGCCCCAGCTGAATGCAATCACTACAATTGTAGGCTTGGAAGAGCCATGTCATTCTAGATTACTGAGGACTGAGAAGTTAAATCGAGATACTCCCTAAAAGTGGTCTGCCCCTAAACTCTGGGCATACATGGAGTTTCTAGGTAGTATGTGGGTATAGGTACACGTAGGTAGAGCAGAAATTACATGGGTTTTGGAAACAGAAAAGATGGTGGTTTTGAATCTTAACTACTTACTGATTGTACAATTCTGGGAACTATTTTCTCTCTCTTAGGTTCTGTTTCCTAATCTATAAACTGTCTACAATGATGACAGTGAAAGTTGTAAGAAGCTATTATTGGTAGTTAGCACTCATTATGTGCCTACTATAGGCCAACCAGTGGGTGATGCCTCAGTACAGTCCCTGGGTGGTACAAACAGTTAACTTGCTCAGCCTCTAACCTAAAGGTTGGCGTTCGAGTTCCCCAAAAGCATCTTGATCTACTTCCGAAAAATCAGCCATTGAAAACCCTGTGGAGCGCAGGTCTACTCTGATATGTGTGGAGTTGCCCTGGCAACTGGTACTGGGACTTTAATCTTTTCACTACCTGGTTCCCCCTGACTCTGAAGCCCATGCTGTGCCCTCATTTCCATGCTCGGATCTCATGAAGAGCATGAGTAACAATAAGTGCCTACCTGGGGCACCAGGGCTAGGCCTGGCACTAAAGTAAAACAAAACCTGTTGCTGTCAAGTTGATTCCAATTCATAACCACCCTATAAGACAGCGTAGAACTGCCCTGTAGAGTGTCCGAGGAGCGGCTGCTGAATTTGAACTGTCAACCTTTTGGCTAGCAGCCGTATCTCACTGTCACTCTTAACCACGGTACCAGCTTGGCGCTACTAAGTCTTCAATAAGCCTGGCAATTACTAAAGGACTGGCGATTCTCAGTGAGTGAATACAGAAACCTGTCGGTTAGTCTTCTCATATGCAAGCTACAAAATCCACTTTATCAGTTAAAGTGAAAAGAAATTGATTAAAGCATATTAGGACTTTCATGGAGTCTCCAGGATGGCCTGAGATGAGGGCCTGGAGCTTCGTAGCCAGGGATGAGGTCTGACCTTTCCAGTGTATATGCCAGGGCCCTGCTGCTGAACACAGGCCCCCAGCTGACAGCACGGATATTGTTCAACAAGTGCTAGAAGCTCTACCACAGCAGCCCCTGAACTCTGGCTGCCTCTGCCACGACTTTCACCAGAGCCTTCTCCCATCGCTGTCCTCTAAATGTAAGCTTCTCATTGGTGCATTTGTCAAGGAGCCTGGGCTACTTGCTACACCAGGTTTGCAAAGGAGCCTGGGGAGGGGGTGAACTTCCGGTTGAAAGGTGGAACATATAAGGTAAGAAATTTTTCAGATATTAGATGGTTATTCTAAAAACACTGAGCAGCCTCAAAACAGAGCCCTGGTGGCGCAGTTGTTAAGAGCTCAGCTGTTAACCAAGAGGTCGGCAGTTTGAATCCACCAGCCACTCCTTGGAAACCCTATGGGGCAGTTCCGCTCCGTTGTATAGGGTTGCTATCAGTTGGAATTGACTCAGTGGCAAAGGGTTTGGTTTTGGTTTAGCCTCAAAACATGAGAGATGCTCTCCATAATAAGATAAAACCCATGGTGCAGCCAGTGCGGTGTGGAGCAGGGGCAGCTTCACTCTGAACATTTGTATCAGGAGAAACAAAGCCAAGGTCAAGGCATCAAGAACCAATGTGGCCCGTTGCACTACCGAGCCTGGCCAGGGGAGAGTTGGCACTAACTGTCCTGCATGAGAGCGACATACGTGAGCTTTTACGAAGCTCCTGTTTCTTCCTCGGCATAGATGAACGATGTGGATAATTGGCACCATCTGGAGAGCAAGGTAAGGATTATACCTTCACTGTCCAGACAGTCAGACTTCCAATAGGACTTGCATTTTCAGAAATAGCTCTCCAATTATTATGTATATAATGGCATAATTTAAACAAAAATAAAAATGCAATTATTTCTCATATATTTTCAACAGTATCTTATATTTCACCTATTTCTTTTTCATTTCCTTTCCTCACTTTCAAGATAAATTTCAACTGTTCCCCTTCACTGATGGTGAAAGTCTTGTTTCCAGGCTTTTAGGCAGCTTACTGGAGCATTGCTAATGATTCTAATAGCGCCATAAATACTTTTATGTTGTTGTTGTTGTTGTTCTTAGGTGCGGCCAAGTCAGTTCTGACTCATAGTGACCCTGTGTACAACAGAACAAAACACTGCCTGGTCCTGTGCCATCCTCACAATCGTTTTTATGCTTGAGCCCATTGTGGGAGCCACTGTGTCAATCCATCTTTTTGAGGGTCTTCCTCTTTTTCACTAACCCTCTATTTTACCAAGCATGATGTCCTTTTCCAGGGACTGATCCCTCCCGATAAGATGTCCAAAGTATGTGAGACAAAGTCTTACCATCTTTGTTTTTAAGGAGCATTCTGGCTGTACTTCTTCTAAGACAGATTTGTTGGTTCTTCTGGCAGTCCATGGTATATTCAATGTTCTTCGTCAACACCATAATTCAAAGGCATCAATTCTTCTTAGCTTTTCTTTATTCATTGTCCAGATTTTGCATGCATATGAGGCAATTGAAAACACCATGGCTTGGGTCAGGCACGCCTTAGCCCTTAAAATGCCATCTTTGCTTTTTAACACTTTGAAGAGGTCTTTTGGAGCAGATTTGGCCCCTGCAATGGCTCGTTTGATTTCTTTCTTTCTTTTTTAATTGTACTTAGACGACGGCTTACAGAGCAAATTAGTTACTCTTTAAACAATTAATACACATATTGTTTTGTGACATTGGTTGCTAGCCCCACAACATGTCAACACGCTCCTCTTCTCGACCTTGGGTTCCCCTTACCAGTTTTCCTGTCCCCTCCTGCCTTCTCGTCCTTGCCCCTGGGCTGCTGTGCCCCCTTAGTCTCGTCTAATCTTCAGCTGAAGGGTGAACCTCACGAGTGACTTCAGTACTGAGTTAGAAGAGTGTCCAGGGGCCATACTCATGGGGTTTCTCCAGTCTCTGTCAGACCAGTAAGTCTGGTCTCTTTTTTTTGTTAGTTAAAACTTTGTTCTACATTTTTCTCCAGCTCTGTCCTGGACACTCTATTGTGATCCCTATCAGAGCAGTCAGTGGTGGTAGCCAAGCACCGTCTAGTTGTCCTGGACTCAGTCTGGTGGAGGCTGTGGTACTGTAGTCCATTAGTCCTTTGGACTAATCTTTCCCTTGTGTCTTTGGATTTCTTCAGTCTCCCTTGCTCCAGATGGGGTGAGACCAGTGGAGTATCTTAGATAGCCACTCACAAGCTTTTAAGACCCCAGATGCTACTCACCAAAGTAGGATGTAGAACATTTTCTTTATAGACCGTATTATGGCAACTGAACTAGATGTTCACTGAGATTATGGTCCCCAGGCCTCAGTCCAGTAATTCAGTCCCTCAGGAAGTATGGATGTGTCTATGAAGTTTCTATGACTGTGCCTTGGTCAAGCTGTGCTAACTTCCCCAGTATTGTGTACTGTCTTACCCTTCACCAAAGTTACCACTTATCTATTATCTATTTAGTGTTTTCCCCTCCCCACCCCTCCCCTCCCTCGTAACCATCAATGATTGTTTCTTTCTGTGTGTAAACCTTTTCATGAGTTTTTATAGTAGTGGTCTCATACAGTATTTGTCCTTTTGTGGTTGCCTTATTTCACTCAGCATAATTCCCTCCAGATTCATCCATGTTGTGAGACATTTCCCAGATTCATCATTGTTCTTTGACATTGCATAGTATTCCATTGTGTGTATGTACCATAGTTTGTTTATCCATTCATCGGTTGATGGGCACTTAGGTTATTTCCATCTTTTTGCTATTATGGATAATGCTACAATAAACATGGGTGTGCATATGTCTATTCATGTGATGGCTCTTATTTCTCTAGGATATATTCCTAGGAGTAGGATGGATGGATCATATGGTATTTCTATTTCTAGCTTTTTAAGGAAGCACCATATGGTTTTCCAAAATGGTTGCACCATTTTGCATTCCCACCAGCAGTGCATAAGAGTTCCAATCTCCCTGCAGCCTCTCTAACATTTGTTATTTTCTGTTTTGTTTTGTTTTTTGTGCAAGTAACGTTGGGGTGAGATGGTATCTTGTGGTTTTGATTTCCATTTCTCTAATGGCTAGTGATGTTGAGCATTTCCTCATGTGTCTGTTAGCTGGTTGAATGCCTTCTTTGGTGAAGTATCTGTTCATTTCCTTTGCCCATTTTTTAATTGGATTATTTGTCTTTTTGTTATAGAAGTATTGGATTTTCCTGTAGATCTTAGAGATTAGACCTTTGTCAGATTTGTCATAACCAAAATTTTTTTCCCAGTCTGTAGGTTCTTTTTTTTACTCTTTTGGTGAAGTCTTTTGATGAGCATAAGTCTTTAATTTTTAGAAGATCCCAGTTATCTAGCTTATCTTCTGGTGTTTGTATATTGTTAGTTATGATTTGTATCCTGTTTATGCTCTGTATTAGGGCCTCTAGCATTGACTGTATTTTTCCTTCTATGATCTTTATAGTTTTTGGTTTTATATTTAGATCTTTGATCTATTTTGAATTAGTCTTTGTGTATGGTATGAGGTATGGGTCCTGTTCCTTTTTTTTTTGCAGATAAACATCCAGTTTTGCCAGTATTGTTTGTTAAAAAGACCGTCTTTTCCCCATTTGATGGATTTTGGGCCCTTGTTGAAGATCAGGTGACTGTAGCTGGATGCATTTACATCTGGGTTCTCAATTCTGTTCCATTGGTCAATGTGTCTGTTGTTGTACCAGTACCAGGCTGTTTTGACTACCACAGTTGTGTAGTAGGTTCTGAAGTCAGGTGGTGCGAGTCCTCTTACTTTACTCTTCTTCTTCAATAGTGCTTTACTTATCCGAGGCCTCTTCCCTTTCCATATAAAGTTAGTGATTAGTTTTTTCATCTCTTTAAAGAATGCTGTTGGTACTTGGATCGGGATTGCATTGTATTTTTAGATTGCTTAGGGTAGAATTGACATTTTCACAATGTTTAGTCTACATATCCATGAGCAGGGTATGTTTTTCCACTTATGTAGGTCTCTTTTGGTTTCTTGCAGTATTGTAGTTTTATTTGTATAGGTCCTTTACATCCCTGGTTAGATTTATTCCTAAGTTTTTTGGTTTTTTTTAGGGGTTATTATAAATGGTATTTTTTTCCTGATTTCCTTTTCATAGTTGTCTTTATTGGTGTATAGGAATCCATCTGATCTTTTTTTTTTTATGTTTATCTTATATCCTGCTACTCTGCAGAATCTTTCTATTAGTTCTAGTAGTTTTCTTGTGGAGTCTTTTGAGTTTTGTATGTATAGTATCATATCATACTCAAATAAGGACAGTTTTACTTCTTCCTTACCAATTTGGATCCCCTTTATTTCTTTTCCTTTCCTTACTGCTCTAGCTACAACTTCCAGCACAATGTTGAACAGGAGTGGTGATAAAGGGCAACCTTATCTTGTTCCTATTCTCAAGAAGAATGTTTTCAGCCTCTCTCCATTAAGAATGATGTTGGCAGTTGGTTTTGTATAGATGCTCACATCGTTTGATTTCTTGACTGCTGCTTCCATGGGTGTTGATTGTGGGTCCAAGTAAAATGAAATCTTTGACAACGACAATCTTTTCTCCATTTATCATGATGTTGCTTACTGGTCCAGTTGTGAGGATTTTTGTTTTCTTTATGTTGAGGTGTAACCCATACTAAAGGCTGTAGTCAATCTGTATGCTGAGAAAACAATCTGAGAAGCTAGAGTAGGTGAAGAAGAACATGGCATCAGGATTGGAAGAAGACTCACTAATAACCTGCAATATGCAGATGACACAACGTTGCTTGCTGAAAGCAAAAAGGACTCGAAGCATTTACTGATGAAGATCAAAGATACTTTTATGGTAGGCTATTAATAAAGGTCCAAGAGTCATTGCATCACCTCTCTTACCTCTCACTAGCTTTTCATTTTCTTTCTTTCTTTCCAGTTAGGAGATTTTTCTGTAATGAGCTTGCCTTTTTACTCATTTCTTGGAAATAGGTAATTGATATTTAAGCTACAATTCATAGAAGTTGCCATCAACACTTATTTTCTACAAGGTTCCAGCTCTTAAGTAACTTACAAATAATTTTTAAAGAAGACTTTTTTTCCTTAAAAAATTATTTAATACCACTGTTAAATGAGCATGGACAGTTTATTCTTAATTAAAAAAAATTCTTTCTGTCAAGTCAATTCCAACTCATGATGACACCATGTGTTATAGAGTAAAATTACTCCATAGGAGTTTCTTGAGTGTAATTTTTACAGAAGCAGACCACCAGAACTTTCCTTTCATGGCAACACTGGGTGGGTCTGAACTGCCAACCTTTAAGTTTCTTATTGAGTGAAAAATGCTTGTACCACCCACTGATCTTAATAGAGCTATATTATATATAGTGGCTTCTCCATACCTGCTTATATGTTGATTCAAACCAAATCAAATAAAAAAGATATCCTCAGTTTGTCAGTGACTCATATTAAGCATTGTTTTTTACTGTACACTTAGAGTTTTCTGAATGACTCTGAGGACAAGTTTCCACAGATTCCCCAAGCAGTATCCTATACTTCTTCCTATTCATTAACCTTTACTTGTCCTGGCCCATATATTTCAGGACTTTCCTAGGTGAAGAGCTAACAAATCTGGCAAATTCCATCTTGGCTGTGAATAGGAAATACTCTAGTAATACATTGCCTCTCACAAATTACATGATCATGTTGTTTCATGGCACTTCAGTATCTCGACCTAGAAGACTAATTGTCAAATCTCAAGCCTGATTATGAAGTCTTCAAAATACTTTCGATAAGAAGACGTCTATGTACTGAGCCAGTCTAGTTAACTTGCCTCAAGAGTCTTTTTCTCAATCAGATACAGACCACTTGGAAAGGGAGAGAACGTAAAGGCTCAGTGGTACAGCCCAGTGAGTTCTGGGATGGGATGTCCAAGATTTTCCAGCAGGTCATAAACAGGGATGCTGGTACAAAAAATAGGAGTGCAAATGTTAGCCTTCAAATGATTTATCTCTCATGTTTCCTTTGAAATAATGAAATAAATTACATATACTTACAAAAATATTTTCTTAATTGAGCTTATTACTAGCCAATAAATATAATTTAAGATAATACTAAAGAAGATATGTATTTTCTCAATTAAAAGATAACCATCATTTCCACCCTCCCAGACTTAGGAGTGACATAATACAAAAGAACTGGAGACCTGGCAGCAGACAGTGGCTGGAAGTCAAATTTCTGGCAAGGTGGTATGTCTGAATGTTAAAAATTGCAGCACAATATCAAGTCTCTTGGTGTGGATATCTGTTGTTTAGACTTTTTTGTTCCTTTTGCCTAGGAAGAAAAGAAAGGAAACTGCCTGAGCATTGTTTAACTGGGTTTTGGCAATAACGTCTCTCATTCTGGTGGACAAAAGACCTTCAGTGCTGTTATAACTCTGACCTAATGGAATGTGGAATGAAATGAAAGCTAATAAGAAAAAGGTGGCAGAGTTAAGACTTGGCTGCAAAGGAAAGATAGAACTTATCCCTTTCACCTTACCACAGTTACTATCAGTATCAAGTACTAGACATAAGGCTGAGAAGATATCTGGAATGGGGTGGGGAAGAGAGCTGGGAGCCAGTTCTACACAAAAGAGAATGGAGTAACCTTTCAGCAAAATAATAGATTGGCTTATAAAATAAACAGTATCACTCATGAGTACTGTGCTCCTTTAAAAAAAAAAAAAATCATCTATGTGAGAGCAAATGGCCAACATGTACCCTAAAGCAAAGATGAGAAGGTCAGGAGTGGGATGGACAGGGAAGTTAGATTAATGGAAACTGAACAACCAGAACGGAAATAACAAGAATATTAACACACTGTGGAAAATGTAAACAATGTCACTGAACAATATGTCTAGAAATTGTTAAATGGGAACCTAATTTGCTGTGTAAACTTTCACCAAAAACGCAATAAAATATTTAAAACAAAACAGACAAAAAAAGAGAATGGAGTAAATTAATTGTTCTATAGTATAATCATATTAATTTTCCGAAACCAGTAGACCTCAAAGTGGGATTTCGAAGTGTATATCTTTGGAATTTCTATGCATTTTTCAAGAGATTTGTGAGATCAAAAATATTTTCATAATAAAACTAAGATGCTATTTGTGTTTTTCACCATGTTGCCATTTGTATTGAAAAGGGTGAGAAAAATTGCTAGTGCCTTAGCGTGAATTAAGGCAGTAGCAAAAAACTGTACTACTCATCATTGTGCTACCTACTGCCACACATTCACAGTCTAAAAAAAAGAACGCCAGTTTCACTTAAAAGTGCTCATGATGAAACAGTACAAATTATTAATTGTATTAAATTTTGACACTGAGTACATGTCTTTTTAATATTCTGTGTGGAGAAATGGGAAGTACATCTACTGCATACTCAAGTAGGATGGATGCCTTGTGGAAAGGCACTTGCATAATTACTTCAAATACAATTAACATATTTTTTTTGTTTTGAGCTTTTTAAAAATTTTATTGTGTTTTAGGTGAAATTAACATAATGCTTCATAAAAAGAACAACTGGCAGATAAACTACAGCTATTCAGACCTGGGTTTTGGAAGAATATTTTCTCAAAAATGAAGTGAGTTTGTGACTAGAAAGTAAACAATGGGCACTATTTGTTCCCAATGATAAAATTGAAAGTTAATGTGAAAATTAGAATTTTGGAAAATTTATAATAGCAACTGTGAGCCTGACAGCTTTCCAATTTTTAAAGAATTTCTTATGAGATTTGTAGTCAAATAACTAATGTGATTTTTTTATACTGTATAATGAAATGTGTTGACATTTATAAAATATGCATAACTCAGTGAATCAATATTTTCCAAATGTAACAAAATCATGCACACATAAATAATCCACTGCAAGTGAAAGATAAATCAATAAATTTTGATATGACAAAAAATATTTCATTGGCATGGCTACAAATTCCTCACTGCAATTTACCTTTAAGAAATTATCACTTGTCAAGTTTGGGAGTACTATCAATGAAAAATATCCATAATAATCTGAAAAAGCTATTAAAATTTTCTTCCATTTTCCAAATATAGCTCTATGAGGCTGGATTTTTTTATATACTTCATCCAAAACGGCATATTGAACGTGGTAGCTGATGTAAGAATCCAGCTACACTTTAATAAGTTAGGTGTTGGCATACAGATGGGGAACACAGGGAGAGCCTAGTGGTCATGCTGAGTTGAGGAAGTGAAGTTAATAGTCTGGAGAGGACAAAACAGCTAGACTTCACAGAGAAAGTGGAAATCTTTGCCCTTGAGTCTTTGATGATTACTGATCACTGCATGCATGTAAGGAAATTACCCAATGATAGGGAAAGAACCACCCAAAAGCAAAGGAGGTAGCAATAACTGAAACTCACCTGGGTGGGAATATTTCCTGTTCCCAGCAACCAGAGTGGAGAACCTTATATTTCATGGAGTATCAGATAGAGTACTCAGAAATGTGTTTCCTCAGTACTGAGGAAAAATTAAATTGACATTAAACTCTTAATGAAGTTTAAAAGCAAGATCCAAAAGGACAAAATAGTTTCAAAGAAATAGAAATATGACTCTGAACAAAACTCAAGAATTTCTATCAAATTTCATAAAGTATCCAGTAAGTAGCAAGAGAAAATTCATAATGACTAACATCGAATAAAAAATTACCAGGCATGGAAAGAAGCAGGAAAATACAGCCCATAATGAGACAGAAACAATGAAAATCAACCCAGAAATGACACAGATAAGAAATATGTGGAAAAAGACATTAAAACAGTTATTATATCTTTGTTCCAGAAACTAGATGAAAGATTGAGCATGTTATATAGATATATAGAAGATAGTTCAGCAGTTTGAATCCACCAGGCACTCCTTGGAAACCCTATGGGGCAGTTCTACTCTGTCCTATAGGGTCACTATGAGTCAGAATCAGCTACACGGCAACAGGTTTGGGTTTTTTTGTCTTTATTTTTTTATTTTTATTTTTGGTGTTTATCCCAAATAACACTTACAGTAATGAAAACTACAATATCTGGTATGAAGTATACCCTGGTTGGGATCACCAGTAGGTTATACTCTCAGAAGAAAACATTAGTGAAATTGAAGACAGAAAGATACTTTATCCAAAATGAAATAGTGAGAGAAAAAGATTAAACAGAGCATCAGTGAGGTGTGAGAATTTCAAGACGCTTCATACAGTTAATTGTATGAGTAAAGGGGGAAAGGAGACAGAAAAAATATTTGAACAAATAATGACAAAAATTGTTTTCAAATTTTAAAAAACAATGAATCCAGAGATCTAAGAAGCTCAACAAACCCTAAGCACAAGAATCATGCAGAAAATTACAGCCATGCATGTTATAATTAAATTGCTTAAAACCAGCAATATACAGAAGTTCTTAAGATCAGTTAAGGAGCCCTGGTGGCAGCGAAGTTAAGTACTCAGCTACTAACTGAAAAGTTGGCAGTTCAAACCCATCGACCACTCTGTGGGAGAAATAAGTGCCAGTCTGCTTCTGTAAAGACTACAGTCTTGGAAATCCTATGGGGTAGTTCTACTCTGTCCTGTAGACACTATGAGTTGGAATCAACTGATGGCAATGAGCTAAAATCAGCTACAGAAAAAAGGTGCATCATGCAAGTGTGGAAAATATGCAAGCCAGAAGACAGTGGAGAAACATATTTAAAATACTGAAAGAAAAAAAAAAGCAAACAAAAAACAAAACTGCTGCCTTAGAATGCAATGCTCAACAAAAATACTTTTCAAAAACAAAGATGAAAGAAAGACTTTTTTTCAGATATACAAAAGCTGAAAGAATTCATCACCAATAGACTGACCAACCCTTAAGAAATATTAAAGGAAGTATTTCAAGCAGAAGAAAAATAATATTAGATGGCAATCGTATGATATTTTGTCTTATTATTTGAACTTCTTAAAAGATAATTGACCATTTAAAACAAAATAAAAACAACCTTTTGTCGGGTTTTAAATATATGTAGAATTAAAATATATGAAAAAATAGTACAAAGTCAAGGAGGAAAAAAATAGATGTATACTCTCGAGGTTATTATATGATGAAATTCCTCGATGGTACAATGGTTAACTTCCTTGGCTGCTAACGAAAAGGTTGAAGGTTTGAGTCAACCCAGAGGTGTCTGGGAAGAAAGCCCTGGTGATCTACTTCTTAAAAATCAGCCACTGAAAACCCTATGGAGCACAGTTCCATTCTGACACACATGAGATCGCCACAAGTCAGAATTGTCTCCATCGCAACTGGTGCTGGTGGTATGTACTGTAATATGTGAAGTAGTATAAAATCACTTGAAAGTGGACTGTGGTCATTTAAGGATGTGTACTAACTCTAAAGCAACCACTAAAATAACATAATAAAGACTTACAGCTAATCAGCCAATTAAGGAGACAAAATAGAATAATAAAGAAATAATGAATCCAAAAGAAGGTAACGTGAGGTGTGGAATCACCTTGCAATTTGGCCTTTGTTCTGGGTTCCAGACAGTTAGACTAGATCAAGACAGACCACCTAGGGGACCAATACTGACTAAGCCTCCGGAGACATAATGTAATCTACTATGGCCTTGCGGAGAGGCCAATAAAAACTTTGAACCCTAAGGCTCAGATGAGTTTCCTCGTTGGTGACCATGCATGGGAGAGGGAAGTGCATCCCTTTTTGGGACATGGAAGCTCTGCACTATGACCACTCCCAGACCTTACCTTATGCATAGTTTCATTTCTATCCTTTTGGGTTGTAATAAAGCTGTAGTCATACATATGGTGTCTTAGTTATCTAGCGCTGCTATAACAGGAATACCACAAGTGGGTGGCTTTAAAAACAAATATTTGTTTTCTCACAGTTTAGGAAGCTAGAAGTCCAAATTCAGGGTGCCGGCTCTTGGAGAAGGTTTTCACTCTGTGTCAGCTCTGGAGGAAGTCCCTTGTCTCTTAAGCTTCTGTTCCTCAGTGATCTTCATGTGGCTTGGCATCTATCTTCCCCCATCTCTGCTTTCTTGCTACTCAATGTGCACCTTTATGTCTCCAAAGAGATTGACTTAAGACACACCTTACTTGAATACTGTCTCATTAACATAATAAAGAAAACTCATTCCCAAATGGGATTATAACCATAACCTCCAGACTAAGACCTACTAGGAAGAAGGATCTGGTGATCTACTTCTGAAAAAAACAAAAAAAGACCAGTGAAAATTTTATAAATAGCAGCAAAACATTGTCTGATATAGTACTAGAAGGTAATTCCCTTAGGTTGGAAGACACTCAAAATATGACTGGGGAAGAGCTGCCTCCTCAAAGTAGAGTTGACCTTAATGACACAGATGGAGAAAAGCTTTCAGAACCTTCATGTGCTGATGTGGCATGACTCAAAATGAGAAGAAACAGCTGCAAACATCCATTAATAATTGGAGCATGGAATGTACAAGGTATGAATCTAGGAAAAGTGGAAGTTGTCAAAAATGAAATTGGAACATATAAAGATCGATATCCTAGGTGTTAGCGAGCTGAAATGGACAATTATATGGTCTACTATGCCGGGAATGACAAATTGAAGAGGAATGGCATCACATTCATCATCAAAAAGAACATTTCAAGATGTATCCTGAAGTATAAATGCTGTCGATGGTAGGATAATATCCATATGCTTACAAGGAAAACCAGTTAATATGACTATTACTCAAATTTACAAACCAACTACTGATGCCAAAGATCAATAAATTGAACATTTTAACCAACTTCTGCAGTCTGAAATTGGTCAATCACGCAGTCAAGAAGCATTGATAATTACAGGTGATTGAAATGCAAAAGTTGGAAACAAAGAAGAGGGATCGGTAGTTGGAAAATATGGCCTTCATGATAGAAATGATGTGGGGGATCACATGATAGAATTTTGCCAGACCAAAGACTTCTTCATTGCAAATACCTTTTTTCAACGACATAAACAGTGACCATACACATGGACGTCACCAGATGGAATACACAGGAATCAAATCGACTGCATTTGTGGAAAGAGATGATGGTGAAGCTCAACATCATCAGTCAGAGCAAGGCCAGAAGGTGGCTTCAGAAGAGACCATCAATTGTTCATATGCAAGTTCAAGTTGAAAATGAAGAAAATTAAAACAAGTCTACGAGACCAAAGTGCCACCTTGAGTATAGCCCACTTGAATTTAGAGACCTTCTCCGGAATAGATTTGATGTATTGAACGCTAATGATCACGGACCAGACGAGCTGTGGGATAACATCAAGGACATCATACATGAAAAAAGTAGGAGGTCATTAAAAACACAGGAAAGAAAGATAAGACAATAATTAATGTCAGAAGAGACTCTGAAACTGGCTCTTGAACGTAGAATAGCTAAAGTGAAATGGAAGAAATGATGAAATAAAATAACTGAACAGAAGATTTCAAAGGGCAGCTTGAGAAGACACAGTAAAGTATTACGATGAAATGTGCAAAGACTTGGAGTTAGAAAACTAAAAGAGAAGAACACGCTTGGCATTTCTCAAACTGAAAGAACAGAAGAAAAAAATTGAAGCCTAGAATTGCAATATTTAAGAATTCTATGGGCAAAATATTAAACAATACAGGAAGCATCAAAAGGAGATGGAAGGAATACACAGAGTCACTGTAACCAAAAAAAAAAAAAAAAATGGTCGATATTCAAACATATCAGGAGGTAGCATATGGTCAAGAACTAATGCCATTGAAGGAAGAAGTCCAAGCTGCACTGAAGGTATTTTCAAAAAACAAGGATCCAGGAATTGATGGAATACCAATTGAGATGTTTTAGCAAATGGATGTAATGCTGGGAGCACTCACTCATCTATGCCAAGAAATTTGGAAGACAGCTACCTGGCCAACCAACAGAAAGAGATCCATATTTGTGCCCATTCCAAAGAAAGGTAATCCAACAGAATACAGAAATTATCAAACAATATCATTAATATCACACACAAGTAAAATTTTGCTGAAGATAATTCCAAAATTGTTGCAGCAGTACATCAACAGGGAATTGCCAGAAATTCAAGCTGGATTCAGAAGAGGACACAGAATGAGGGATAGCATTGCTGATGTCAGATGGCTCTTGGTTGAAAGCAGAGAATACCAGAAAGATGTTTATCTGTGTTTCATTGACTGTGCAAAGGAAAGGCTGTGAGGATCATAACAAATTATGACTTACATTGCGAAGAATGGGAATTCCAGAACAGTTAATTGTACTCTTGAGGAACCTGCACATAGACCAAGAGGCAGTCGTTCAAACAGAATGAGGGAATACTGCATGGTTTAAAATCATCAAAGGTGTGTGTCAGGGTTGTATCCTTTCACCATACTTGTTCAATCTGTATACTGAGCAAATAAGCCAAGAAGCTGGACTATATGAAGAAGAATGTGGCATCAAGATTGGAGGAAGACTTATCAACAACCTGTGATATGCAGATGACACAGCCTTGCTTGCTGAAAGTGCAGAGGACTTGAAGCACTTATTAATGAAGATGAAAGACTACAGCCTTCACGTATGGATTACACCTCAACATAAGGAAAACAAAAATCCTAACAACTGGACCAATAAACAACATCATGATAAATGGAGAAAAGACTGAAGTAGTCAAGGATTTCATTTTGCTTGGATCCACAATGAACACCCATGAAAGCAGCAGTCAAGAAATCAAATGACACATTGCATTGGGCAATTTTTCTGCTGCAAAAGACCTCTTAAAGTGCTAAAAATCAAAGATGTTACTTTGAGAACTAAGATGTGCCTGACCCAAGCCATGGTATTTTCAATAGCCTCATCTGCGTGCAAAATCTGGACAATGAATAAGAAAGACTGCAGCAGAATTGAAGTCTTTGAATTATGGTGTTGTTGAAGAATATTGAATATACCATGGACTGCCAGAGGAACAAACAAATCTGTCTTGGAAGTACAGCCAGAATGCTCTTTAGAAGCAAGGATGGCGAGAGTTCGTCTCAGGTACTTTGGGCATGTTATTAGAAGGGACCAGTCCCTGGAGAAGAACATCATGCTTGGTAGAGGGTCAGCAAGAAAGAGGAAAGCCTTTAACGAGATGGATTTACACAGTGGCTGTAACAATGGGCTCTAACAAAGCAATGATTGTGAGGAAGGTGCAAGACCAGGCAAGTGTTTCATTCTGTTGTACATAGGATTGCTATGAGTTGGAACCAACTGAACAGCACCTAACAACAAAAATGACATGGGGGTTAGGATTTACAACATATATTTTTGGAGGGCACAATTCAATCCGTAACATACAGCATACTCTTTCTGAGATTCTATGAATCATTCCAGTAAATTAATGAATGAGAAGGAGCAAGGGCTGGTGTCTGTTTGCTTGGCAGTCTGAAAGACACTGTCTGTCTGACTTGTTATCTCTGACCCTGCTCCAAGTTTCTAGGCTTGGAAAGAGAGAGTGCCTTTTGGGTGGTTAGCAATGAAGATGAAGAAATGGGAGGGTGAGGACTGGATCTATATCCACGCTTTCGAGATTAGATTCATGCTGATCCTTACTATGCAGTTACCCACTTTACCCTTGCTTAGTACAGGCAGGAGGAGGAAAAAGAAAACAAAGAACGGATGGACAAATAGAAAGCAAATAGGAGGATGGTAAATTTAAATCCAACCATAATATTTAACAATCATATTAAATATAAATGGTCTAAACACCTTTACTAAAAGACATATTGTCAGAATGGATATCAAAGCAGACCCAGCTGTATGCTGCCTACAAGAAACTGACTTTAAATATCTAGATTAAAATAAAAGGAGGAGAAACATATTATTTCTAACAATTTTTTTAAAACTGTATTAATATCAAACAAAGTAGATTTGAGAACAGTGGAAGTTACCAGGGACAAGGAGGATAATTCCATATGATAAATTAGTTATTCTTCAGTCTTCATTACTCATTATCCAGCTTTCACATGAGGTAATTGAAAAGACCAAAGAATAATTGATGCATTTGAATTATGGTGTTAGTGAAGAGTTATGGTGTTAGTGAATATACCATGGACTGCTGGAAGAACAAACAAATCTGTCTTGGAAGAAGTACAACCAGAATGCTCCTTAAAAGCAAGGATGGAGAGACTTTGTTTCACACACTTTGGACATGTCATCAGGATATCAGGAGGGACCAGTCCCTGGAAAAGGACATCATACTTGGTAAAGCAGAGGGTCAGCTAAAAAAAGGGAGACACTTGATGAGATGGATTGACACAGTGGCTGCAACAATGAGTTCAAACATAACAACGATTGTGAGGTTGGTGCAGGGCCAGGCAAGGTGTTGTTCTGTTGTACAGAGGGTCACTATGAGTTGGAACTGACTTGATGACACCTAACAACAAAAACAAAGTGACTAACCTATTAAGAGAGCATAAAAATTCTAAAAATATATGAATCTTAAACAGTGCTTCAAACTGGACTAAGTAAAAACTGATAAAACATCAAGGAGAATTAGAAAATTAATAATCAGAGATTTCAACACCCCTTTCTTAATAGCTGGTAGAAAAGGAGACAGAAAATCTGTAAGGATATAGAAGACTTGAAAAATACAATCACACAACTTGACCTAACTGACATCTGTAGAACACTCTACCCAACAACAGCATTACCCAAAATGGAAATAATTTTAAAAATCAGTAACAAAAAAAAAAAAAAACAACCTGGATAATCACCAAATATTGGAAACGAAGTAACATACTACTAAGTATCCCAAGGAAAGAAGAAAACAATACGGAAAATAGAAAGTATTTTGCATTGAACAAAAATAAAATCAACAATCTTGTATTCAGAATGATGAGAAAAAAAAGAACACAGAAATTATCAATATCAGAAATAGGTGACATCACAATAGATTGTACAGATATTGAAAGAACAATACGGGAAAGATATGAACAACTTTTGACAAAAAAATTCAATGATGTAGATGACATGAACAATTCCTGGAAAGAGAGAACCTACCAAAGTTCACACTAGTAGAAATTGAGAACTGAATACCACTATTTATTAGCACAGTTGCAAAGAAAACTCTAGGCCCAGATGTCTTCACTGGCAAATTCTACCAAGCATTTAAGAAGAAGTAATAGAAATTATAAACAAACTCTTCCCAGAAAATTGAAAAGTAGAGGATATTACCCAACTCATGGTATGAGGCCAGTATTCCTCTGATACCAAAACTAGACAAAGGTACTAAAAGAAATGTGAAAGCTACAGATGAATATCCCTCATGAACATAAATACAAGAAAAATTCTAACAAAATATTAGTAAATAGAATCTAACCATATATAAAATGATAGTACATAGCATAAAAATGAGATATTCAGAAATAAATCTGAGAAAAGATATGCAAACTCTATACACTGAAAACTACAAAACATTACAGAAAATAATTAAAGATATAAATATATGGAGAGATATACCATGTTAACAGATGGGAGGACAATATTGTTAAGATGTCAATTCTCCCCATAATGAACTATACATTCAGTGCAATCCTGATCAAAACCCTGGCAGGCTTTTTTTGTAGAAATTAAAAAAAAAACAAAACCTTAATTCTAAAATTCACATAGAAAGGCAAAAGACCCAGCTATCATAAAAATGTTTCCAGAAGCAATTACAAAATACAAAATATCAGCAAATAAATAGAAGTTACAAAAAAAAGAACCAAATAGAAATTATAGAACTGAAAAATACAATAATAAAAATTAAAAACTCATTGAATGGGCTTGAAAGTAGCCTGAAGATGACAGATGATAGAGCCAGCAAACTTGAGGATGGATCAATATAATTTATTCAATATGAACAACAGAGAGAAAATACACTGAAAAAAAGAAAATGAATGGAGGTCCTGGGAGCTGTGGGATAATAACAAAAGATCTAAATCTGAGTTCCAGAAGATGAAGAGAAAATATGTGCAGCTGAAAAAGTGCTGAATAAATAACAGATGTAACATTTTATGTCTTTTTAGCAAGACTTTAACCTACACCTTCAAGTAGCTGAGTGAATCCCAAAGAGGATAAACCCAAAGAAACCCATACCGAGACACATCACAATTAATCCCCTGAAAACTAAAGACAGAGGAAAAATCTTAAAAGTGGCAATAGAGAAATGATGCATTACCTATAGGAGAACATCAATTTGAATTAGAGATGATAACTCATTCAAAGTCATGGAGGCCAGAAGGAAGTGCCACAACATTTTACAGGTGCTGAAAGAAAGTACTGAAAACTCTGATTCTGACAAAACTTAGGAAGACTTAGGGAATTTGTCACTAGCAGACCTACACTTAATGACTGGCTGAATGAAGGTATCCAAACATAAAGGACATAAAAACATAAGAATGCTTATAGCCTCAGAAAGGAAAGAAGAACAACAAATGGGTAAAGACAGGCCAAAATATAATAGAATATAATTCTCCACACAAGTGTCTTAAATCATACCTGATGGTTGAAGCAGAAATTATAACACAGTCTAATGTGGGGCTCAGTGTATGTAGAGGAAATACTTGAGACAGTAATATTTTAAAAGTGAAGAGGGAAAAGGGAACTAAATGGAAGTAAAGTTTCAAAAACTGCACTTGAAGTGGTAAAATTTCAATACCGAGAGGCTGTGATAAGTTACATATGTATAGTGTAATACCTAGAGAAACCACTAAGAAAAGTATAAAAAGCCTATACTTAAAGTCTGTATAAAGAAAACAAGATGAAATCCATCAAAATCTCCAAGTGACCATGGGAAGGCAAAGAAAAAGAAAGAGAAACAAACAGAAAAACTAAAACGGCAGTCTTAAGACAACATGTCATTAATTACTTTAAATATAAATTGTCTAAATACACCAATTATAAGACTGAGATTAGCAGAGTGGGTTAAAAAAAAAAACCATCTAGGTCAATTGGCGTAACAAAGTTCATTAAGAAAATGTTCTGCATACCACTTTGGTCAGTGGCATCTGGGGTCTTAAAAGCTAGCGAGTGGCCATCTAAGATGCATCAATTGGTCCCAACCCACCTAGAGCAAAGGAGAATGAAGAACACCAAAGACACAGGAAAATATTAGCCCAAGAGACAGAAAGGGCCACATAAACCAGAGACTGCATCAGCCTGAGACCAGAAGAACTAGATGGTGCCTGGCTACCACCAATGACTGCCCTGAGAGGGAACACAACAGAGAGTCCCTGAAGGAGTAGAAGAAAAGTGTGATGCAGACATCAAATTCTAGTAAAAAGACCAGACTTAATGGTCTGACTGAGACTAGAAGGACCCCAGAAGACATGGCCCCGGACTCTCTGTCAACCCAGAACTGAAACCATTCCTGAAGCCAACTTTTCAGACAAAGATTAGACTGGACTATGGGACTTAAAATGACACTCGTGAAGAGAGTGCTTCTTAGCTCAAGTAGATACATGAGAGTAAATGGGCAGCTCCTGTCCAGAAGTGAGATGAAAAGGCAAAATGGGACAAGAGCTGGTTGAGTTGACACAGGAAATCCAGGGTGGAAAGGAGGAGTGTGCTGTCACATTATAGGGAGAGCAGCTAGGGTCACATAGCAATGTGTGTTTAAATGTTTGTATGAGAAACTGACTTGATCTGTAAACGTTCACTTAAAGCACAATTAAAAAAAAAAAACAAAAACAAAAAAACCATGACCCAACTATATGCTGTATGCAAGAAACTTTCTTCAAACACAACCACATAGGTAGGTTGAAAGGAAAAGGAAGGAAAAGAGATTATGCTACCACTAGTTTAAAAAAAAAAACACAGCAGAAATAGCTATATTAATATCAGACAAAGTAAACTTCAGAGCAAACAAAATTACTAGAGATGAAAAAGGATGTTATAAAATGATAAAAAGACTAATTCACCAGGAAGAATAATAATACTAAATGTGTATGCCAAAAAAAAAAAAAAATAGAGCTTCAAAATACATGAAGCAAAAACTGATAAATCTGAAAGGAAAAAAGACAAATCCACATTATTGCTGAGGACTTCAAAACGCCACTCTCAGCACTTGATAGAAGCACTAGACAAAAAAGAAGCATATAGAACTGAACAACACAATCAACCAACAGGGTCTAACTGACATGTATGCAACATTCTACCCAACAACAGCAGAATACTTATTTTTTAAGTGTCCATGAAACATTCACTATGATAGACTATATCCTGGAATATAAAGCACACTATAGGACAGTTAAGAGAACTGAAATCATACAAAGTGTGTTCTGTGACCATTACAAAATGAAATGAGAAATCAATAACATCAAGACAGAAAATTTTCCAAGATCTTGGAAATCAAACAACACATCTCCAAATAATTATTCAGCCAAAGAGGAAGTCTAAAGGAAATTTAAAAAATGAATAGAACTGAATGAAAATGAAAATATAGCATATTGAAATATGTAGGATGCTGCTAAAGCAGTGCTGAGAGGGAAATTTACAGCATTAAATGCTTACATTAGCAAAGAGGAAAGGTCTCAAGCAAACAATCCAAGTTCCTACCCTTACTGAACTAGGAAAAGAAGAGCAAAATAAACTCAAAGCGGGGGCAAAAAAAAAAAAAACCTAGTACCAGTTGCTATGGAATCAGTTCCAACTCATGGCATCGCCATTTGTGTCTGAGTAGAACTGTGCTCCATAGAGTTTTCAATCGCTGATTGTTTGGAAGCACATTGCCAACCTTTCTTCTGAGTCTCCTCTGGGTGGACTTGAACCACCAACTTTTCTGTGTTAAATATTTGCATCACTCAGGGACTCTTCAAAGTAAGTAAGAGGGAGAAAGTAATAAAGAGGAGAAATCAGTGAAGCTGAAAAAGGAAAACGGTAGAAAGAATCAATGAAACAAAAATCTAGTAGTTTGAAAAGAATCAATAAAATCAATATACCTCTAGCAAGACTGACAAAAATGAAAAGAAATAAGACAGAAATCACCAAGATCAAGAATGAGATAGGGAATCCTGCAACCATTAGATGATAATAAAGGAATACTACAAACAACTCTATGTTCATAAGCCTGAAAACTTAGAAGAAATGGACAAATTTATCAAAAAACACAAACTACCAACACTCAACTGACATGAAATAGATTATCTGAATGGTTCTACAAACATTTTAAAAACTGTATTTGTAATTTAAAAGTTTCTGAAGAAGAAATTTTTAGACCCAGGCAAGTTCACTGGAGAATTCTATCAAAGGTTTTTTTTTTTTCAAAAAAAGATCTAGCATCAATTTTACACTATTTCGTCCAGATAATAAAAGCAGGAAAATACTTCCCAAATCATTTTATGAGGTCAGTATTACTTTGATACCAAAACTTGATAGACAGTACAAAAAAAGAAAACTATAGACAAATCTCATGAACTTAGATATAAAAATTATCAACAAAATATTAGCAAATCAAACCAAGCCATGTATAAAAAAAATATGCGTTACAACCAAGTGAGATTTATTTCAGGTGTTCAAGGTGTTCAATATTCAAAAATCAATGAAATCTACCATATCATCAAAATAAGGAAAAATCATCTGAGTATATCAAATGGCATGCAAAGCATTTGAGAAAATTCAACACCCATTCATGATAAAAATTCTCAATCACCTAGGAATGGAAGGGAATTTCCTCAGCTTAATAAAGAACATGTACAAGAAACTTAGAGCTGACATCATACTTAGTGGTAAAAGACTAAATGCTCCTCCCCTAAATTTGGAAACAAAGATACACCCTCTCACCACTCTTATTCAACACAGTACTGCAATTTCTAGCCAGGGCAATAAGACAAGAAAAGGAGATAAAATCATACAGATTGGAAAGGAAAAAAATAAAACTGTATTTGCAGATGACATGATTGTCTATATAAGAAATCCCCAGGAATCTAAGAACAAAGTCTGAGAATCAATAAATGGGTTAGATAAAAGTTTCTTAGATACTACTTCAAAAGCACTATCCAGAAAATAAAAACATTGATAAAGTACACTTCATAAAAATTAAAAACTTTTGATTTTTGACAGACATTGTTAAAAGTATGAATGACAAACTACAGATTTGGATTACATATTTTAAAATTGCATATCTGATAAAGGACCTCTATCCAGAATATATAAAGAAGTATCATAATAACTCAATATTAAGAACACAAGCAACCCAATTAAAAAATGGGCATAAGATTTTAACAGATACTTCATCAAAAAATATATGCATATGTAAAACGTGCATATGAGATGCTCAACAGTATGAGTTATTAGGAAAATGCAAATCAAAATGAAATATTCGACACACCTATTAAAAAAAAAAAAAACAGTTTCCATCAAGTAGATTCTAACTCATGGTGACCCCAAGTATTTTAGAGAAGAACTACATTCCACTGGGTTTTCAATGGCTGTGATCTTTTGAAAGTAGATTGTCAGGCCTTTCTTGATGGATTTGAACCACCAAACTTTTAGTTAGTAACCAAGCACTTAACCTAATGTCTAAAACTAATAGACAGACCTTACTGTGTATGGACAAGGATATGCAACAATGGACCCTCTCACATACTGCTGGTGGGAATGTTAATTGGTACAACCACTTTGTTAAACAAGTTTGGGAGTCTTTAAAAAAATTTCATATATAACTACCATATGACCCAGCCATATGTCTGTACAAAGACTTGTGCATGAATCTTTATAGCAACTTTACTAGTACCAGTCTAAAAAATGGAAACAATCCAAGAAATCAACGTGTAAACAAATTGTGGTATATTCATACAAGGGAATATTCTTCAGCAATAAAATGGAATGAACTATTAATACACAGTAAATTTGAATCTTAAAATAACTATGCTGAGTGACAGATGCTGGAAAAAAAGAACACGTATGCTATGACTCTATTTAGTTACAATTCTAAGAAATGTGAGCTAACGTATAGTAACAGAAAGCACATCAGTGTTTGCCTTTGGGGAAGGGTAAAGGAAATTTAAGGATCCGGAGGGAAGAATTACAAAGGCTCAGGAGAAAACTCTTGAAGATGATGAAATTGTTCATTCTTTTGATTATGGAAGTGTTTTTGTGCACTTACACATATGTCAAAACTTATCAAGTGGTATATTTTGAATATATATTACTTGTTATATGTCAATTATACCTTAATATATCTGTTTAAATAAAACAAAAAAGATTATACAATGCAATTTAAGATTTTAGAGGTTGAGGAATCCCCAATGAAAATAAGATCAAGGGAATGATCCTAGAAGTGTATCTATGAAGTCAAGTGGAGGTAAAGACCACTGGAGTTGAGTCTATAGTAATTGTAAATTTAGATTATTAGATGAGTTGTTTTAGTGGATATGAATCTTCAGAGATGAAGGCAGGAGTTAAGGTAGAGCACAAGACTGTGATGTGAGCCACATCATAAAGTATTCAGCCTCTAAGTGGGAGATAAGCAAATGACAATGGCAAGTGTGGATAGACTTTGGTATAATCAGATTTTATGAGACTCACAGGAATGTTAAAGGTGAAAGGGTACTAGCCTGGATATAGTTAGTGAGGAGGCAGGAAGATGTTGCCTGACATTCCAGGCCTATTGTATTGGAGAAAGAGCCACGGTAAGCAAGTAAATGAAGAGTGTCTCCTAAAAAGATAACAGTGTAAGGGCTTTGGTTTATAGCTGACAACTCCAGAAGGAACACAGGAAGATGGAGGGGAGGATGCATTCAATCCTGTACTGATTCAGGGAGATAATGTCTACCTGCACTAAGTGGGGATAGGCTCTGTGGAAAAACAGGGGGCCAGGTGGTGGGGTGAGAAGTCCAGGAAGAAGGGTCTGACATTAGATATTTTGTATTTTTGCACAGGTTTCTTCGGAATGGAAGTGACTCAAGATTTCAGGCTGCATCTGACCTGATGTCTAAGGGATGATGAGGGATGCTACGAAACTTACCAGGGGTTATTGTTTTTGTGGGGATGATTGTTTTATGGTGTTTGGGCCAAACAGCAAGCAGCCTGATGAGTGAGGGCCTGAGGTGTGTCTGTGCAGTTGCCTCTGAAACATCCCCCACCCCGACTCCCACAGGAAGTTCCTATAAATGACTACTACCATGATTTTTCATCCAGTGCCAAGGTGGACTCTTCCTCAAACAAGACCACTTATCTTTAATATAATACAACCCATGAGTTATGTTCATGGGGGTTCATGTTGTTCAGGGAGTGTTACTCAACTAAATTGGGGTATCGAATGAACTTAGGCAAAACAATGTTTTAGAAATCCAAATACCCTTTTTATCCACCAAAAATCATCATTGTGTGTGTATTATTTGAAATATATTCAAAAGTAATCTATAGGAAGAGATCAATCACTCTTCCCTAAAAAGTAAACTAACTATAAAACTTCCTTTCTGTATGGTATTCTAGACATAATGGGTACAGACTACTTAGAACACTTACGTTAGCAGTCCACAGGAATTTATGTTTCAGAGGAGCCAGGTACTGCAAGGCTTGGACTTTCTAGCTGCTCCATCATCTCATTAAACAATTGAGAACACCTGCAACACTCTCTCTTTGGCCCTGTATAGAGTACTTGTGATTGCTGACAGGGCTCCTATTTGGCTCTTTTGACTTTCTGCCCTTCTTCTTGTTGTTGTTAGGTGCCATCAAGTCCGTTCCGACTCATAGAGACCCTATGCACCACAGAATGGAACTCTGCCCGGCCCTGCACCATGCTGACAATTGCTGTTATGCTTGAGTCCATTGTTGCAGCCACTGTGTCAATCCATCTCATTGAGGGTCTTCCTCTTTTTCGCTGACCCTCTGCTTTACCAAGCCTGATGTCCTTCTCCAGGGACTGATCCCTCCTGACAACATGTCCAACTTATGTAAGATGTAGTCTCGCCATCCTTGCTTGTAAGGACCATTCTGGTTGTGCTCCTTCCAAGACAGACTTGTTCATTCTTTTGGCAGTGCTTGGTATATTCAATATTCTTCACCAACACCACAATTTGAAGGCGCCAATTCTTCTTTGGTATTACTTATTCATTGTCCAGCTTTCGCATCCATATGATACGATTGAAAATACCATGGCTTGGGTCAGGCGCACCTTAGTCTTCAAGGTGACATCTTTGCTTTTCAACACTTTAAAGAGGTCTTTTGGAGCGGATTTGCCCAATGCAATGCATCTTTTGATTTCTTG
>NW_004444082.1:5771174-5794074 GCF_000243295.1 Trichechus manatus latirostris | reverse complement strand
GTTTATCATGATGTTACTTATTGGTCCAGTTGTGAGGATTTTTGTTTTCTTTATGTTGAGGTATAATCCATACTGAAGGCTGTGGTCTTTGATCTTCATCAGTAAGCACTTCAAGTCCTCTTCACTTTCAGCAAGCAATGCGTCACTGGCATAACACAGGTTGTTAATGAATCTTCCTCCAATCCTGATGCCCCATTCTTCTTCATATAGTCCAGCTTCTCGGATTATTTGCTCAGCCCTGCCCTTCTGAAGTTACTGAAATTGACCTTTAAAGTTCCAAATACTAAAAGCCTCTTTCTTCTATTTAATTTCTTATAATGTAATATTCTTTCTTCCCAAAGAAGATGAGGTAAGCAGTTGCTTCCTTCTATCACTTTAAGTGCAAACATTTAAGAAGTAGATTCTGTATAAGATAAAAATCTTGTAACCATTTCTCTAAATATCTGAGCACTTTCTCTAGAGCCTACATTTTTAGTCCCAAGGAAAATGGTCCCTCCCAGGGATTTTCTCTTCCTCAAACTATGAAAGAGTCTTGAACTGAGATGCATGGCAGCCTGGTGTCCGGAAACAAGAGCTAGGGAGTGTCTCAGCCCTAAACATCAGTCCCTGTACCAACCACTCACCTACTAAGGGAAGTTACACACGGACATTCAACAAAAGTGAATTCCCTGTTCCTCTGTAGTTCTCCCAGCAGTTTGGGACTTTCTCTGTAATGCCTGAGTTTTTTTTCTAAAGAAAAATTTTACTTAGTCACATATATTTTCCCTCTTGCTGAACTTTTTGAGTTTAAAATTGGAAGAGACGTGTGGCAGGGTTGTATCATTTCACCTTACTTATTCAATCCGTATGCTGAACAAATAATCCATGAAGCTTTACTATATGAAGAAGAATGCTACATCAGGATTGGAGGAAGACTAGCAACCTGAGATATACAGATGACACAAACTTGCTTGCCAAAATGAAGATGACTTGAAGCACTTAATGATGGAGGTCAAAAACTATAGTCTTCAGTATGCATGAAAGTGAAGAAAATGAAAATTCTCACAACTAGACTGATGAAGAACATCATGATAAATGAAGAAAAAAATGAACTTGTCAACGATTTCATTCTACTTGGAGCAATAATCAATGTCTGTGGAAGAAGCAGTTGGAAAATCAAATTATATGTTGCATTTGGCAAATCTCCTGCAAAAGACCTCTTAAAAATTTTAAAATGCAAAACTGTTACTTTGAGGACTAAAGTGCACCTGACTCAAGCCATGGTCTTTTCAATCACCTCATACGTACCTGAAAGCTGGTCAATGAAAAAGAAAGACAGAAGAAGAGTTGATGCATTCAAATTGTGGTGTTGGTGAGGAATATTGAATATATTGTGGACTTCCAAAGGAATGAACAAATCAGTCTTAGAAGAAATGCAACCAAAATGGTTGGATAAAAGATAAAAGGATGAAAAACTTCAGCTCACTTACTTTGGACATGTCATCAGGAAAGAGCAATCACTAGAAAAAGATGCCTTGTTTGGTAAAGTAGAGGGTGAGTGAAAAAGACAGAAACCCTCAATGGGATGGACTGATACAACAGCCACAACCGTGGTCTCAGACATACCAAAGACCATGGAAATGTTGCGTGACTGGGCAGCGTTTTGTTCTGTTTTACATGACGTCACCATGAGTTGGAGCTGACTCGAAGGCAACTAACAACAAAGAGCAATTGCTGGGTGGTGTCTACATGTATAACGCACATTTCCAAGGGGTAGTGGTAACTCTCACAAAAACAAACATTCCATTTTACAGGAGGAAGAATCCCTTTGAAAGATAATACCTGGCTGCCTCAGCAAAGAGAATACACACTCCTGGATACATACATGTGCAGTAACCTCACAGAACCATTTCTCATGTACATATTTTTTTAGAGGCACCAAATTTGTTGGTAGAAAATCCCTAGGTATAACCAAGATAGGTTTTCTCATTTAAAATATTTACCCTTGTACTGTCTACTAACTTTATTCAGGACATTACCATTCAGTGGAAAAAGATTCATATTCATTATGTTCCCCTGTTCCTATATGTATTCCCACTTTGTCTTAGTAATTTATTAATTAGAAATATATCCTTCCTTCCCCTTGCCATAGTTAAACCTCAGTATCCTAGTACTAATTTATCAAAATACAGTTTCTTTAAAAGATGAAAAAGCTTAGGAAAAACAATGCTTCACTGTGGTATTCTGATACGATTTATGAGTGTGCAGAATGAGATAGAATTCTAGATAAATTCTTGAAAGAAATTCTTGAAATCTCTTGTGGACATTTGCGGGGATTTTTGGGGGGAAGCTCTTTCGGAGTTCTGCTAAAAATAGATGTTTTGCGGATTTACTCACTAAAATCACTAAAATTATATTTAGCTATTTATTTTTGGAATAAAAGTTGTTACAACTTTTGGAATAAAAGTTGATACAAATAAATGCTACTGTATTGTGACATTTTAAGTGTAAAAGCTTTTTCACATACAAACAATGATGAAAGGCAGAAACTTGACAAGCCAAAATTCTCCGCCATCATTGCTGAAGCTGTGTAAGAGGAATGTTGGCAATTTTGCCAAGTTAATATTTGGTATGTTATATGTGCCTTATCGTCTGCTAAACAATCTCCTTTCCAGTTAGAAACTGGGGAGGATTTTAACTGTAGTATTTTTGCTATATTTTGAACATTGCAATACTAAGTAAGCTTGATGTCATGGATTGAGTTGTGTCCCCCCAAAACATCTGTCAGCTTGGCTGGGTCATGATCCTCAGTGTTGTATGATTGTGTTATCTGATGTGATCTCCTTATGTGTTGTAAACTCTGTCACTATGATGAGATTATATGTGATCTCCTTGATGTGTTGTGAATTCTATCACTGTGATGAGGTTATACTCATAAGGTTGACAAGATCTGTGTCTTAATGCAATCTCTTTTGAGATATAAAAGAGAGAAGTGAGCAGAGACACATGGGAACCTCATACCACCAAGAAAGCAGTGCCAGGAGCAGACGCGTCCTTTGGACCCGAGATGCGCTGAGATGCTCCCAGACCAAGGAAAGACTGTTGCATTACAAGGACCTTTCTTCAGAGCCAACGGAGAGAGAAAGCCTTCTCCTGGAGCTGATGCCCTGAATTTGGACTTGTAGCCTACTGGACTGTGAAAGAATAAACTTCTCTTTGTTAAAGCCATCCATTTGTGGTATTTCTGTTAGAGCAGCACTAGATGACTAAGACACTTGACCTATCAAATGCACGTAGAAATCTTTTTTCTGACCCCATTTTTACTTTCAATTCAGGTAACAACAAGGTCAAATATTTAAGGCTGAAATGAAATTCCACAGTTGTCAGATTTACTGTTTGTTGTTTTGCAGAGAAAAGAAGATCCATGTGGTAAGCTGTGAGCAACTTACTCCACTTGGGAAAGAACAACAAGCCTCAGACCAGGATTTGGGATCAGACTCCAGGGGGACTATTCTGGCTTATGTTTGTGATGTACGTACTAGATTTTGTAGGCTCCAATGTTCAGTAAGCTCCCTAGTATAATGCCTGGCATATAATAAGCACTTGATAAATATTTATTGAATGTATTGATCGCTACTGATAGTAAGCTCTCTGAGAGTTTGAACATTTTCTTCTTTTTTTTTTTTTTCATTGTTGCTATGTCCCCGTCGCTTGAAATAGTGCCTTTCACATAATGGGTGCTCAGTAAGCATGTATTGGTTTGAATGAAATATTTGGTGAATACATAAAATTCTAGCAAGGCAGAATCATGGAGTACTTAGGGATGTAGGCTCAATATGCAAGTATCTTGGTTCAAATTGCAGTTTAGCCACTTAACAAGTGTATTAAAAAGATCATCGGTGAGAATACAGATAAAATGGGAATAATATTTACATCTGCCTTATAAGGTTATGGATGAGGATTGAATATATAAAGAGAGAGAGAAAAATATATATGTAAAGGACGCTACACCTTGTCTGAAGCGCGAAGTCCACTCAGTAAACGTTACTATTGCTAATATAGCATTCAAGTGTGCTGGACACTACCCTGACTCAGTGAAGTTGCCCCACCATGATTTACACTTTTTGTGAATGTGAAAAACTGGAAATAGCAGAGTGTGGCTCATTCGTTATGTATCTGGTCCTACCAACTGTGTTGCTATGAGGCTGGAAGCTATGCCACCAGTATTTCACATACCACCAGGGTCAATATGGTGGGCAGGTTTCAGTGGAGCTTCCAGACTAAGAGAGACTAAGAAGCAAGGCCTGGTGTCTACTTCTGAAAATTAGCCAATGAAAACCTTATGTATAAGAACAGAATATTGACGCATATAGTGCTGAAAGATGAGCCCTCTGCATTGGAAGGCACTCAAAAAAAGGCTGGGGAAGAGCTGCCTCCTCAAAGTAGAGTCAACCTTAATGAGGCAGATGGAGTATAGCTTTTACAACGTTAATTTGCCGATATGGTATGACTCAATATGAGAATTAACAGCTGCAAACATCCATTAGAAATTGGAACATGGAATATATAAAGTATGAATCAAGGAAAATCCGAAGTCATCAAAAATAAAATGGAATGCTTGAAGATCAATATCCTAGTCATTAATGAGCTGAAATGGACTGGTATTGGCCATTTTGAGTCTGACAAACACATGGTCTACTATGCCAGGAACTACAAGTTGAAGAGGAATGGCATTGCATTCATCATTAAAAAGAATATTTTGGGATCTATCCTGAAGTAAAATGCAGTCAGTGATAGGTTAATATTCATACACCTACAAGGAAAACTAATTACTACGAGTATTTCTCAAACTTATACACCAACCACAAATGCCAAAGATGAAGAATTAAAGATTTTTACAACCTGCTGCATGCAGTGTGTAATTGATCGAATGTATAACGAAGATGTACTGATAATTACTGGTGCTTGGAATGCGAAAGTTGGAACAAAGAAGGATCAGTAGTTGGAAAATATGGCCTTGCTGATGTCAGAGATCACATGATAGAATTCTGCAAGACCGGTGACTTATACACTGGAAATACTTTTTTCAACAAAATGACTATACATGCGTAGTTCACTGGATGGATTATGTAGGTATCAAATACAGTACGTCTGTGTAAAGAGACGGTGGAGAAGCTCAATATCATCAATCAAGACAATACCAGGAGCCAACTGCTGAACAAAGCATGAATTGCTCAGGTGCAAGTTCAAGTTGAAGCTGAAGAAAATTAAAACAAGTCCATGAGAGCCAAAGTATGACGTTGAATATGTCCCACTAGAATTTAGAGACCATCTCAAAAATAGATTTGACGCACTGAACACTAATGACCAAAGACCAGTAAAGTTGTGGAAAACATCAAGAATATCATACATAAAGAAAGTGAAAGATCATTAAAAAGACAGGAAAGAAGGAAAAGACTAAAATAGATGTCAGAAGAGACTTTCAAACTTGCTCTTAAATGCAGAGTAGCTAAAGTGAATGGAAGAAATGATGAAGAAAAAGAGTTGATCAGAAGATTTCAAAGGATAACTCTGAAAAGACAAAGTAAAGTATTATAATGAAATGTGCAAAGATCTGAAATTAGAAAACCAAAGGAAAAGAGCACAATCAACATTTTTCAAGCTGAAAGAACTGAAGAGAAAATTTGTGCCTCAAATTACATCACTGAAGCATTCTCTGGACAAAAAAAGTTGAATGATGCAGGAAGCATCAAAAGAAGATGGAAGGAATACACAGGGTCACTGTACCAAAAAGAACTGGTTGACTTTCAACCGTTCAGGAGGTGGCATATGATTAAGAACAACTAGTACTGCAATAAGAAGTTCAAGCTACATTGAAGTCATTGGCAAAAAGCAAGGCTCCAGGAATTGACAGAATATCAGTTAAGATGCTTCAACAAACAGACGTAATGCTGGAAGCCTTACTAGCCTATGCCAAGAAATTTGGAAGACAGCTACCTACCAACAGACTGGAAGAGATCCATGTTTGTGCCCATTCCAAAGAAAGGCAATCAGATGAAATGCGGAAATTATCAAACAATACCATCAATATCACATGCTAGCAAAATTTTGCTGAAGATAATTCAAAATCAACTGCAGCCATACATCAACAGGGAATTGCAAGAAGATCAAATCAGACTGACCATGAAATGAATATCTTTGCTGTTTTCAAATGTATCTAGGCTGAAAGCAGAGAACACCAGAAAGATGTTACATGTGTTTTATCGACTACACAAAAGCATTTGACTGTGTGGATCATGACAAATTGTGGATAACTTATGAAGAATGGGAATTCCAGAACATTTAATTGTGCTCATGCAGAACAAGTACATGGAACAAGAGGCACTAGTTTGAACAAAATAAAGGGCTACTTCATGGTTTAAAATTGGAAAAGGTATGTGTCAGAGTAGTATTTTCTCACCTTACTTATTCAATATGTGTGCTGAACAAATAATCCATGAAGCTGGACTATATGAAGAAGAATGCCACATCAGTTTGAGGACAACTCATTAAGAACCTGAGATGTGTGGATGACACAAACTTACTTGCCAAAAATGAAGACGGATTTCGGCTTCCAGCTGAGATCCCAGTCTCCATGTCTTGCGACCCAGCAACAAGTAGATGCTTGGCTTAAAGAATGGCCTCCTCGGATCTGGAACAATTATGCTCTCACATTAATGAAAAGATTGGCAATATTAAAAACACTCTGTCATTAAGAAACTGTGAAAAGAAGAGACTCTGTTTGGTTTTTCCCATCCCTCTGAAATCATTGAAGCTAGAGAGAAGTGCTAGGAGGTGGAGCTGGGAGCCAAGAACCTAACTTGAAGACTATATTAAATAAAATAGGAGGTGAGATCAATGTAGTAAATGAACTTCTAAATAAATTGGAGTTGAAAACTGAGTATCAAGAACAAACCAGCAATTCACTCAAGGAACTCTGAATCTCCTGAAGAAGATGATAAAGATGCAACATCACAAATAAAACATTCCTCCCCATTTGCCTCAAGTAACACTAGCCAAGAGATTTGCAAATGGATTAGATCTTAGCTCTGAAGAACCAGTCAAAGTTGTGGAATCTATACCCATAAATAAGCCCTTAAAAGGACAAAGAAATATTAAGGAAATGCCACTTATAACTTCTGATGAGTTCAACGGTATTCGTGCTTACATGAAATCCCTCTTAATCTATTGTCAAATTAATGACGTTAATAAAGAAATCAACAAGGCAGTAGCTAATAAATATAAAATCTTACATAAGCCAAAAAAGTCTGAGTTCTGTGGCCAGAATCCTCTATCACAGATTTACTGAAGAAGAAACAAAGGATACCAAAGGTCATTGTTTTATAGTGGAAGCTCACATAAGGGAGTTCACAGCTTTGAAAGCTGACAAGAGGTTCATGTGATACTGAATATTTTGACACTGCAGGAGACTCTCAGAGGTCCAGGGAGGAAGGCTCACCCATTATGTTATAACCTGAAGCCCTGTAAGCTCTTGAACCAATCATCAGTAGGGTATAGAGGCTATTCCTGTAATTTCTTTATGTATAATTTCATTAGCTTTTGCATTTTCTTTTGTTGTTTCTTGTAAAAATAAAATTTTTATTTTGATAAAGCATATATATTTTTAAAATTTACTCTCTTTCACCAAATATTTAAGCTCCTACCGTAGAAGCCTCTGTGCTAGGCACATAATGGAACTGAAAATGTTTATGTCCAGTTTTTGTGTTTAGTGGACAATGCAGCAGACCCAGTAAAAAGGGTACAGATGTGATCATGGAAGAAAAGAGTCACGTAGATAAGGTCAAGGATCTTGAGGCCCCTTGGAATTAAAGATCATTAGCGTCTAAATGCCATCAGTGGCATTTCAGTCTACAGGAAAACTTCCTAAAAGTTGGATTTGGAGGCAGATTATGCATGTGATTGTTCTGCTTTCCCATATGTCATTAAGGAGCAGTTTATATGAAGTGAATTCAGTATAAACCAGTCTGAAATGAAATTGCAGTGGAAGTACATTGAAATGAAAAAGATGATAAAATAACATGTGTAAACAGGTAGATAGTGGTCGTAAGTAATGAGTGATTGGACTGTAGGAATTTAGCCATGTTTCTCTTCCGCACCTGGGAAGACTGTCTGGTCTATCTTATGTCTGTGCCATCTGTTTCGTAGACTTATCCCTAGAACAGAGAACAAAAATGTCTCATCAGGCCCTGTGGCCTGGTTAACACCATCACTATGATGACCTCAGAGTACATTGTTGTTACTGTTTCTTTCTCCTTAATTTAAATGCAGGTATGTTTAATTTTTCATGTCTTGCTTTAAATAAAAGCAATGGCATTATACTTTACTTTGTTTTAAGTCTTGCTTAATTTTTCTCTGTGAATTATTTTTTCCTATGAAAAAAAATTTTCCTTGTTTAAAATGTTTCTTCCTGAAACTCATATTGAACAACTGTGCCAGTAAGTTGTTTTCGTAGAATGGATACTGAGGTGAACAGTTAGTCTCTATTTTAATTGTTAGCATATAACAGTCAGTTTAGTAAATTAATTTTGGTAAAATCAGTTTGCTCAAAGAATAATGAAGACTTTCAAGCAAGAGTTAATCCCTGTTACTTGAAGATCATTTTCAAGCAAAATGACAGACTTTTCCTAATTTATTTTTTGGAAACAAAATTCTTGAAATCTTGAAAAAAAAAAAAAAATGAAGACAACGTGAAGCACTTACTGACGAAAGTCAAGGCCTTCAGTATGAATTATACCTGGGCATGAAGAAAATGAAAATCTTCACAACTGAACCAATATACAGAGCCCTGGTGGCACAATGGTTCAGAACTCAGCTGCTAACCAAAAAGACTGGCAATTCCAATCCACCAGCTGCTCCTTGGAAACCCTATGGGGCAGTTCTACTCTGTCCTATAGGGTCACCGTGAGTCGGAATCAACTCTATGGCAATGGACAGACCAATAGACATCATGACAAATAAGGAAATTTTTTAAATTGTCAAGAATTTCATTCTACTTGATCAACGATTAATGTCCATGGAAGCAGCTGTCAAGAAATCAAATGACATATTGCACTGGGCAAATCTCCTGCAAAAGACCTCTTTAAAATTCTGAAAAGCAAAGATGTCTCTTTGATGACTAAAGTGCACCTGACCAAGCCATGGTCTTTTCAATTACCTCATATGCATGCAAAAGCTGGACAATGAAAAAAGAAGACCTAGAAGAAATGACATGTTCAAACTGTGGTGTTGGCAAAGAATATCGAACATGCCGTGAACTACCAAAGGAATGAACAGATCGATCTTAGAATACAATCAGAATGCTCCTTAGAAGTGAGGATGGCGAGAATTCAGCTCATTTACTTTGGACGAGTCATAAGGAAAAACTAATTGCTAGAAAAAGGCATTATGTTTGGTAAAGTACAGGGCCAGCAAAAACGAGAGACATCTTCAAGGAGATGGACTGACACAGTAGCCTCCACAATGGACTCAAACATAGCAAGAATCATGAAGATGGCACAGGACTGGGCAGTGTTTCGTTCTACACATGGGGTCCCCTTGAGTTGGAAGTGACTCGAAGGCAACTAACAATCACCACCGCCACCAAATGCAAGGGCTTCCTATGTCACGTTCACTACTTTTAGAGTTTAAAGGGCCCAAATATAACCTATTTATTTGCTAGATGATAGAACTGGATCCCAAAGAGATTTTGTGACTTTTGTCTCTAGAAAGCAGACTTACTGTTTTTGTAAGTTTTCTACTTTAACTAATTAGTTTGTGGTAATTACCACAAACTTACAGGCTTTAAACAAAACAACTTTATTATCTTACATTTCTGTCGTTCAGAAGTCCAACATGGGTCTACCTAAGCTAAAATCATGTGTCTCCCAGAATTATGTTCCTTTCTAGAGGCTCTAGGAGAGAGTCCATTTCCTTGCCTTTTTCTTCTAGAAGCGTCTAGAAGCTTCTAGAGCTTCAAGACCCCTTTCTTTCATCTTTCAAGTGAGTAACACAGCACCTCTCTGACCTTGCTTGTGCCATCACATCTCTTCCTCTGACTCTGCTCTTCTGCGTCCTTTGTCTATTTTTAAGGATCTTTGTGATTAGATTGGGTCCAGCCAGGTAGTACAGGGTAATCTCCCTATTTTGAGGTCAGCTGATTAGCAACTTTAATTCCATCTGCAACCTTAATTCCCCTTTGCCATGTAGCCTAACATATTCCAGTTCTGGGGATTAGAATGTGGTTATCTTCAGAGGATCATTATTCTGCCTACCGTATTGGCAATCAGGATTTAGGGGCCATGTGTTCTGGTTTTAAATCTAATGCTTTTCCAGCTGTAATACTATTTTCAAATTAAATATTTGCTTAATAAAAAACGTTTGTGTGAAATTGTAGCCTCCAGATAACTATACCACATCTATGTGGACTAGCAGTGGAACAAGAATTCTAAATCTAACCAGTACCAGAAAAATAATTAAGGAAGATGTTTCTCACCAGTTTTGGCTTTTGACAAAACAATGCTAGGAAAATTTGAAAGACCATAGTAGACTCAGCTCTGGACTGCTTGTTCATCTGTCCCTGCAACAGTGAGAAATCATCACAGATTATCTGGCAAAGAAAACCAGCTAAGAAGACACCATTGCTCCTACAATCTGTAAGGCTCTGGCCATTACACATGCCCGTGTTTTAGGGTCATCAAGACCAGCAACCACCAAAATGCTGCTTAGTTACAGCCCAGCACATTCGGCATTTGGTCCAAAGGCAAACAGTTAAGATTTCAGGTGCTTCATGAAATGATGAGTGAGCACCAAAAGAAAGAGGGTGGGAAGAAAGAACAATTTAACATACTTGAATGTGCTCATTTTTACGTTTATAAGTATAAATTTTTCTCCCTTAGTAATGCTCACAATTTTTATACTATTTGTCTCAGAATTGCTTATAAATCTGTAGACATAAACTGATTATGGATTATATTAGTATTGTTATATTTATGTGTATATATAGTATACTATTATATTAACTTGACTTTTTTTCTGACACAAAGAATAATTGTAAATATTTAGTAATATTTTCCACAATACAAGTAATATTATTTTCATTAATAAGCAAAATAAACAAGCAAGCAAAAAATAGCTCCCTAAAGAGTTTCTTATAGTGCATCCCCCTCTATGCTTTCTGACAAATGAACAGGAAAATTCTTAGATTACTGGACAGTCGGGTGTCATATTATTGTCCTAACTCCTTCCATCTTCTCCCGAAACTGAGTTAAAGGCTCATAGGCCTGGATTCTTGTTGATTTGCTGACTTTGTCTAGGCCTGTGTAAAAAATTGGCATGGGCTGAGAAAATATCCTTATCAAACAAAGACAATGCATTTTTAGGTATTGACTTTTGTGTGATTCAATTTGCAGTAAGTATCAGAGTAACCTTTATAAACTGCCCTGTGAACATAAAAGCAAGTTTGCATTTTGTGGTTAACTTTTCTTTTACTGTAGGACTTCCAAACTGATGACCCAGCTTCTTTGGGCTCTTGAAACCTTTTAGCAGAGGAAGGAAAATGGATGGCTTTCCAAATGCTTACAATCATAATCTAAAAACTGGATATAGATTTTTCGAAGGCAAACCCAATTAATTAATAATTGTAATAATTAAGTTAGATAAAAGGTAAGTTGTACCTTGTTTACATAAAAAGGGATGACCATTTAACTTGAAAATCTGTCCCTCTAAATAAAGTCATGGGTAGATATTTTTCATAAGAAGAGGGTGTTTTTTATTTGAAAAGCCCATATGAATCATTCAAAGTATATTAGTGTTCTATTTTTCTTTTTACCTCTTTGGTGATTTGTAAAAGTTTACACACTCAAAAGATTATTAAGCATTATTAATATTGTGTTCTGAGTCAATATCTTCTTTACACTAAATCGTAAACCATGTTGGGAATAACGAATACTGGTTTTCATGCTTTTAGTTCTATAGTCTTTACGTTCCATGGGTTTCACTCTGGCCTATCACAGGTTATGTGGAAATTGGGGCACTTTACCTACAGAAATTTAGTATACTTCTAGTAATTTGGGCCATAATTAATCAAATTTTGTATATCCTATTTTTGAGTGATTAACTTCTTGATCATATTACACTTCTAGAAGTATTCTTATGAAAACCATGGTACATTTTTGCCTTTACACTGTCGAAGACTTTCTAACTGGTTAACTTTGAAATAGCAACATGTTCTTTCTGCTTTGCACTCAGCAGATTTCTGGGAAATTCCAGCACAGTGATTGAACAACCTGTGCTGCTGAAATGAATGGGTATTTTAGTGAAGACCACATCAACCTCTCTTGTCATTGTCCATGTTTCTTTTGTAGTCATTTTTAAAACTAAAATCTCTGTAAGAAATCTCTAGGAATTATCAATCGTTAGTTTTTAAATACCTACTATGAGCTTAGTTTTGTGGTTGGTGTTAAGGACTATGTATGGGACACTATACCTATTTACAATCAAGAGCTCTTGAAAATTATCAAGAAGGTTATTTCTATTATTATTCCTTTAAATTAGGCTAAAGTGAATTTAATAAGTTAAGTGGTATAAGTTTTCATCTCTCTCTGAACATTTGACTTATCAAGATTATTTGGCTGGGACTGGAATATGGCAAGAAGCTAAATTAGGAATCAAAGGTGAATCTGAAGTGTTTTCATAAGCCCAGTTCATTGCTGGTTTTACATTTTCTGAGCCTAAAATGGAAACCCTGGTGGTATAGTGGTTAAGAGTTCAACTGCTAACCAAAAGGTCGGCAGTTCAAATCTACCAGCCACTCTTTGGAAACCCTATGGGGCAGTTCTACTCTCTGTCCTATAGGGTTGCTATGCGTGGGAATCTGGGTTGGTTTTTGGTTTTGGAGCCTAAAATGGTCAACCATGCATTGCACAGCATAGCATATTTTTAAATATCCTTGCTTTTGCAAAAATTTCATAGCCATTCCTTAAGAGCTGGAAACAAAATTTTATAAAGGATAATCAAAAGAAATTGAACATGAATACGCTCTCTATTTTAGTGCAATGATTTAAAGAAAAATGAATGTGAATACATTGGAGTAGATAACTTCTAAGATTCCTTCTAGGCATTTTAACATTCAGTGATTTCTGTGTTGCACAATGAGGAAATCATTTCATTATGTTAATATATTTTTTTATCACTTTTACACAGTCCCATTTTATTTGTCCTTTCTAATATTCTAAGACTCAAAGATCTGAGAAATATAATTGAAGTCCATGTCATAGCTCATATTTTTCCAAATAACCTGTCCCAACTCTCTTGTATTTTATATGTTTGTTCCATATCATGACATGTGGTATGAACTAAAACTTACAAATCATTCCTATTTCTGTAAGTCTGTATTAGAAAACAATTAAAAGCTAAAACTCTGCCCAGTTGCAGGAGGTATGACTCACATGGCATAATATTGGTTTGAATGGTAGCAGAGCAGAAAAATTGAGGGAATAATTTCCAATGACACAGGGAAAGAAGTAATAGTGATGACTGCAATGCGTGGTGATGGAATAAAAACAGAAAAGATCTGCTACTTAAACTTTCTAAAGTGACATTAGAAACAGATTTTAATAGCTTCTTCAAGTATTTGTTGAGCTAGAAGTTCCAATTCATTAATGGGTTACAACAAAAAAAATTAATGAAATAGAAAATAGACTACATCACATATAATAAGGTTAACTATTATTCAGCAAACTTGTGTTTCTGGTTCTGTATATGTACACGTTCTGAAAGTAAAATGTATTTCTTACAGTGGGTTGTGGTTTAAAAGCTTGAAAGTGATGAAACAGAGCTTCATAACCATTTCAAAACGTGCCGGCTATCTTTTTCAAAATACACATATCCCAGCCCCACTCAGCTTGGACAGGTTTGTGTTTTTATTTTAAAAAGCACACCCCCCGCCCCCTATCCAAGGCGATACACCTGTAGCATATAAACTAGGCAGACTTTTCCCTCTTGCAGAAATTGTTCAGGAAAGGGCAGTAGCTGGGGGTGGGGTGGAGAGTGGGGTTAAAGGCTTGACAGTGCTCCCCAGCCCCAGGCAGGCTTGACCCTCCAGACTGTCCACTTCCTGAGCTCGTTCAGAGGGTGGTTAACCCCACTAACAGCTCCCTTTGGTTCTATCAGGTTGACCTCCAAAGTAGACAACGTTTCAGAACCCTTGGTCTGAACGTATTAATGTAGTTAGGGTAACATCTTGGATAAAAGCCAATGTTTTCTAACAAGAAATGGGCGACATCAATAAAAGTCCAGATTTGATAAATGATAAATACAAGCTCCTCTGTGAGGTTCTAGCTTCTGGGAACTGCAATGTTTCTTACACAATCACTTTCAAGAAAGGCCAGCTTTGAGATGGGTGGAAGTACTGGTATCTGCAAATCAGCGCAGTGCAGTCTGATACGGAGAGAGCAGATATTCCTGGAACTGAAAGGAGTCTCCACAACTGGATAGTTGGTATCTTAAGAACATTCTTTGAACATCCAGCTTTTCAACTGTCACCAAGTGTCATGCTGAGAACTGCTTTGAAGGCCACTGAGGTAAACATGGGAACATTATTCATGAAGTATTCCAAGCCCTTTGTAAATTCTCTTATTCTTCATATATGATGTGACAATAGGCCCTGAATGTGACTTTTCTAATGACAAAAGGAAATACATAATAATCCACAAATTCCTTCAGAGCTTCCCCTGAGCCTTCCTTCGTTTTACTGTCAACAATTACACCCATTGATCCACTCATTTTTCATTCATTTTATTAATACAGATTAATTAATTAATACAGCTCCAAGCCCCCATACGATGAAGTTCCCCAGCTAGCCACTTGGCCTCCCTGGCTGTAAGCCCCACAAGGTAACAGAGCCTTCCTGGGGAGACCCTTTGGCACTCAGCACAGATTGGACACCTGGGATCTCTCTTACTGTGCAATGGACTGAGTAGGTGTGTGTGCTTCATTTTTCCTAATATCCTAAGTTGGAAACTGAAGCCATTTTGCTATAGAAATATTGTTTTAATGGGGTTAGACTCTAAAGTACTATAGTTTAGTTGTCTAGTGGATTAAATTTTCCTGAATGCATTGGCCTATTTATTGATATAATTGTAACTTACTTCCTCCTACTCTGGATTTAAAGTGTAAATAACAAATACAATGAAACTTTTGGAACACATTACCATTTTGCTCATTTGCCGTCTCTTAAATTCTTGAGACCGTTCATTCTCAAGAATAATGTTACTACCAATGGAATTTGTTGTGGTTGTTGTTAGGTCTCATTGAGTCGGTTCCCACGCTTAGTGACCCCATGTACAACAGAACGGAACACTGCCCAGTCCTGCACCATCTCACAATCGTTGTTATGCTTGAGCCCACTGTTGCAGCCACTGTGTCAATCCATCTCATTGAGGGTCTTCCTCTTTTTTGCTGACCCTGTACCTTACCAAGCATGATGTCCTTATACAGGAACTGGTCCCTCCTGATAATGTGTCCAAAGTATGTGAGACGAAGCCTCGCCATCTTCGCTTCCAAGGCTGTACTTCTTCCAAGACAGACTTGTTCGTACTTTTGATAGGCCATGGTATGTTCAATGTCTTCGCCAACACCATAATTCAAAGGCACCAATTCTTCCGTCTTCCTTATCTATGTGTTAGTAAAATGAATAGATTTACTGTTGTGATCTACATGGTAATGCTTTTAGAATCATTAAAAATCTTTGTCCTCTTCTCTTTTAAAGCAAAGCATATATTATGAATGTATACAGATGTAGCAATATCTCTGCTAAATTACTCTTGTATTTTACATGAATCCTTCAATGAAAATGACAAGGACTGTGTTCCCTGAAAATGAGTTTGTTTTTCAAAAATTGAGTAAGTCTGGAAGAAAAATGTGCCAAAAATGATCTTTAAAGCATTTGATTTGCTTTCTTTTCTGAGTCAAAATTTAAAGTAGTCCCAAGAAGCAGTGACAGCCTAGGCGTTTGCTGTGATCAGCCAGGCCAGGCTGAACAAAGACGCTCTGTGAGCCCGCAGGGGGGCTCTGTGAGCAGGGGCGCCCCCAGCTGCTTTGGTCATGATGACTGATGCACTCTGAGATCCTGGGCCCTAAATGAGCCTGAAAACTGCTGAGATCCTGACAGGTCCATAAGTCACGCCCACCTGGTTTTGTCACCAGCCTGGGGTTCAAGCATTGGGTTTTGTTCCCCGTTTTATTGAGCTAAACCAGAAATTCCTTCCCTTATTTAGCTGTGACTTTTTTTGTTCCCAAAGCCAGAGGCCATTTAATGCCATAGTGGTTTCTGTACAGTGGCTTCCTCCCGGCTATTTGATCTTTATTGCCCCGTGTGTTGTGACATTAGGATTTTATATTACATTATCACAGGCAATGCATCCTTCCTCCCCTCATCACTATCAGCTTCAAGGAGCCAAGGGAGATTCTCAGCTGAGGAGAGAGATGCAGAACAGCCAGTTCCCACAGAAGGCGGAGCTTCTTTTCCTGTTTGCTCAGTTGTTTGCTCAAAGTGACAGAGCTGTACATGTTCTCTGTCAGGCTCTGCTGGCAGGAGGCCCCACAAATGGTCATTTGGACCACCTGGCCAGCACCTCCAATGCCCTTGCCTTCCACTGCTGCCAGTGCAATCTGTCTGAACGCCAGTGCGGGCTTAGAGCTGCCCTCTGCGTTCTCCCGCCCGAGGGCATGAGCCATGCCGGGAAGTGCCCATCCCTGTGCAAGTCGGCGCTGCCTGAAACCAGGCCTCTGAACTCAGCCGGCACCTAGAGCAACCCTTAGTGGCTCACGACTCCCCAGGAGCACGCTCTGTGGGACCGCCCCGCTGATTCCTCTGCCCCTCGCTGCGTCCAGGTCCACATGCCGGGGCAGGGGCTGGTGCCGAAAGGGGAGCAGGCCCCCGCTGCACAGAAAGGACTGCATTTCACCAAGTATATATTCTTGTCCCTCTTGAGGGCCAGGTTAGCCAAAATTTGTCTCTCTCGTACATTTCAAAATCCTAAATAAGTATTTCGTCACGTCCTTGTGTAAAAGCCTCAGTCGCCAAGACATGTTAGACCAGCTACCTAGCTGCTGCGTACCACGGACTGCTGCCCTCCATGCCGTCGTCCGCCGCTTTTCCTGCGTTCTGTGGCTGAGCCCACCGGGAGAAATTACTGCATTGGTTCTTCCTGCTCTTTGACCGGTTCTTCTGGTTAATTCAAGTCAAAAGAAGTGTGGTGAGGCAAACATACCAATGATTATGAAGATGGCACAAGACCTGAGAACATTTCATTCTGTTATTCATATCACTCCTCTCTTGAAGCCCCTGCATGCCTCCCCGTCTACCAAAGTGCAACTCCTCCACCTGTCTCATGGAGCTAACCCTGGCCTTCCCTGGAGGCATCCCATCTCCGGCCAGACATGACTACTCTTGCTTCCCCAAGCCTGCTCTTCTATGTATTTGCTGACAAGAAGCATTTTGCCGGATTCTCCGCATCTTTGTCCTTCACAACTCAGCTGAAGCCTTTCCTACCCTTCTCCCCATCCTCCACATGCCTATCAGTAACTAGCTCCGCTGCAGCCTCAAAGACTTGAGCGGAAAGTAATTGTGGCATTTATTTCTCACAGCACTTTGCCTTTTGGCTACATAAGCCTTACCTCTGGTAGTCTTTGAGCTCCTTGAGGATAAGCACGTCTAGTGCCAGAGGGACCTAGGTTCAAATCCAGCTTCTGCTACTTCCTGTGTGAGCTTGGCCATGTTATCTGACCTCTTTCTGTCTGAATAATCTCCGCCACAAACCAGGGAGAGTGGCACCTGCCTTGCAGGGTTATCCTCGGGATTAAACTAGACATTGGAAACACACTTCTGAACACAGTGCCTGCCACACAGGAAGTGCTCAAAAATGATTTAGTTACTTTTTGTAGCCTCCACATTCTGATGACAGCCTGCCAAGTTCTCCATTTAACATTCATTCATAAAACAACAATGTATTGGGTACCTACTATGTGCTACTCTGTCCTAAGGTGTCTCAGTGAGTGGGAATCGACTCGACGGCAATGGGTTTGGGTTTTTTTTTCTTTTTTTTTTGTACTATGTGCTAAGCACTCTATTATGTTCTGGTGTACATAGCTGAGTATGACAAAGCCCTTTACCATCAAGGAGCTCAGAACTGAGTAGTGCACAGACAGTGAATACAGAGGTAGCTGCAATTGTGTGGATAAATTATGTAGTAAAGCTCATAGAGGAGGCACTCACAGTTTATTGTAAGGTGAGAATAGGGGAAGTAGAAAGGCTTCCTATCCCACTGTAAGTGCTCAGTAAACGTTTTCTGAACACTGTACATATTATACACACTGGGTCACTATGAGTCAGAATCAGCTTGACAGGGTTTAGGTGCTTTTACACATACTACTGATGTTTTTTATTGAAAGAGCAGGACAGGGTGAAAGAGAAAGGTTTGCTTGCGGCTTTGTGATGTTTGCTAACGTGGTACCTTTTGAGGTTCTTTCTTGGAGAGAAGTCCAGCTTTTCTATTTTTCAAGTTGTAATGCTTGCTTGATGCTTCCAGGGGGGACCTGCCTGACCCAGACACTCAAGAGGTTATTTCAGGACTGGCGTTCCAAGGAAAATGCATTATCACCTGATGGTTCTCTTGAACTTTGTTCAACTCTACACTAACTCCCTGATGCTTTTTGCAGGAGATGTGGGATGGTCTGAGTCACGTGGAACCACTTCAGATGGCTATTCAGAGAGCATGCAGAGGGAGAAAGGGGGCTGAGAGACTGGGCAAAGTCATCATAGATTTACCACGTGGCATAGCCTGAAAACACAGACGTTCCAAGAGATGCTTAAAATAACTAGCCTGAGCTAGGGGGCACTTGCCAGGATATGCGTTGGGCCCAGGTTACAAGTCGTAAGTTGCTACTACAGGTGTAAAATATTACAAAGAGGGAGTCTGTATTCCAACAGTTATTCTTAAATATTTCTTTTTTTGTTTGTTCATTGTTGTAGTTTAAATGAAGTTTACATTTCAAGTTAGTCTCCCATACAAAAATTTATACATACATTGTTATGTGACCCTAATTGATCTCCCCATACTGTGACAGCACCCGCCTCCTTTACACCCCTGATTCCTCATGTCCATTCAACCAGCTCCTAACCCTCTCTGCCTTTCCATCTCACCTCTGGACAGAAGCTGCCCATTTAGTCTCTTGTATCTACCTGAGCTAAGAGGCACACTCCTCATAAGTATCACTTTATGTCCCACAGTCCAATCCAATCCCTGTCTGAAGAGTTGGCCTCGGAAATTGTTTTAGTTCTGGGCTGATAGAGAATCTGGGGGCCATGCTTTCCAGGGTTCCTCCAGCCTCAGTCAGGCCATTAAGTCTGGTCTTCTTGCTAGAATTTGAGTTCTGCACCCCACCTTACTCCTGCTCCATCAGGGACTCTCTGCTGTGTTGCCTGTCAGGGCGGTCATTGGTAGTAGCTGGGCACCATCTAGTTCTGCTGGTCTCAGGCTGATGAAGTCTTGGGTTTCTGTGGCCCTTTCTGTCTCTTGGGCTACTACTTTCCTTGTGTCTTTGGTGTTCTTCATTCTCCTTTACTCCAGGTGGTTGGGGCCAATTGATGCATCTTAGATGGCCGCTTGTAAGCTTTTAAGACCCCAGACACCACTCATCAATATTCTTAAATATTTCTAAAGCACTGCTTGACAGGAACTTAGTCGTTGTTTTGGAGCCCTGTATCTCTCCATCGTTGATAACATGACTATAGTGTAATTTTTGCTTTGCATTTGATATACTATGTGACGTGAAGGACAAGAACAATAACAAAGGTGACTGTGTGATTCCTTTGCTTTGAAAATAACTTTAGTCCTTTCCATAAACCTAATAAATTGACTGAGGTAGTATTTTTCTTATAAAATACAAGCTGAAGATAGGTTATGATATTACTGATGTGAATAGATTGCATAGAGCTACACAGCACACAGGAGGTCCTGAGGAAGTTTTCCAGTGCATTTCCGTTGCAAATATTCAAATCCCTCTTTAGCCCAGTCACTCACTATAACTTCAGAATATCTCTAGGGCTCTTGGCAATGAAAGCAGGGCCAAGAGGGGATGGGCCTGAGATTCTAGCACCGACGCTGTTATGAGGGCACACATGCTATCTCTGGGCTGGATACTACTGCATACAGAACTGAAATGGAGAAGGGGCAGTGGAAAAGGGAGAGAAAGGGAGGGCTAAGGAGTTGTGGAAATACAGAAGTAAAGAACTATTCTTTAACTGAAGCTGAAGGTGGCCCATGTGCCCGGTAACAATGTGCCTTTTGAAACACCTGTCTCTTGAACATCTTTGGTCTTTGATCTCCCAGAAATATTTCTTTCTCTAATCTTGTTTCATAGAACAATCTCAGTTACTTTTGTCTGTCCCTATTCCCTTTTTTGAAGATGCTGCAGAGACACTGAATTTGGATGGGGTAGTGAGAGCTATGAATCAGGAAGGAAGATGGATAGTTATGTAAGCACTTTACAGCAAGGGGACTTCAAAGTCATAAGATTTACTTTTATATTCATTTGAATTTGCAATTTCATGTTAGTTTAATATAATGACTTTACTGTCATCGTGTTGTTTCCCTTTCCTTTGGAAAAAAAGAGAATGAAAATGATTTGCTACTTTTCCTTTTGGCTGCAGATGAGCATGATACAATTACAAAACTGTAAAAATATGGGGTTACAAACCATAGCTCTGCAATTACCAAACCAAAATGCCAAGTGCATAGCAAACTATGTAGTTACAAAACTGTTGTATAGTTCTCAACTATAAAACCTCTTAAAATAAGTTTAATCTTTTAAACTATTTAAAACATTTTCAAAATCAGAAGCTTCTTTTAGTTATAAATGAAATGAATGAAAAACCTTACATGTTAAAGACTTTTCTTACATTTTTTCCTAAATTTTTTTTTATTTTGTTATTGTTGTTGAGAATATACACAGCAAAACATATACCAATTCCACAATTTCTATATGTACCATTTAGTGAGGATTGATTACATTCTTTGAGTTGGGCAACCATTCTTACTCGCCTTTTCTGAATTATTCGTCCCTCATTGACATAAAATTAATGCCCCCTAAGGTTCCTATCTAATCTTTTCAGTTGTTATTGTCAATTAGATCTCATATAGATAGTTCTTAAAAGAGCATAATGCTTAAGGCAGACGTTTTTAATTAGCTAAGCTGAACTGTTGTTTAGTTTTAAGAAGACTTCAGGGGATAGTTTTGGTTTAGCAATAGTTTCAGGGGTTCATCCAGCCTCCATGGCTCCAGAAAGTCTGAAGTACATGAAAATTTTAAATTCTGTTCTACATTTTCCCCCTTTTGATCAGGATTCTTCTATGGAAACTGTGATCACAAGATTCAGTAATGGTAGCCAGGCACCATTCAGTTCGTCTAGTCTCACGAAGGAGGCAGTTTTCATGGAAGCAATTAGCCACAATTCCATATCCTCCTTCTGTTCCTGACTCTACTTCTTTCCCTGTTGCTCCAGGTGAATCGAGACCAATTTTTGAGCCTTGGGTGGCCACTTCAAGCTTTTTAGACCCTAGGCACTATGCAACGAACTAGGAGATAAAGCAGAAGCACTAAACAAGTTATAAGGACAATTAACTGGGATGTCCCAAGAGACCATGACCTCAAACCTCCAAACCAAGGAACCAAATCCCATGAGGTGTTTGGTTGTACATAAGCAGCCTCGACAGCTACTCTTATTTTTTTTTTCTTCATCATTGTTGTAAATATATCTATCACACAACTTTTGCCAATTCAACTTCTTACAGGTGTACAACTTATTAACAGCAATTATAATAATCAGCTGTGCAACACTACCCTTAATCAATGTGATTTTTCTAGCATCATTAACCCCCTTTTCCCCTCCCCACCCCCTCCCCTGGTAACCACTAATGAACTTTGGTCTCTGTACATTTGCCGTTTTTTGTCTTTTTATGTAAGTGAGATCATACAATATTTGTCCTTTTGTAGTTGGCTTATTTCACTCAGCATAATATCTTCAACCCCCATCCATACTGTAGCATGTATCAAGACTTCATTTCTCCTACTGGCTGAGTAGTATTCTATTGCATGTATGTACCATATTTGTTTATCTATTCAACTGTTGGTGAACATTTAGGTTGTTTCCACTTTTTGGCTATTGCGAATACTGCTGCAGTGAACATTGGTGTACAAGTCCATTTTAAGTCTCTGCTTTCAAGTCTTCAAGTATACCTAGGAGTGGAATTGCTGGCTCATATGTTAGTTATATTTTTAGTTTTTTTGAGGAACAGTCACACTGTTTTCCACAGCATCTGTACTGTTTTGCATTCCCACCAGCAATGGATAAGGGTTCCAATTTCCCCACATTCTCACTAACATTTGTTATTTTCTTTTTTTAATCTTACCTATCCTAGTGGGAGTGTAAAACTATCTCACTGTGGTTTTGATTTGCATCTCTCTGATGGTTAATGACACTGAGCATCTTTTCATGTGTTCAGTGGCGTTTGAATGTCCTCTTTGGTGAAACATCTATTCAACTACTTTGCCCATTTTATGATTATTTGTCTTTTTGTTGTTAAGTTGTCAAAGATATATATATATATATATATTGCTTATTAGATTTTTGTTGGATATCTGGTTTCCGAAGATATTCTCCCAGTCGGTAGCTCACCTTTTCTCTTTTTTTGGTAAAATCTATTATTTTAAATTTTTATTTTTTTATTATACTTCAGGTGAAGGCTTACAGAATAAATAGTTTCTGATGAAACAGTAGTACACATGTTGTTTTATGACATTGGTTAACAACCCCACAACATAT
>NW_004444082.1:5730115-5753283 GCF_000243295.1 Trichechus manatus latirostris | reverse complement strand
AAAAGGTCAAGAAGGGAAAGGGTTGACATGTTGTGGGGTTGTTTACCAGTGTCATAAAACAATATGTGTACTACTGTTTCATGAGAAACTATTTGTTCTGCAAGCCTTCACCTGAAGTACAATAAAAAAATAAAATAAAATATCAACCATAGATGTATGGATTTATTTCCACACTCTCAATTCCATTCCATTGGTCTATATGTCTATTGTTATATCAGTACCAGGCTGTTTTGATGACTGTAGTTGTACAGTATGTTTTAAATTCAAGAAGTGGGAGTACTCCTACTTTGTTCTTCTCTTTCAGCATTGTTTTAGCTATTCAGGGCCTCATGCCCTTCCATATAAAATTGAGAATTGATTTTTCTATTTTTATAAAGGGGGCTGTTGGAATTTTGAATGAGATTATGTTGAATATTGGATATTTTGGATAGTACTGACATCTTAACAATATTTAGTATTCCAATCTATGAACATGGAACATCTTTCCATTTATTTAAGTTCTTTAATCTCTTTCAGCAGTGTTTTATAGTTTTCTATTGTATGAGTCCTTCATATCTCTGGTTAGATTTCTTCCTAGGTATTTTATTCTCTTAGATGCTATTATAAATGGAATTGTTTCCCTAATTTCTCTTTCAGATTTCTAGTTGCTAGTGTATAGAAACCAACTGATTTTTGTTTGCTGACCTTGTACCCTGCAACTTTGCTAAATTCCTCTATTAGCTCTAGAAGTTTTCTTGTGGACTCTGGTATTTTCTATATATAGGATCATTTCATCTGCAATACAGATAATTTTACTTCTTCTTTTCCAATCTGGATACCTTTTATTTCTTTTCCTTGACTGATTGCTCTGGCTAAAACTTCTAATACAATATTGAATAGAAGTGGAGAAACAGGCACACTTGTCTTACTCCCGATTTCAAGGGGAAAGCTCTGTCTTTCTCTATTTAGTATAATGTTGGCTGTTGGCTTTTCATATATGCCCTGAATCATATTGAGGAATTTCCTTTCTATTCCAATCTTATTTAGGGTTTTCATCAAGAAAGAGTGTTGGATTTTATCAAATGCCTTTTCTGTATCCGTTGAGATGATCATGTGGTTCTTTTCCTTTGTTCTGTTGGTACGTTGTATTATGTTGATTGATTTTCTAAGGTTGAACACTCCCTGCATTCCTGGAATAAAGCAAATTGGTCATGGATTCTGTTCACTAGTATTTTGTTAAGTATTTTTGCATCTATATTCATAAGAGATATTGGCCTGTAGTTTTCTTTTTTTGTGTTGCCTTTGTCTGGTTTGGGTATTAGGCTTATGTGCGCTTCATAGAATTAATTAGGTAATATTCCTTCCTTCTTTATCTTTTGCATGCTATGGCTACTAACCAAAAGGTCAGCAGATGAAATCCACCAGCCGCTCCTTGAAAACCCTGTGGAACAGCTCTACTCTGTCCCATAGGGTCACTATGAGTAGGAATCAACTCAACGGCAATGGGTTTGGTTTTTGATTTTATCTTTTGGAAGGGTTTAAACGGTATCGATGTCAATTCTTCTCTAAATGTTTGGTAGAATTCACCAGTGATGGCATCTGTTCCAGGCGTTTTGTTGTTGTTGTTTGGATATTTTTTTAATCACTGATTTGATCTCTTTATTTGTTATGAGTCTGTCAAGACTTTATATTTCCTCTTGAGTCAGTTTGGCTATGTTGTGAGCTTCTAAGAATTTGTCCATTTCATCTAGGATATCCAGTGTTTTGCCATAACATTGTTCACTACATTCTGTCACAATTCTCTTTATTTCTGTCAGGTCAGTTGTAATTTCACCTCTTTCACTTTTTAGTTTGGTTATTTGTATCTTTTCTTAATCAATCTCTCTAAAGGTTTGTCAATTTTATTGATCTTTTCAAAGAACCAACTTCTGGTTTTAATGAGCCTCTCTATGGTTTTTCTGTTTTCGATTTTATTTATTTCTACTCTGATCTTTGTTATTTCCTTTCTTCTGGTAGGATTAGATTTAGTTTGCTCTTCTCTTTCTAGTTCCTGGAGTTGTTGAGCTAGGCTGTTAATTTTATATCTTTCTTCTTTTTTTAATGTAGACATTTATTGCTATAAGTTTATCTTGAGTACTGCCTTTGCTGCATCTCATAAGTTTTGGTATGTTGTGCTTTTCATTTTCATTAGACTCTAAGAGATTTGTGATTTCTTTTTGGTTTCTTCCTTGACCCATTGGTAATTTAATAATATGTTGTTTAATTTCTATATGTTTGTGTATTTTCCAGGTTTTTGTTTGTTTGTTTGTTTTTGGTGTCTAGCTTCACTCCACTGTGGTCAGAGAAAATACTTTGTATGATTTCAATCTTTTTAAATTTATCAGGACTTACTCTGCGACCTAAAATGTGGTCTATCCTGAAGAATGATCCATGTGCACTGGAATAGAATGTATATTGAGCTGTTTTTAGGTGGAGTGTTCTATATAAGTCTGTTAAGTCTAGTTTGTTTAGAGTGTCATTGAGGTCCTCTGTTTCCTTGCTGATCTTCTTTCTAAATGTTCTGTCCAATATTGAAAGTGGTGAATTGAAGTCTGCAACTATTATTGTACTATTATCTATTTCTAACTTCAATTCTATCAGTGTTTGCTTTGTATATTTAGATGTCCCGATGTTGGGTACATGTAAACTTGTCGTTGTTGTTGTTAGGTGCCATCAAATTTATTCTAACTCTTAGCGACCCTATGTAGAACAGAACAAAGCATTGCTCAGTCCTGTGCCATACTAACAATCTTTGCTATGTTTGATCCCATTGTTGCAGCCACAGTGTCAGGGTCTTCCTCTCTTTCTCTGACCCTCTGCTTTACCAAATATGATGTCCTTCTCCAGGAACTGGTCCCTCCTGATACCATGTCCAAAGTACTTGAGACAAAGTCTTGCCATCCACTCTTCTAAGGACCATTCTGGCTGTACTTCTTCCAAGACAGATTTGTTCATTCTTGTGGCAGTCCATGGTATATTCAATATTCTTCACCAACATCATAGTTTAAAGGCATTAATTCTTCTTCCATCTTCCTTATATATCGTTCAGCTTTTGCATGCATATGAGGTGATTGAAGAAGATGGAAGGAATACACAGAGTCACCCTATCAAAAAACATTGGTCGATGCGCAACAATTTCAAGAGGTAGCATATGATCAAGAACTGATGGCATTCCAAGAAGAAATCCAAGCTTCACTGAAGGCCTTAGTGGAAATCAAGGCTCGAAGAATTAACAGAATACTAACTGAGATGTTTCAACAAATGGACACAGCACTGGAGGTGCTCACCTATGCCAAGAAATTTGGAAGCAGCTACATGGCCATTTGACTGGAAAAGATCCATAACTGTGCCCATTTCAAAGGAAGATGATCCAACAGAATGCAGAAATTATTGAACAATATCATTAATACCACATGCAAGTAAAATTTTGCTGAAGATAATTCAAAATCAGTTGCAGCAGTACATTGACAGGGAACTGACAGATATTCAAGCCGAATTCAGAAGAGGACGTGGAACAAGGGATAACAATACTGATTTCAGATGGAACTTGGCTGAAAGCAGAGAATACCAGAAAGATATTTACCTGGGTTTTATTGACTATGCAAAGACATGCGACTGTGTGGATCATAATAACTTATGGATAGCATTGTGAAGAATGAGAATTCACTAACACTTAATTGTACTCATGAGGAAACTGTACATAGACCAAGAGGCAGTCGTTCAAACAGAACAAAAGAATAATGCATGGTTTAAAATCAGGAAAGGTGTGCATGAGGGTTGTATGCTTTCACCATACTTATTCAATCTGTATGCTGATGAACAATCCGAGAAGCTGGACTATATGAAGAATGCAGCATCAGGACTGGAGGAAGTCTCATTAACATATGCAGATGACACAACCTTGCTTGCTGAAAATGAAGAGGACTTGAAGCACTTACTGATGAAGATCAAAGACCACAGCCTACAGTATGGATTACACCTCAATGTAAAGAAAAAAAATATCCTCACAACTATACTAATAAGCAACATCATGATAAATGGAGAAAAGATTGAAGTTGTCAAGGATTTCATTTTACTTGGATCCACAATCAACATCCATGGAAGCAGCAGTCAAGAAATCAAAAGATGCATTGCATTGGGCAAATCTGCTGCAAAAAATCTCTTTAAAGTGATAAAAAACAAAGATGTCACTCGGAGGACTAAGGTGCACCTGACCCAAGCCATATATATTTATGATTGTTAAATCTTCTTAATTGACACTTTTATCACTATATAATGTCCATCTTCGTCTCTTCTTGCAGATTTTGTCTTAAAGTCTACTCTGTCTGATATTACGATTGCCACCCCAGGTCTCTGTTGGTTATTATTTGCATGGAATATTTTTTTCCAGTCTTTCACTTTCAACCTATTTGTGTCATTGGGTTTAAGGTGTGTCTCGTGTAAACAGCATATAGTTGGATCATGTTTTTGGATCCATTTTGTTGCTCCCTGCCTTTTGATCAGAGCATTTAATCCATTTATATTCACTATAAATACTGATAAGAAGTTGCTTACTTCTGCCACTTTGTTGTTTTTTGTGTGTCTTAAGCCTTCTTTGTCTTTGTCCTTTAGTGCTTCTCGCTTTTTTTTTTTTTTTTTTTTTTTTTTGGCTTATTATGGTAAGGCTTTTTGGTTCCCTTCTCCTTTCTTTTTGTGTATTTTTTTAAAATATTTTCTTAGCGGTTACCATGAATATTACATATGAAAGCTTGCATTTACAACATTCTAGGGTAAGTTGGTCCAACTTAACTTCAGTAATATATGATAAATTTTATATGTATACCATTCTTCTTCTCCCCTTTTGTTGTTGTTATTGCTAATTACATGTTTAAATTTCATTTGCCCTGTAACATAATTTTTCTCCTTGCTTTTTATATATTTTTTATTAAAAAAAAAAAGGACAAAACATTTAGAATTACTAAGCATGAAAACATTATTACTAGCCCTTATACCTGTCTGTGCCTTTCCCTTCGTTAGGGATCTTTCTTTTTATATATAGCTTTGAATTACTTTCTAGTGTCTTTTCCCTTCCATCTACAGAACTCCCATTAGTATTTTCTGTAGGGCCCATCTGGTGGTTAAGAACTCTCTCAGCTTCTGTTTGACTTGGAATGTTTTAATTTCACCCTTATTTTTGAAGGGTATTTGCTGGATATTGTACTCTTTGTTAACTTTTTTTTTTTCTTTCAGCACTTTAAATATATCATTCCGTTGCCTTCTGTCCCCCAATGTTTCTGAGGAAAAATTGGCATTTAATCTTACTGGGGATCCTTTGTATATGACTATTTGCTTCTCTCTCACTGCTTTTAGGATTCTCTCTTTATCTTTAATTTCTGAGCCTAACAGTGATGTGTCTTGTTATAGATCTCTTTGGATTTATCCTGACTGGGGTTCTTTGAGGTTCTTGGAGTTTTAGATTCATGTCCTTTGTTAGACTGGGGAAGTTTTCTGATGTTATGTCTTCAAATATTCTTTATGTCCCTTTCTTCTCTCTTCTCCTTCTGGAATTCCCATGATGTGCATTTTAGGTCTCTTGTTGTTGTCCCATAAACTCTGCTAAGCCTTCTCAAGCCTCCGTTTTTGTTGCTCTTTGGCATCTGTAATTTTAACTGTCTTATCCTCTAATTTGCTGATTTTTTCTTCTGTGTGATTAAATCTGTTAGTAAGTCCTTCTGTTGTGTTTCTCATTTCAGTTATTTTTCTTTTCAGTTGCAATATCTCTTGTTTTAGACCTTCATTTTGTTCCAGCATTGTTTTCCTTATTTCTTTTAGCTCTTTGTCGATATTTTCCCTTAGGTCATCCCTAGATGTGCTTTCACTCCCTTTGTCATGTTCATTTGGAGGGACCATTGTTTCTCTCCTCTTTGTGTGTCTTGTGATTTTTTGTTGGGGCATTAGAATTTTTGAGGGTTGTAACTTTCTCAGTTTTCCTCAGTATTTGGTGTTTCTGCCCACACTACTTTCGCTTACTGTTTCTTCTCCCTCTCTATGATAGCTCCTTCTCCCTCCCTGGTTTAACTGGGATTCAAAAGTTCCAGATCTTGTTTTCCAACTTTTGATCTCTCCCAAACATACCAGACAACATGCTGTGCTCTCTTTGTCCACCAGCAGGCACAGCACTCAGGTGAGATATCAGGTGCTAATCAATCTGTCCACCAGGGGGGCACAGTCCCCTCTCTCTGATTATTACTCCCGTCCCTTCTCTGTTTCTGCAATCGTGTTTAGTCAGAAAACCCACACCCAGTGAGCCCCCTTCAGGGTTGGGGGTTTTTCCCTGTTTTTGCCCGAGGCTTCTTCCCTGCTCTGCAGGGGCTGCTTATATCTCGGCTGGCATTCAGGGGAATCTCAGACAGACTTTCCTCTGTTTTGGGAGGAGGAGGGGCTGGCCATCCCCAGAAGAATCTTTGGAAGATGTCTTGGTTTGTGAGCCCCAGTGGCCCTATGGTGGTTGGGAGAGCAGTCTCCACTTAGGTGACCCATCTCCTGACTCCTCTGTAGGGAACCTTCTGTAGGAGTTCATATCAGTCCAGCAGCCAACTGTTAACGGTTGAGGGAAGGGTAGTCACACTCCCGGTGGCCCTCCAGGGAGGTCTTCCTTGTTGCTATCAGAAGCTGCCCCATAGTATGTTGGCTGTGAGTGTAGCCTCCACTAAAGATGGAGGCTGCTAAGACACAGCAGCCTCAGTCACAGTCCTCAACACTGACCGAAGGGAGAGCAGGAAGACCCATACTGACTCCCTGGGAGGTCTGTCCTATTGGTTTCAAAGGCCTGAGGTATGGGGTGCAAAGGGAGGCAGGTAGAGTGTTTACTATGAGAGCAGATTCCACTGCAGGGGGCCTTCTGTAGCAATCCACAGTAGGCTTGCAGCTGACAGTGTGTGGGTGGAGGAGGTGTTGGTATACTCCAAACGGACCACAAGGAAGGTCTGCCTTGTTGATTTTAGAATAGAAGCTTGGAGTCCTGTCTCTTTGTACGGGCAGGGGATGTGATGTTTAGGGTAAGAGGCTCTTTTTGTGGGGCCACTTCCCCAGTTCTTAGCAGCTGGAGGCCCACGTGGCTAGCAAGAGGGGCAGGGATGGTAGGAGAAGTGATCTTCCTACTGTATGTGACTTGGTATTGATTCATTGATACTTGCCTGTCTGCAGTTCCCCGCTGCTTTCCTCTGAACCCTGATTCAGAGTCTCTCAAAGCCCAGCACCATTTCCTTGTTGTATTTGTGGGGGAAGATCAGAATGATGGTTTGTTTATGCTTCCTTCTTCCCAGAATTCCTCCATATATTTGCACTCTTAATGGTGTCCTACAAGTCTCTGGGGGCACTGCTCATTTTCCTTTATTCTTTTTTTCTTTCTGCTCTTCAAAAATTATCAATTGGATAATTTTAAGTGGCCCATCTTCAAGTTCACTTATTCTTTCTTTTGCCAGTCTAAATCTGCTGGGGTTCTTTTCAGTGAACTTTTCATTTCAGTTATTGTACATTTCAACTCCAGAATTTCCATTTGTTTATTTTGCTTTGATTTTATAATTTCTGTCTGTTTATGATATTCTTTATTTGGTAAGACATTGTTCTCATATTTTCCTTTAGTTATTTCAATTTATTTAAAATTATCCATTTAAAAGCTTTGTCTAGTGAGTCTAATATCTGGATTTCTTCAGAGGCATTTTCTTTTTGACTACTTTTTTTCCTGTGTATGGACCATACTTTCTTTTCTGTTTGCATGCTTCATTTTTTTTGGTTGAAAACTGAACATTTTAAATAATTTGTTGTTGCTGCTGCTAGTTTTTTTTTTTTTAACTGACTTTTCTGAACTAATTCTGCAAAGTCTGTATTCCTTGTGATCTGTGGCCACTAAAGTCTCTACTCAGTTAACTTAGTAGTCAGATGATGTTTGGACAGAGATTTCTTTAGATGCCTGGAACTAATAAGTCTACCAGTTTTTGCTGAGAAGCTCTGTGTGAGTGTTGGGACGTACTTTTAACGATCAGAGGCAATTTACAACTCTACCTTAGCCTTCACTTTCTGCTTGCACAGAGGTCAGTCAGAACTGAGAGCTGAGGGCCTTCTCAGGTCTTTCCAAAGTATGTGCTGAGCCCTAAGCATGTGAATAGCCTTTTTTATGCAATAGCCTCCTAGATTTCCAAGAATATGAATAGTTTCTCTGGCTATATCTTTAAGTTCACTGATAATTTCTTTTACATGTGTCTGAGTAGAACTATGCTCCATAGCATTTTCAACGGCTGATTTTTTGGAAGTAGATCTCCAGGCCTTTCTTCCGAGGCTCCTCTGGGTGGACTTGAACCTCCAACCTTTCACTTAGCAGCCAAGCATGTTAACTGTTTGCACCAAACAAAAATAGTTTACGTTTATTAAGTACTAACCATGTGCCACAATTTATCTAAGCACTTTACATGAAGTAGTCCATCTAAATATCAACATAACACAAAAACATAGGTGCTGTTAATATCCTCCATTTTCTAGATGAGGAACTGAGATTTAGAGAGATTAAAAGCCACATAGCTAATAAGTAGAGTGGCCAGGATTCAAATCCAGGCAGTTTAACGCCAGGGCCCACACTCTTAATCACTGCACCACACTGCCTCCTCAAAATAGTAAGTGTGTATTCTGCACCAGACACTCTGCTGGGAATTGGACACGAATGATGACCAGAACACACATTTCTAGCCCTCGTGGGGCTTTCAGCCCAGGGAGGCACAGACGTAAATAAATGCACATACCCACACATGTATGTAAAATGTAGAATAGTAATGTGTGCTATGCAGAAAAAGAGCAGGCCACTGAGGGATGGCATAAAAGGAGGGTGGGGAGAGGGGAGGAAGCTACAGATAGGGTGGTCAGGAAAGGCTTCTCTGAGGAGAGGACTTGCAGCTGAGACTGAAGAATGAGAAAAAGACAGTCACAAGAAGACAGGGAGGAAGAGCTTTCAGGAAACAGAAAACTGGATGTGTGAAGGCTTTAAAAAGAAAAAGAACTTGGTGTTTTCATGTGTAATGAAATCAAAACCATCTGCCTAGCTACACGTCCAAGGCATCCAGCCAATATCAGTGCCTGTTTAGAATACTTTTTATATAGAAAGCATACATTAGAAAGTGATGCTTGCTGTCCTTGCTTGGAATCATGGGTTCTCTGTAAAGGTGGTGTTGTTAAACCACATTTGGGCCACCTTGTGGGCAGGATTGGTTGCAACACATTCAACCAAGATGGCCCAGCCCATAGCGTCTGTCAGAATCCTGACGGGGTAGGGGGTAGACCTAACTGAAAATCGCTCACTGGGCTGAGCAAGGGAGGACGGTTACCTGAGGGATGCTCAGGAAATGCACCAAACCAAAGAAGAGAGAAGACTGGGTTTGTGAACAAACACTTTTTTCTTGTGGAGCCTGGAATGGCGCCAGGTAGAGATGACCTCCTAAAGGTTGTACACTTGCTGCACGTGGGGACAAGGACCCTGTCTGTCTTCACTGTTCACCACTGTGTGCCCAGAACCTAGAACAAGGCCAGAAATACAGGAATGCTCATAAAATGGTTCCATAAATTACTGATAGGATTTAGACCAGAGGAGAGAAGGAAGAAAAGCAGTTTGGCCTTTGTACTTTGAAAATAGAGGGAATTTTTGAGAACATTTATTGAACGCTTTGTTTCACATGATTGGTTGATTTATGTTTTTTTTAATTTTATTAGTTTTTTTATTGCTAGTGTGTGCAGGGGTTTATTAGAAAAGAAGGGAAGTTATTTTAGTGAGGAAAGAGCCTCCCCAAGATGGATGTTTGCAGAGAGACATCAGTGCTTCAAGTTGCCTGGTAACTTAAAGAGAGGAAAAAGCCCACAGAATAGATGCTCTTGCAGACTCACCTTTGTCCCCCTTATCAGGCATATGCACCAGCCCCAGCTGCTCAGGTCCAGCTGCCCCTCCTTCAGCGTGCCCCTCTTCCAGCCACCGCTCCAGGGAGGTCATGGCCCACCATGTACCCTGGGCAGCTGGCCAAAGCCTGATGGACAAAGAGGTAAAAATGCCAGCCCCTGTCTCAAGTGGGACCATTTCTGTGATGTAACTTGCATTTCAGAGTGCCCCTTGTGACTAAGCTAGAGCTAGTCTCTAACATAATCCCCACCCTAACTTAGCTTTTCCCCCTGCCCTTCCCTTCCTCTCCCACTGCCCTTCTCCTGAAGGCTCTCCTTCTGTAAATCACCTGCACAAGTATCTCATCTCAGGCTCTGCTTTCCCGGAGCCTGACCTAAGGCAGCTCATCTTTTTTATTGACATTACTGTGCTTCCTGCCTGACCTGACCCACTATCTCCGAGTCTGGGGACCTCAAGTTGACCACACTATCCTTATGCCTAGGGATCTTTGTCAGTTGTCTTGCAAATAGGACCAAATATTGGCAATACATTGATCAATTCTCCTTTTCTCTTGTACCATGTTTGTTTGGTCACTGCCAGATATTGCTTCCCAATTTTCCAGACTTTCCTGCTCTTCTTAAATGGCATATTCTTTCTTTACATTTGTTAATATCTTCAGTCAGGGTCCTCAGAAGATGTTGTCTTGTGACTTATTTTGAGTATTTACGGTGACTTTGCACATCTCTGACCTATCAGTTTTGTGTTGATTTTATGTTTAGCTCTCAAAGACACCATAAACACTTTCATTTGTCAAGAAATCAAAGAGAACTTTAGTTACAATACCTTACCTGTATTGTAAGGTCACAATAACTTACCCATATTGTAAGGTGCCTGTATCGTAAAGATAGCCAGAATCTGCAGGTTGACCTTGCCCATGTGTGGCGTGTGTAACTGGTACACGTGTGCATGGAGAACGTGTCTCAGTCTGGCTCTTAGGAGAGTGATAAGTGACGAACTTTTGTCTGGCTTCATTCCTACCTAATGCTCAGGAATGATTTGCAAACTAATGAGATAATGTCTGAGAAGCACTCTGAGCTCTTAAGAAAAGGAACCAGATAAAAGCAAGGTATCAAAATTGTCTTCAAGATATCTGTTTAACTTTCACACTTCTGGCAAATGATCAAGCTGCTCTTTCTTTCCATCCGTCCTTTATCCAAGTGGCCAGGTCCTTGTTTTCTATATAGACTGTAAGTTGACTGCTCTCTATGGCCACACTTAATTATTTTAACAAAAAATAAAAAATAAAATTTTTAGTAACCCACCTTACGTCATACAGCTTCTAAGTGCACAAGTAAGGATTTGAACATGGATCTGTTTAACTTCAAGTGCCCCACCCTGCCACACACAATTTTCTAAGACAGGTTACGAAAGAGTTTCCCTAACCACACTAATTTCATTATGACGAGAAACTAGAAGATTTCATCTCCCAGCGTGGGTTCTGTCAGTCTCAATTAATCCTTTGGTCTCTTTAAAGCTGTGCGTTCAGGAACCACCTTGATGGTCCCTAACAAAAAACTAAGTGCTATAGTAATAGTTATACAGAGTTTTCTAATATGCAGCACATTTACGGCACACAACAACAACACCACATCTAGTCTTCATAATAACTCTGAAAAATAAGTTTGGTTAAAATTATTGCTTAAATTTTTGATGCTGCCAAAACTCTGGTTCAGAAAGTTCCAGTGGCATGTTCGGGGCTCCTCCATGGAGGTGTGTGTCCAGCCTCAAGCTGTGCTCGCCCTGCTCTAGGTCCTTCTACTCAGTTGTCCTTCTGGGTCCAAACTTCTTCCTCAAGTCTCTAACACTGGTGTGTCTTAGAAACTATCTGACCAATATATAGCTCACTCCATGGGGAAAATGATGTCATAACAGCTACTCTCCTTATATCTAAGGTTGTACCAAACTGTCAGGTCTAATGGGGTTTGCCTTTCTAGTGCATAAAACAAATGAAATTAAAGCTCACGAGGAAAAATATGTGTGATGCACTTTATTTGTTGGAGAATTCTTCCCAAAACTGAGTGCTTAAAAAACAAAACAGTAGTTAATAATTATAGTAATGATATTACATATTGGTCTGTGTTTCATAGTTTGCAGGTTACTAAGTATGTTCAAATGTTTTTTTTCCTCATTTGATTTTTACATCAACCCTGGGTGTTAGTTGGCTTGTTTATGTCTAATGACATGAAAAAATTAATTGGTATCTGAACTTGGTCACACAAAACAAAACTGTGATTACCGAAGAAACACTATAAAATGTTGCTGCAAACCAAGATAAAAGGGATAAGAGACCCTACAATCTATCATTCAACGAGTCACACTGTATTCATTTATTTAGTTGTTTAACTTATATCATTGGACATAATGTAACACATAGGGTTATGTAACACATGAGTCAGAATTGACTAGGTGGCAGTTAACAACAATCATAGCTTAGTATTTTTTTTTTCACCTAACATATCAGAAACATCTTATTAATATTTTTTGATAATTAAAATAACTGAATACTAGTCTATGAATAAACTATAAATGAAATGTATTAATCAATTTTCCTATTGCTACATAATCAGGTTATTTCTAGTTTTCCACTATTGTCAAACAATATTTTAAGGAACATGTCATAACTAGAATGTCTTCCTTCATTTGAACTAGTCCGTTTGTATAAATTTATAAAATCTATTTGAGGTATATTTTCCCACATTTCCTTATAAAAGGATTGTGCAAATTTACACTGAATCCAACAAGAAACAATATTTGTTTGTTTGCTTAATGAAATCTTTGTTTCATTTCAGTGAAATGCTCCCATTTCACCATAATGTTTCCAACTTTGGGATTGCATTTTAAAGTTGCTAATGATTTCATGGGTGAAAAAACTGTACTTCAATTTGTTTTTAATTTTTCTTGCTTTAGTTTTTTGTGAAGTTGAGTATCTTCCTGTATGTTGGTTTACTTTATTTTTCTCTTAGGTAAATTCCATGAATTATTTAAATAACATAGCCAGCAACTGCAACTCATTGTCCTGTATGTTGTGAATATTCTCCTCAGTGTGTTGTTTTCTTTTAAGCTGTAGTTTATTTTTCATGGTGATAATTCTCATAATATGCTGTTCATGTCATTGTATGGTTAAAGTCAAATGACACTGAGAAACATCATGAACAGATTTGTGCAAGTACAGCCTCTTATAGGGGAAAGGATGATGGGGAGACTGGGGAGAGAAAGATCTTCCAACACCTGAAAGGGGACCAGGAGATGATTTCCAGGGCCCAAGCATACTATCACAGAGACCCTGAAACATACATTTTTAACTTGGCATGTTATTTAGAGCAGAACTTAGCCCTGCATGGTTGGATTCTACGAAGTACAAGCAGTTGGAACTATAACCCATTGCTATTGAGTCGATTCAGGCTCATAGCAACCCTAAAGGACTGAGTAGAACTGCCCCATAGGGTTTCCAGTGCTGTAAATCTTTATGGAAGCATACTGACACATCTTTCTCCATCTTTCTCCCACGGAGCTACTGGTGAGTTTGAACCAGTGGCATCACTGGGGGTGGGGTGGGGGGGGGTGGACTGCACCAGGTGACACTGTCAGAAAGGGCAACACCAAAATGACTGTCCATAAAATTTTTGTGCAGTGTTTCAGCAGAAATTTATTATTTTTTATAAAATATCTCTGTAGTTAGTTGTAACAACAAAACATTTTTTTGTAAGCCCAGCTTACATGTAACAATACACCTATAAGGCTAAAACTCTATGCTAACTTACTTTTGGAAGGTTCTAATGTGCTCTGGTCAGAGCTGTCATTATTGCCCAATTACAGTGACGCTTCAAATCACTGTTATTTTCGTTACTGCCAGTGTTTTTATATTTGCTGATTTTGTTAAATTTTCTGGTGTTTTAACTACAATATTGTGGTAATTAGCATGGGGGTGACATCATGAGTTACCACACTAGGTGACATCATCCCTAGTGACGCCACTGGTTTGTACCGCCGGCATTTCGGTTAGCAGCTGAACGCTTTAACCGCTGCACAACCAGGGCTCCTCATTGGAACTATAATAGGTGTTAATTATATGAGTGATTGAAATTCTTTGAATGGGGCTAGATGTCCAGGTAAACCAACGCCAAGGGCCAAAACAGAAAGACACAGCTGGAGAGGAAGCGGCTAAGGCGAGGGGCTGGAAAAGGGCGGCTTCATGGGCTTGCGACCTGAGCATCACACAGGGCCCCACTCAGAAGGGCCTTGCACTTGGTTTAATGTTCTGTTCTCTCTGTCTTGAAACTCTTGATAATTTTATCTTTGAACTTGTGTTTTGCAAGTGATGGCCACAGCACAGGGGAGCATGCGCGTGAGCAGCGGAGAGCCGTGCAATACGCGCGTCCCCTGTTCCCGGCCCCTCCATTCGCATGCAGCGTTCCCGATGCCCTGTGTGCACAAGGTCCCGGTGGCAGGAGCACAACGTGTTACCTATGATTGAGGGAGGTGTGGGGAGTCTGGAGGGAGCACTAACAGCCCTGGGAGGCCATGCCTTCCATTTGAACCAAATTTGCCGGGAATACAGACAGAAGCCAATGGCATTCAGAACCACCCGTGACCAAGGAGCCCGGTCATAGCCTTTCCTACCCGTACCACTTCCCTGTGTTGCCTAAGCACTTATGCTGGAAATGATCACACCGAAGGAAAGTTCCTTTTTCTTTCAGGTAGAGAGTGTTGCTGGAATGTGCACATCTCAGGAAATGAAATAAAAACAGCTGTGTTAGTTTTGTACAGGGTGTCAGTTTGGGTAAGAATGAAAACATACGCACATACAAGCTAGAAAATATGAATTGTGTAATTTCACTGACTCCACATACAAGTTAAATGCCATATTTGCATTTACTATAAAATTGTATTTTTTCTTTACTTAGAACAACATTGAATGACCAACAAAAATACTATGCAATTTGAGAGACAGACCACAGAAGATAAGGAAAAGTTTAATATCTTAGTACTTTTAATGGCGTTTTTTTCCTGGTTTTTGAAAAAGGCCTCAGCTTTTCATTTTGCATTGGGCCTTGGAACCTATGTAGCTGGCCTGGGCTCATGAGGGGTAGGGGACAATTATCTTAGGGCATCTCAGAAAGTTGTCACTGTGTTTTGAGGTATATAAAGTCAGAAACTTGTATTTTAGAAAAGTTATTTTATGGCATTGGTGATTTTGCAGTTCATTCAATTTTAATTTTGCAGCATTCTTTGTTATTAAAATGAGTGCCTTGCTCATCTATGTTGACAGAATACAAGAAAAGGCCTTCTTCTCCTCACTGGGAGGGAGGGAAAGCAAGCGGGGGCTGTATGTGGCCCCCACGAGATGCATCAAAGCAGCACAAGGGGAGCACCGATAAGCACTCACACAGAGGAAGGTCGTCTGGGGGTCTTTGCTCACACTGGAGGGGAAGGCTGTCCTCACATCCCAATACAAAACAAGCAAAACACTTGTCTGAGGAGTCTTGGAAAAACGCATGCTGCTTATATCCCCACTGGACAAGCAAGAGCAAGTTTCACACTGACAGAGGGAGAAAACTTACTGGACTTCTCAGAGTCAGGAAGCTCATCCACAAGGTCTGCTTTGTTTGCCTGGGGCTAAGCATTTGCTCACAGCCTCCAGTGCCTTCCACCTACTGAAGTAAATGGGCCGGAATAGCATCACGTTAGTTACACTATAGCCACAGGCCCAGAGAATTCACATAAACATGCTATCTCTGTACAAAGATTTAAAAGAAAGGAGATTAAACACACACACACAGCCCAAAGATGATGAAAAGAAAAAAAACCCACAAAAATCCAGAAGGGTCAAATGACTTAGCATCATTAACAAGAGAGCGTGGGAGCTGAAGCGACCTCAGGCTGACGTCTGCCACCCATGATCTTATGCCCTGTCTCTGGTGAATGGCAGCAGTGCGAAGAGGGACTAGTATGGACTCACTCTGTCAGGCTGGGACAGTCCCGATTCCTGATGTGCCCGCCTATGCTTAGTAAATGTTAATTGCTATTACAATTTAATCAGAAAATAAAAGAGAAAGGAGATGGATTGGAACCCGTTACCAAGTAGCAAATAGCTAAGATGCACAGGACCCGAGTTAGTGGAGCACCAAGCTTTCAATAAACGGCTCCCGAGTCCTTCCACACCACATGCTCACTTCTACCTCCAGGATAGTGGCCCTTCTCACTCCCTGGTAGTGTTATTCCTTCTCTCCTTACCTAGATAATGCTGTTATTCATTCAACAAGTATTTACGAAGTGTTTACTATGGCTAGATACTGTTTTAGGTTCCTGGATATGTCAATGAACAAAACGAAGTTCATGTGGAGCTCATTCTGGTGAATTTGTACTCACCCTTCACAATGCCATTAATATCACGTTTGCAAGAGCTCTTTCCTCTTCTGGCTACCCTGGAGTGAGTTAGGTTCACCTTTTGTACTCTTCTATAATGCCCGATACTTCTTTACAGTCCTTTGCACATGTGTGTTCATCATTATTTGATCAATGTCTGTTTTTCCTTTCTAGAGGGTGCTTCTTTCACAGCGGCAGCCTTGTTTGGTTTGCTCACCACTGTATCCCTGAGCATATGCGCTGCAATAGACATTTCATGATTATGCATAATTGCATGCTTTCTATTAAAAAAAAAAGAAAAGAAAGAAAAAGTACTTGTATTTCTTCAATATGCCATTAGCCAAAAGGTGGCACTGCAGCAGAATAAGTGGATGACGCCTCAAACCAGTTGACTCAACAGTCATTGAACTGGATCCACAAATCCTGGATCTAATCCAAGGCTTATCTTAATAACTGAAAATAACCAGTTCTAAAACTTGTACATTCTCGCATGCATTCACACGTCTGTAATCTCTTAAGAAGATCAATGAATGGAAATTCATTATTTTTACTGAGGAGACTATCAACATTTCTATGACCACTGAGGCAATCCTGAAATCCAAATTATTCTGAAATGTGTACTTATTAACTAATAAATATTTACTAGGATATAGACAAGTCAGTTTTTCTGATATCAGTAGTTACAGGTAAAGAAAAAAATTTGTAAATTTTTTTGTTTAGTAACTTGCTTTGAATTACTAGATTTCACTGCTAAATTATTCCCTGAATTCCAGTTCCCTTCTGTAAAACTTTTGCCAGAATTTGATAAGTCTTTTTTTGGATGAAATGATGTTAAAATCAGCAGCATCTTCAAAGGCTTCAGGAGCAAATACAGAGAGAGCAGCTAGACAGCCCCTGAGATAAAAACCCACTTGTGGTGTTGGCTGTGAATAATGAATAATGGTTTCCATATTTCAGTGTCAGCCACCTGGTACCTGTGGTGCCCAAGGCAAGTCACCAACTTCAACAGAGTGCTTGTAAATTCACAGCCTTTGCCTTTATATGCTTACTTTACAAAAACAAACTCTACATGCCCCTTTATTTTCATACGAGAGCTTTCTTATCCAGTCACAGATATTTGTCTAAGTGTGGGTGGATGCATGTGTGTGATGGAAGGAAATAAGTAGAAAACAATTCTTTTGGAAACAATAGTTTGTTATTGAGTCTGCTTTATAGATGAATTTTTGCCCATGCCCTCAAAAGTCTACAATATAGTTGGAAAGATAAGGCATATACATGTGATGATTAGCCGATGATGCAAAATTCTTCAACAACAGACCCACAGTTGCCAATCTGCTTTAGATTCTGCACTCCTTTAACAACTCCCAGCTTGTCATCAAGGCTATGGCACCACATTTTATGGATGCCCCATAGGAAGGTTACATCTAAGGGCCAGATGTCTAGGACAATAAAGTGGGGACTATACAGTTTTGTGCATTTTCATTTTGATTGCTGTGATAAAGATTATATAGGGAATAACTTCTTTAGGAGAAGTATAACAAGACTTGCAATTATTAGAAATTGTCTAGGTCTTTGAAATTTAGAGATCTTGAAAATCACCTGCCATAAACATCAAATTAAGAGATTTTTAAAATTTGCAACCACAGACTATAGTAGCACAAAGAAAGTGTTCCATTCTCCAAGTTTTCTCAAGTATGAGAGCCAAAAATTATGGGGACCCTAACTAAAATGAATTTCAAATAAATATTGTGTCTTATAACACAGGGCAATTACAATGAAAACAGAAATGTCTGTATCTATAATATTATTATCCCTTTCATGACTCATGGGACATGTGGTATCCAACCATTTTTTATGTCTCCGGAGTTCTTTGGGAGGGAAGTAGCACTATTTTAATGTGTTACCCTCAAGGTGGGAGCCTTTTGAAATGGGTGAAACTCAAGAACCCTGAGTTGGAGCCTCATTTTTGTGCAGATTGAGCATTGTCTTAGGCGATGCCTCTTGGATATGTGAATTTTCTAAACTTTTGACAGGCTTGCCTTTATGTCTGTGAGATAAGCCTCCTAACTATGTTTCCCAGTCACTATGCTCTCATAAGAACGTACTTATTACAAGAATAAGCTATTCCTAGTCTTCATTCAGTCATAGCGGCCATTTTCTCTCTAACACCATTCATTGTTTCCAGGTGTTACTGGCTCCCTGCTTTTCTAGCTTCTGAACAGTAAATATTGCCTTTGCAATAAGGAATAATGCATTGCAGTGCTACTTTTCAAGAAACTATAAGTTATTCTTAACCCTGCATTCAATCTTAGGTCCAGTCATTGCTTCCACATGTAGCAGGTGAAATGCACCAGTGTGAGCAGTTCTGCAGTATTCCAGGGCAGCTGTTTCTGCTTCTTAGCTGTTAGTACTGCTTTTGTTATAATGAAGAATACACAGTAGTGGTAATTTTTCTGAGATATAAATTCCTTTAGTTTTATTTATTTGGCCTGTCAGTACTGCTTTTGCAGTAATGAAGAATGCATTGTAGTGGTCATTTTCCTGAGATAAAAAATCCCTTGGCATTATTCATTTGGGTTGTAAGTACTGCTTCTGCAGAAAGGAAGAATGCATTGTACCATGTTTTGAAATGTTTCATGAAGAATAATAAAAAGACTAAGAAGAAGGAGACTAGAACAAAATACATGTGCAGTCATTGCCAGGTGCCTTCAGGTTTTACCTCATGTTTTGCTAATTTTCAAGAAATTAAAAAAAGAAAAAGATTTTATCATTGACTCATATCAAGAGGATTTATGATGTCCAGGGTCTCATGGGATATACTGGATCCCAGATAATGGGTATCAAAATCCATAAATCATAATAAAAATTCTGAATTGGTCCTTTAATCAGCATGCCTTCCATTAGTGAAAACACAAGGTATCAACAAAAAATTCAAAGGAGAACATAATTGAGTCTTGAAGGGGTTATTTATAACACGCGTTTCCCTTACACAAAGATTGCCTTGTGTAAGGGAAACACATGTTACCTATGCTAGAAGACATCATCCTTATGTTGGCCAGAGGTGCCACACTCTCTACAGGCTGGATGGCGCCCATGGATTTTGGCAGATTTCCTGGAAGAAGAAAATGCCAGGTTGACAACTTTAATATCCCTGTGGGAGGTATTGTTTTGGCAGCGTTACCATTTGGGATAACATTCACTCCTGAGATCTTTCAAAAAAGCTAACAAAATATTTGAGAAGATAATAAATGACATAGGGCTAAACACGACATGGGACTGAAAAGAGTTACTAATTCTGCATTTGCAGGTTGAACATGATAGAGAAAATTAGCACTTGGGACAAAAATGGCATTTCTGAATGATTTTGTCAATCAGCCTAGCATTAAAACAAATTGAAAAAGACAAAGGAAAAGACAAAAGCTAAACAAGAGAGAAGAAACATATACAAGGCACAAGTGATACGCTCTTTGTGGCTAAAAATACTTAGGAAAATGTCTCTCATTTCACTGCATCACAGTTTTAAAACATACTGCTAGAAGCCAGTGCATCTTTCTGAGTACCAGAGCAGGTCACTTTGCCTCAGCATAACAGTTTTGTATATGTAGGACCAGTCCTTGTTTTATAATAATAATAATAATATTCTTCAAATGCTTACTATGAGCCAGGAACTTCTCTAAGCACTCTTTAAATCATCTCTAGATGTAAAGCATCCCATATTAGATAGGTTTTATTACTTTTCCCAATTTACAGATGAAGAAACCAAGGCACAGAAAATTTCAATAATCTGACCAGCTGGCAGTGATCAAAATAAGACATTGATTGTCAACATAGATGCAGAGACTCATCAAGTAACTGGAGCTCAGTTCAGTGTGCGGTCATATGCTTTAGGTACTCATCAAATATCAAGATAATACACTTATGAATGTTGTGTATAGCTGACTTTTTTCCCCAAAGTGTTTGCTAACTTATGCCCTCTTTCAGATTTCAGAGATCTTCTCAGATTGGGGGTAAAGGCTGCATGGCAAGAAGGGCACCTGAACAATGTAATCAATATCTTGGTGGGCTTGTGGGCCCTTAAAAACAAGTCTGTCTGAACACCAGATCCTGATGGTTGGACTCAGGAAAACTTGGGTTAAAACAGCTCTTGTAAAGACAATACCACTGGCACTGATATGTGTAGTTACCATGATCCCAGTGTGAAAAACACACCTCCAGGAGAGGGAATTGTTTGGTGATGCTGGTTTTGAAAGACAATGGGATGTCTCCTGAGATCTGGATATGGTAATGAGGATAGTGGTCGATACCCTGACTGCATACCTGAGCATCACCTGAAAACTTTAACAAAAACACAGAAGTAGAGGTCCCATCTCAGGCCAATTAAATCAGCATCTCTGGGTGTGGGCACTTAGCATTTGCATTTTAGAAAAATCTCCCGGGTGACTGTAATGTGCAGCCTGCATTGAGAACCCTGTGTTAGATGCAGCCTACACTACGATACTCCCCCTTGAGTGGATATGCTGTAAAGACTCAGAACTGGGCAAAGGTATTGAACTCTTTAAAAGCTGAACAGCCAAATTGGGATACGATGTGGCAAATAAAGCAAGCAGCAGATTTGGTAAGATCAGCAATCTGCTGGATTCTTGTATGTCTAAGTTAGGTGTCCACAACAGTTATTTTGAAGAAAACTATACAGTTTTTAATATAGGAAGTCTACTAAGAACATGACAAAATACTGCAAATAGAACTGAGGATTCATGTGGTAACATGTATTATTTAAAATTTAGGGTGTTTTATGACCTCTTAATTAATTCACAAGAACAAGTTGCAAGAGAGATAGAAAGGACATCAAAATGCTGGACTTCTGGTAAAATGGGTGGCAGATTTACATCAGACTTAAACAAAACACAAAAACATCTGTTGGTAGCAGTAATGATTAGCTGCTAAATTTAAATTCCTGTAGTATGCTCTAGCTCCACTGATGTGGGTTCATGACTGCGTTTAGGACTTAGATGATATCTACGGTTCTTGAGGGCTCCAAACCACATACAAGGTGTAAGTTTCAGGGTGTCTTCACCAGATTTCCACTGCCTTCAGTCTTCATAAAAAGTAATGGTTCACAGTTTACCTGTAATTCTCAGAGCATTTGTAAAGGCATCTGAGTTCAAACCAAAAGCTTACTCTATCACACACAAAAAAGGAACGTCCACAAAGGTGATTCAAATGGCTGAAGATTCCCCACTGACCCAGAGAACCAAACTGCGTGGGTTAAGAGCTCTGCTGCTAACCAAGAGGTCCACATTTGGAATCCATCAGCCGCTGCTTGGAAACCCTACGGGGCAGTTCTACTCTGTCCTATAGGGTTGCTGTGAATCAGAATCGACTTGATGGCAATGGGTTTGGGTTCTCAATTAGGAGCCAGGTTTCTCTAGATCTTGTCCAGAAAACAAGCTAAATGGAGGTTATTAGGAGAAAAAGGAGGAACATTCTCAATTCCAGTACATCCTGTTTCCCCAGAACCACGACAAGGCAGGGACAAACTTAACGGGGAAAACAAGAGTTGGGCAAATAGTATGAAGAGGAAGCAGATCTGGATCTCCATCCTCAGCCTGAAAGACTCAGGATTTCCCCAGTGCCCAGAGTTGACTCTTCTCTCAAGGTTAACTATAAACCCACTGCCTTCCAGTCGATTCATAGCGACCCTATATAGGACAGAGCCCTGGTGGAGCAGTGGTTAAGCGCTTGGCTGCTAACGGAAAGGTTGGCCATTCGACCCACCAGCCACTCCAGGGGACAAAGATGTGGCAGTCCGCTTCCGTAAAGATTTACAGGTTAACTACAGACAGCGTCAATGGGCTAGAAGAATGCCGGCTCCATTCGGCTCAGTCTGTAAACGTGCGCAGAGGTACGCGTGGATGGGCGCGCACAAAGTTGTTAAAGCCCTGGCTACCTGCCGCATCTGTGCACTCTTCCTTGGGCGAGAAATGATTCCCCCGCAGTGTGGGTCGGTGTGGGCACCATGCGTAACCTGCAAGACCTGACCCAGGGGGCTGCGGCCCTGCAGGAGCCAGCAGCGCGGGCAGCCTGTGCGCAGAGGCAACCAGCCCTCCCGCCCTCGCCCCGGCCCGCCCCTGCCGCGCCCGCCTCGGTGTGGGGGCGGGCTCCGGCGCGCGGCCTCGGCGCCGCGGTCCCATTGGCCGGCGGGCACGCCCGTCACCGAGTCGGGCTCCGAAAGTTTCATTGACAGTGGAGAAGCTCCCGAGCCTGGGCTGCGGCTGTAGAGGGCAAGACTGCCGGGAACCGCCGGCGACGGCGCATCGGACGGCTTTGATATTTTATGATTATTTTTCATTTTTTGAATTGAGGAGGCGAAGGTGCGAGCTGGGGTGTGAGCCCCCGGCATGCAGTGGAGTCTCGGATCCTGCCCAGCCGCGCTCGAGTCCTGGCAGTGAGGGACTCGCGCGCCGCCCCGGACCAGGGAGCGAGCCCGCGCGGGCGGGGATGGCTGTGCACGCTGCGCTGCTCTGCGCCGAAGCTCAGCGGCCCCAGGCCGCGACGCGCACAGGCTGAGTGTCGCGGCCGGGAGCTCAGGCGAGGGGCCGTGCGGCAGCCCGCAGGGCCGCGAGGACAGCGGAGATACGTCGTCCCGGGGCGTTTTCCGGAGCCAGCCCCGCGCGGCCTCCGCACACACGCCAAAGTCGGCGGGAGCCCCGCCCCACACCCTCCCCTCGCCGCCCAGGCCCCCGGTGCCGAGAAGGAGCCGCCTTTGGGCCCTGGGCGCCCCCACTCCATGGGCTGCCCGCGGGCCGCCCGGCGCCGGGCCAGGGGGCTG
>NW_004444082.1:5708145-5730015 GCF_000243295.1 Trichechus manatus latirostris | reverse complement strand
GCGCCCACGTTGGGACCCTCGAGGCTCGCGCGCAACGCGGACTCTCCGGACTGGCCGGCGCGATGGCCTCGGAAGTGGTGTGCGGGCTCATTTTCAGGCTGCTGCTGCCCCTCTGCCTGGCAGTCGGTAAGTCGAGTCGGCGCGGAGGGGACGGGAGGCGACAGTGGGGCGTGCGCGGGGGCTCCCGAGCTCGGTTCGGGTCGCTCTGGCGGCGGGACGCGATTCGAGGAGCCCGCATTGTCCCGGGTTCCACAGCTTGTGTGCTCGCTTTCCTCGGGGGCGCACTGTCCGGCTGGATAGACCGGGTCTCCGGGACGGCATGTGCTGGGGACTGTATGGGTTGAATTTGAAGTCACACGTGGATTTTCCTTCGTGCAGTACTGATTTGTGCACAAGGGATGCAAGTGTGGTTGGAAGGACCCTCCCCAGACATACAGTACAGAGTCGCACTGCCCGGTCCATGTCCCCGGACGAACAGTGCACTCAGATACACGGTGCCTTGCAGACGGCCCTGCGGTCCCCTCTCCTTCACCTGGTAGCCCAGCGCCTGCGACTCGAAGTGCTGGGAAAGAGAACCTTTGAACCTCGGATCTGTGTGCTCGAGGCTGAGGCTGTAGACCGGCCAAGACCGGGTCCCAACCCCGGGCGCTTACCCTCCGCGGAGATTTCGGGCTGTAGAGCAGGACAGGGACGCGATGGGGCGGCAGGCGGGAGCCCCTCCACGCCTCTGCCTGCATCTCACTAGTTCTGCCCCGGTGGGCGTTAAAGAAGCTCCGTCCCGGCCTGAGGATACAGGCGGTATTCTTGCAGTGAGAGCGTTCTGAGAAGGAAAGCGAATTCCTCCTAAGACCGACCCACAGCGCCTGGCTTTCCTGCTCCCAGCTAGAGCTCCGAAGGAGAACACTTTTTACCAAGTGGCAATTGTGTTTACAAAGAGAGGTGGCCTTCGCAGAAGATTGCCGGAAATTGACGACTCAAAATCATCCATGTACTAAATGTTTTCTTTGTGCAAGGGATGGAAAGGGGGCTCTAGAGGGTTCGATCCTGGCCAGGGCGCCTCGTTTGTAGCTGCTAATGAGTGAAGCGTCCGCAGGTGTCCGCACAATAAACCTGGGCGGAAACGCGGCGAAGGCTCTCCAAGAGAGACCAGCTGTGGCCAACGAGGTCCTCAAGCGCCGCGAGGGCCCGCGCGTGCTGCCTGTGGCTTCTCTTTGCAGTTTGAGTGTCCAGGCAGGACCACTTTGCAGCGATCCTTGTCCCTCTTGATCACATGTGTAGATCTGCACGAAGCATCCACACGCTTGGTGTGGCCCTCTCTCTCCTCCCAGTTTGCCCAAGTTTGCAGAGCAGAAGGGTTTGGGGACAGCGATTTGGGGAGAGCAGCTCTGGCTGCTCCGCGTGCATCACACACAGGTCACATAGTGGCCTCGATCAACGCTGCATCTTGATTGCTTGGCGCCGTGCCTGGCACACTTTATATTTGCCGAGTGGAAGCTAGAGCCTGAGTTAACTGGGGCCTTTTAGTGTGAGCGGGTGGAGGGGTGCTTTACAGTGAGGACGAGCAGTGCTCAAAGCCTCACTCTTCCTTCCCGACAGTCCCCTCCATTCCCTCCCCTCACCGCCTCCCAGCCCACTCTGGGGGCAGTGTGGTCACTTGCAGCCACCTCAGTCCACTCTGTTACTTGCACAACTAGCTGGATTAAGTGACCTTGTGCAAAGCTTTTGACTCAGGCCTCCACTAGCCCACCCCTGTGACGTTCCCCGGCTGCTGGGTGTAGGGCCCTGTTATTCCGACTGATTGCTGGGGAATCTTTGCCTCAAAGCCCCTTGGTGTCTGCGGAGCTCTGCCCAGCTCTGAAGACCAGGTCCCTTCTCTCTGCTGCTCCTGGGCTTCTTCCTCTGCACTCCGGGACCTAGTGCACACCGGCCTACAGCCTCGGGGCCGGGAGATGGGGAGACTCGAGGCCAGTGAGTGCCAGCTCCGCTTCCCTGGACTTGCTAGAAGGAGTGCTGGTTCCAGCCACCTTCCTGCCCCCTCGCTCCCAGGACATCCTGAATCCCCCCGCCCACCCAGTATTCTCAGTCCTCTTTCTGCTTCCAGTTCATTCCTTGCCCTCCCATACTCATCAGGGCGCAGGGAGGCTAACCTGGGTGGGTAGGTGGGGGTGAGGCCCCAGCTGGGCCTAGCCTGTCACTCCCCCCACCTTTGTCAGCCGACTGACCTAGGTGAGGGTGGAGGACTCCCCGCCCCCCGCCTCCACCCCCAACCCCCCAGCTAGAAGAGGCAAAGAGGCCATGGCTCCTGGGAATACCAGACAAGGGACCTCTGATACTGCTATGTTGGCTGCTGTATAGGAAAGACAGCCCAGGTCCTGGTTAACCACTCCCTCTAATCACTGAATTTGTAGGGGCAAGCGGGCTGGGTGGTTGTTGCCTAATTTGAGAACTTGGTTCTCTTCTACAGGAAGTGGATATTTTCAAGGTTATTGGAAAGCTTTCAGTTCTGCCTACTCCCAAGGTGCTACTAAATCAAATATTCAGGTTTCCCTAATATTCTGGGCATGGAAAGAGCGATGATCTGTTTGCTATTAGAATCGATTTTACATTTTAGCCATCTATTTTTATATCTGGGCAAGGCAGCCTTCAAAGCGAGCCTATGCAGAAGCTTATGTGTTTCTCCTTTAAACCCATTTGTTTTCTCTTAGCACAGTTCTCTGTCCCACCCATCTTTAGTGTATGATTTGAGTTGATTCCTGGGTCAGGAATGGATTTTTTTAATGCACATGCTCCTCACCCGCCCATACTCTTGCCTGTTTTTTTCTCATGTCTTGCCTACAAGAGTGGACTTTCAGGGGGATAGGGAGGTAGAGGCCCCTAGGGAGCACCAACAGTTTGCTCTTGACTCTAACCTGAAGGTTGGCTGTTCAAGCCCACCTGGCAGTACCTCAGAAGAAATCCATTAAGATTACAGCCAAGAAAACCCTACGGAGCAGTTCTACTCTGTAACACAGGGGGTCACAATGAGGCAAACTCAACTTCACAGCAACTAACAACCACAGTAGGGACGGATAGGGGAAGCCTGATTTGGTCAGGACATGTTGGGGCCAGGAGGGGCAGGGGCCGTAGTGGCTGGCTAGCTTACGCGCCCCCTAATGAAGTGACCAGAGCTTAGGGAAGAACAACAGAAAGGGCCATGTGTAGCACACCCAGAGAACTAATCCCCTAACCAATGATCTGAGAAAATGATACTTACACTTGGACGATATTGCAACTCCAGGAAGACTCTCTAGAATTCCCTTTACAGATGGATTAAAATCTGAGTAAAACACACGAACAGTGTTGAGTGTCTTCCCTACTGCTGCTCTGTTAGCTCTTAGCGGTAGGAAGATTCAGCAGTTGAAAGATTCCTTTAAAGCATTACAAGTGACCTTCTTTCCTGTCACACCTTCTCACCCTTATGTAGGTAGATGATATTTATCACTTACAGAAAGGAGAACAGTGAGAGTGAAAAAGATGGTGTTGTGACTTTGCACTTAAAGACACCTCCATTGCAATCCCTGACCGTGCCCTTTGCTGTGTGATGGTGGAGTTGTTTCTATTTGTTTCTTTCCTTTCCGTAAAATGGAGATACGAATACTTCCTTTCTTGGGTTGTTGTTAAACAGTCTGCGCCTAACACCTTGCAAAGGGCCTGGCACCCTGTAGGTGCTCAAAAAGGGAGATACTAGTATTACATTTATGAAGAACTGTAGAAGAGCAGGAAAGCTGGCTGAATGTTTTAGTAGACATGAGCAGATTAGCCATGTAAAGTGGACCTGAGGAGAATGCTAGGACTCTGGGGTTCATATCAAAGCAGTGGGTTTCATCAGTACCTTCTTAGAGCCAGATGATGCAGTTGAAAGTTGGTGTGTTTGGGTAGGGAGGGTGTTTCATGATCAGGATTGTTCTCATCAGTTTCTCCTGGTATTCTATACAGCTAGTCCCTAATTTATGACATATTTGAGTTACACTGAACTGCAGTTTTTTTGTACATCTTATCATTAGTAATATGTACTGCGTACAATGTTGCAGAACATAATTTGCTGATGTTATCATTCTCAGATGTTCATTTGTAGATGTTCAGTGTTATGATTTATAAAGATACTGATAATAAAAGGTAATGAAAAAACTAAAAAAAGAGATACATTTGACTTATGTTAGAACCAACTTACGATGAAGTCATGGGAATGGACGCTGGCGTAAGTTGGGGACTACCTGGATATCTGCGCCTACAGTCTTCTGATGAAATAATATGCTCTCCTTAGAACTATGCTGACAGTGCTTACTTATGTCGTCCTGACACTACACCGTGATTTTCATACAATATGATTTTATTTTGATTTTTTACATGGGCATTTAACTTTTGGGTTCTTATGGTACTAACAGTTAATTGAATATGAAGTTATATAGTAAGAATGTGCATAATATAATTTTTTATGTAAATATTCAGGACAAGTTACAACAATATAAGTATACGGATATTTAAGAATATTTGATTAAGAACAGTATGATGATCCAGTGTGTATAATATAAAACATTAGATTTCATGAGATTTGTAGATTTAAACCATTGTTTTCAGGACATGGAATCGGGTAAATGAAGCAAATCTCCCATTGAATTGCACTGTGTTGGAAAACATTTTTTAAATATTTGGCTGTCAGCATCTCCATTCGTCATATTCATATGACCTTCCACTTGACCTTTTAGACATATTTAGGACATGATAAGATTTTAAGAAGGCTGAGGAGCCTTGAAACCACATACTAAATATCTGTGGGGATAGCATCACATGATTTTTCTCTTTTACAGTTTCATAATTTTTTGACCTGTCAAATAATTATCTAATGGGCATAGAACATTTAACTAAATTATTTTTAAAACTTAAGAGAGACAACATGCAATTTTTCATTAAAAAACTATAAATAAATGTTACCAGTTTAAAAAATATTTTCATGACCTCTGCAGAATATACAGTATTTTTTGTTTGACTTGTTTCATCACGTAGATGATGAAGTTTCCTGATTAATATTTTGCCTGCTGTTTTTGAACTCAGTTTGTATTGGTGGTTATAATTCTGCATTAAACTAGGATATCATGGATGAACATATTTAAAGTTTTTTGTATATGGATTTGCAAATTTTAAATGCATTTTATAAAAGAGAATCGATTTGGGGCATTTGAGCGGTTATTTCTGCTCCTAGATTGGAAGGCACTCAAAATACACAATGGCTACAAAAATAGACTTGAGTATACCAAAGGTTGTGAAGATGGCTCAGGAGCAGACAGCGTTTCATTCTGTTATCCATGGGGTCACCATGAGTCAGCACCCACTGGACAACAACTAACAACAGCAACAACAATGGGGAAGGTGTTTCTGTTGCTGTGACAGCAAAAGGGAGAACGGATATTAGCATGCAGCTGTCAGTCTGTGCCTCCTAGAGAAGAAAGTAACTCAACATGCCCTGACTTGGATATTCAGGGTGAGCAGCATGGTTCACAGTGCACTGCAGTATTTTTCAGTAAGAACGTTACTTAGATGTGTAAGATTTGGACCTTCAGTGGAAATTTGGCTCAAGACATCACCCTACATTGTGTCCTATGCAGCTCTTAGGGTGTTCTCTTTAGACAGTAGTGTTGCTCCTATCTCGAAGTCAGCTTCAAAGGATGCTTGATTTCACCATGGGCTTTAGGAGCAATATAGAGCAATGATTGAGACAATGGGTTTGAAGGTCATGCTTAGTTCAAAACCTGGTGATGCCACTTGGTAGTTGAGTGATATTGGAAAAGTTGCTTCTCAAAGCCTCAGTTTCCTGTTATGAAAATTAGGATATTAATGGTACCTATCTCAGAGTTGGGGATCAAATGATAACATGCTGAGTGCCTAGCACATAATAAGCAAGTGTCATTAGAAACAGCTTTGAGATTAGTAATGTTCTCGAAGTGCCCCAAATTTTAAAACAGACTCTCTTAACTCATAATACTTGAGTATTTTTATTTCACTTTTCTCACATCATTTAGTTGAGTAATAAGTCTTTTCACTTAAAGTTTAAATATTTGTGGAAAGATGAAATGAATCTTAGTTATCCGTTTATTAGCATACGCTAGTTCACATAGCTTATTTTCCTCTTCACCTAGTTGGGAAGGAATGAGCGTTTTAATTGTTTGGGGAGAGATAGTTGTTAAATGGTGGATGTAGGTCTCATTTAGCTGACCAGGGATTTTTCTAGGTGGTCGTAATATCACAGAAATCAACGATGCGTTGCATTGGGCAAATCTGCTGCAAAAGACCTCTTTAAAGTGTTAAAAAGCAAAGATGTCACCTTAAAGACTAAGGTGCGCCTGACCCAAGTCATGGTATTTTCAATTGCCTCATATGCATGCAAAAACTGGACAATGAATAAGGAAGACTGAAGAAGAATTGACACCTTTGAATTGTGGTGTTGGCAAAGAATTGAATATACCATGGTCTGCCAGAAGAATGAACAAAATCTGTCTTGGAACAAGTACAGCCAGAATGCTTCTTAGAAGTAAGGATGGCAAGGCTTCGTCTTACATACTTTGGACATGTTATCAGGAGGGATCAGTCCCTGGAGAAGGACATCATGCTTAGTAAAGTAGAGGGTCAATGAAAAAGAGGAAGACCCTCAACGAGATGGATTGACACAGTGGCTGCAACAATGGGCTCAAGCATAACAACGATTGTGAAGATGACAAAGGACCGGGCAGTGTTTTGTTCTGTTGTACATAGGGTCACTATGAGTCGGAAGTGACTTAACGGCACCTAACAACAACAACAATATCACAGAAGGAGCCCTGGTGGCACAGTATTTGAGCACTTGGCTGCTAAACCCAGAGGTCGTCAGTTCAAACCTACCAGTGCGTCTGTGGGAGAAAAGACCTGGTGATCTGCTCCCATAAAGATTACAGCCTTGGAAACCCTATGGGGCATTTGTACTCTGTCCTACAGGGTTGCTATGAGTTAATCAACTCGATGACACACAACAACAATAACAATATTACTGAAAAAGGAAGACTGAAGAGGAATTGACACATTCTAGTTGTGGCATTGGTGAAGAATATTGAATATACTACGGACTGCTAGAACAAACAAATCAGTCTTGGAGGAAGTACAGCCAGAATGCTCCTTAGAAGCAAGGATGGCAAGACTTTGTCTCATTACTTTGGATATGTTGTCAGGAAGGACCAATTTCTAGAGAAGGATATCATGCTTGGAAAGTAGAGGGTCAGTGAAAATGAGGAAAACCCTAAATGATTGTCACAGTGGCTGCAACAGTGGGCTCAAATATAGCAACGATTGTGAGGATAGCACAGGACCGGACAGCGTTTCCTTCTGTTATATTAAGGTCACCATCGGAGCTGATTCAAGGACACCTAACAAAAACAACATCACTGGGTGTTAAGGGGCTTGCCAAGAAGAGTTCAAATACAGAAAATAGCACATTTTTCTGAGAGCTAGCTCTATACACAGGAAACAGAAAACATAAGTTCTTTCCTCTTCCTTCATTCCCTTTATTTGCATTCTATGGTTTCTGACATCCAACGGGAAATAGACTGTTGTGATTAAGAGCCCTGGCTCTAAAGCTACATTGTTCAGGTACAGATCTGGGCTTGCTGTGCTAGCTGTGTGACCTTGATGGAGTTGTTTAGCTTCTCTGTTCTGTAGTTAATTCATCTGTGAAATGAGTTGATAACTAAGAGGGCTGTTGCAGGGTTTAGATGACAGTGCTGGTAATGTGCTTAGAACAGTGCCTGACACATGGTAAATAATATATATCAGCTATTATTATTAGTTCCAGATTCACAACCTAGGCACCGTTATTAATCAAATAAAATGCTTGAGAACCTACTCATGAAGAGCAGCAGTTTCTATGAGCAGATTATTTCGAGTTCCAACCCACTTACAAGGAAACTTTTGGAACTCTATCTGTCTTATAAGGTGAGGACTGTCTTGTTCCTCCCACCAGATACACCTAATTTATTCTTTCTCCTTTTAAACAATGTGGAGTGTAAGACATCTTCTCCCTCCTGGAAGTCTCCTTCCTGGGCAGCGTCAGCTGTCCCTTTGTGCTGTCGTCACACATTGCTCATAGTTTTGCACTTAGTTACGTGAGCTTTCTCTTCCTTTCTATGTTATAAGAGCTGCAGGTGCAGGGATCCTGTAGAGTTCTTCTTGATATCCCCAGCACTAATCTTAACGCCTAACATCTAGCAGATATTTAAGACTGTGTCTGATCATCACACTTCAGCTGTCTAGAAAAGGGCTGTAATACCCAGTGAGCACTGAAGAAAGACTTGCTGATGTAGTAATTAAACAATTCATTGAGTATATTTTTTCTCTTGGATATTTCAGGAGTCTAAAGATAGAGTTAGGTCTAGGTTCCTATAGCTATTGGCTTTCACGTCTTTGAGTATAAAATCCCTACCAGTCTAGTTTACACCCTCTGTTGCTTTCCTAAGTATGAATTTTATCAGGATGTCCATGAAAAATACCTTTTACTTGCTCTGCAGAGAACCGAGAAGGAAGAAATCAGTGGACAGTTGTCAAACTTCACTGGGGCACCATCCTTGAAGTGCATATTATTTTTAAAAAAATTTTTAGCTCTTCTGGAACGGCACAAATTGATCCTTTTTCTGCTGTGATCAAATCCACTAGGTCTTCAGTTTGGGCCACAGGTGCAGAAAAGAAGGACTGAGACCCTGAACCAGCTGAGCGTTTTGAACGAAAGTGCCATGGAAGTTCATTATAGATATGTGCAGAAAGACTGTGAATCATGGAGTGCCTGCCAGCTCCTTGCCCCTGCCTTCCCGCACTGCACCTCCCTGCTGGCAGCATTCTGCTTGGGCATCATACGCCGGCTGGAGAACCTAGGCAGTGAGCATCTTGGAAAGGGCCCCTGTCTAAGAGGCCCAGCGCAGTCTCAGTCCTGTTAATAATGAGCACTGTGGCTGCCAAGTCACGGAAACCCTCTACTTCTGAGTTACGTCATCTATAAACGAGGAGTTCAAGACTAAGAAATATTCCCATGGTAAATATTCTATGATTCCCACAGTAATATTTCTGCACTGTTTTTTTTTTTTTATATTAGAAAGTATGACTATAGACAACACACCAGAATTCATACATCTAAGTTTCTCTGGCCGCTTAATAACCATCATACTTATATTAGTTTGGACTTGCCTTTTAAAACAGTTTAGGGACCGCTAAAGAAATTAATTTTTTTAATCATGTTATATATTTGGTTGAGGGTTTTCCAGGACAATTGGTTGTAAAGGAGAGACATTCTAGTTTCCGCTTGCAATCCTGGTAGTTCTGTGATTCTGTCTCCCTCCTGACAGGAGTCAGGCACACCATCCCATCACCAGTGATTAGAATAATAAAAACAACAAAACGTGTTGTCAGATTTAGTTTTGAAATGGTTGTGTGTAGCTTTGCAGACGTAAAGACATCCTGCCACCCATGGTTTACGATCAGACACGCCTATAAAGAAAACCAAACCATGTCTAGTTCTTAGCTGAAGCTAAGCAGTCAGGTAGGAATCAGAAAAAGGTTATCATAAAGTGTAACATTTCAGTGGCATTGTGGGCCTCATGGGATCTCAGCTGGATAATTCCATTATCCATGAAAGAAAATGGCAGGGCAGAGAGCTTCAGGTGTGTGCATGTAACCAGAGTTAGCAGGGCTCCCAGTGCAGGTGTTGCTCCCACATGGGGTCAGCCATGTGGTCACAGCTTCCAGCATTTCAAAGCCTTCTTGCCTCTCCCTCCTCTTGCCTCTTTTTTCCCCTTACTAAAGACTTCCAGTTTGCTAATCCTGACTCCTGATGGCCTGGAGGCCTAAAGTCAGTCTAGCTGGTAAGCCAGGAATGGTTCTTAGAGCTAGGTCCCCCTCCCCATGCCAGTCAAAATAGCACACAGAGCCTCTGGAGGTCCATCTCCAGGCAGGAGAGAGGATTAAATGTCAGATTATAAAGCTGTGGGAGGAAGTCTAGTCAGGAGGGGGGCTTTCTTGTGAGCTGGTATTTTACAGACACCTCCAACTCCCTAGAATTTTTGTTAAGAACCATAAACCTCTTTTGCAATCATTTTCAAAGCATCATCGTTTCTGCTGTTAACATTGCTTAGAGTCACATTGTGTTTTTGACCCATTGCCTGAGGATCCCCACTCACTCACTGGACTGTGCTGAGGATTCCTTCTGCCTCTCTTCAAATCTTGAGACCATCCTCAAAGTGCACCGTGGATGTTATTGGGGACGATGTGGCACAGGCACCAAAAACATTTCTTAAATTTGACATCAAAATATTTTGAGCAATTGCCTTTAGAATAAGTATATATCTTCCCCAAATTACAACTTAGAAGGGAACATCTCAGATGTTATCTTACCCTTAATGACTGTGATTGATTATTTATTCCAATGTGTCCATACTCAGATTTACATTTTAGATCTAGTTCTGGAAGTATATCTTAAATGCAGTTCTGTCCTTCGAAGGAGGGAGACATCTGTTGTTCAGATACATCCTGTTTCAAAGATCTTTGCAATATGAGCCCCACTTTAATAATATTTCATAAATTTGAATATGCATATCATGGGTTTTCTTCAATAGAGCGTATTTGAAGTGTGGCTTTCATAGTCCACTGGTGATGTCATTTCTTTTAATAATTTTTTTTAACCATTCTCTGATTTTGACCAAGTTTTCCTGCCTCCCCCCCTCCCCTGATATCTATATCAATTGTCCAGAAGTCACCAATGTGACACAGAAACCCAAACTTCTGTTTCACGGTGACTCTGTCTTTGCTGGCCTCAGATAGCAGGGCTTTTGTTTACTCCAACGTCCAAGGGAATTCTTGTCTGATTTTTTGTTGATCCATATCTTTTTATCACTTTTGGCATTATTGCTTTCTAGATTTCTTTTCTGGCTATTGCCCTAAAGGAGTTTTGCAAATTTTTAAAATCTTATTTTGAAGTTCTCCAAATATTACCATTTATACCACCCAATACACTTATTCCTGGTTCAGTTGTTGGTACTTCATCTCCATCTCAATTCTCAATAAAAGATAAGAAAAGAAATATTTTGATTATCTAATTTCTTCTTTGTTCTTAAAAATTAAGCAACAGAGGGAAGCATAAAGGAGAGGCTTCAGGATTACCCATGTTCTCTGTGGATCAGTGCTGATCCCTCCTCAGGGCACAGGGCTAATCTAGCCCCCCACTCTGCATAGTTTGGCTGCAGTGTGAAGGGTCTCGGTAGGTTCTCAGCATTCTTGTTCCCATGCTAACGATAAGTATTAGTTCTTCCTGAAAAGTGTTTCTCATTTATTCTGTCATTCATGTGTGCAATCCTAGCAAAAGTAATTAAGTTGCAGTTGCTGCTTAAACATCCCAACTATTTAGCACCATGGTTCTCCTGTTTTCTCAGTATTATTCCTTGAATTAGTGAGTCCAGAATGAACACATATTTTGGTTTGTTTTCAACATTTTTCTCTAGAAAAAGTCATAAATATGCATCTGACATTTGGCCACATACATAAATAAGTACAGAAATAAAAGTCTCCCGTTAGGTGCAGGTTTCCATGTGCACACTGTGAGGGTTAGAGGGTTTCCACCACGAGCCAACGCTAGGCAAAAGTGTAAAAAGTGCCACTCCCCCTTTCTTGTCTGCACTAAGTAACCTGCTTCCATACCTTAGTCTCCCTTCTGCCAGGTTTCCGTGACTTGCCCAGGGAGGTTGAGGGGCCTGAGGGAAGACCATGGCTTTTTGGGTTAATCAGGACAAGTTTCAGTCAGACAACTGAAGACAAGTTGAAGTTATAGAGCTTCTCTGAGCCTGTTTTCCCATCTGAAAAATAGCAGAAATAACTTCTTAGTTTTCTAGTGTTGCTGCTGCAACAAAAATGCCACAAGTTGGGGGCTTTAAAGGACAGATATTTATTTTCTCACAGTTGAGGAGGCTAGAAGTCTGAATTCTGCGTGTGGCTCTAGGGTGAGGTACTTGTCTGTTTCAGCTTCTAGTTGCCCACACTTACTGGAGTTCTCCGTGGTCATCAGACAGCGCTTGCCTCTGTCTGTGCTGCTCCTTATCACTCAGAAATGATTAGGTTTAGGACACACCCTACACTGATATGGCCTTGTTAACACAAAGAAAAACCTATTACCATCTAAAAGTACAGGGGTTAGGATTCCAACACATATTTTAGGGGGACACAATTTGATCCATAACAACATCTATCTCAAAAATAATAGTAAGGAGTGAATGAAAAAAATATAAGCCTAGCATGGTGCTGACAGAGTAAGGGGTAAACACATGTTAGTTGCTTCTCTTTCTCCTTCCAAGTGCCTGGGCCTCTCCCTACCCACCTTGTCTGAATACTGTGTTCTGGACTCACACCCCTGTAGATTGATAAGGGGTTACAGGAACATTGTTAATGGCTCCATGTGTCCCTATTGTTAACTAGGGCAAAAGCTATCACCAAACAGAGAAATTCTGAGGTTGGGAATTCAGTATCCAGTGAGGATAGAAGAAGTCCCCAAATCTATTTCTACCATGATTGTTTGGTGGAGCTTGTGGTTCTTTAAATCAGTGATAATTCTTTGAAGTAATTACCTAGTAAATTATACAAAGTTTTGATGGATTAATCTTAAATAGTGCTAGTTAAGGACGAAGGATTTTTATAACAGTGAAAACAATGAAGTATCTCAGTTTGCTAAGGCAGTGGTGATAGCAATATGTGGTAAATAAGCTTATTTTCATGACTTTTATTGAATACCAGAACTGGATATTTGATACTTGAGCTATATTTCTTGGTTGATTTTTTTACCCCTCATTTTTATTTCAGACACTGGATTTTAATATCCATAACATGTCTTTTATTTTGAATTCTGTAAATCTTAATTTTTCTACCTACTTGTAATCATTGTGATATTTGAATTTATTTCACATTTTCCCAGTTTGACATTTAGCAGTAACAATTTGGTAATTTCATAAACAAGCTGAGCGGAATTGAGTAATTTCCTTTACTTTTAGAACTGGTTCAAGTTGAGTATGTTAGGTCTGAAAATAAGTTCCAAAGACTGTCTTTTTTAGAATTCATTTAAGGATGGCTTATTTAGTGGGATAGATTTAATAATTATAGTTTTCTGATTTAAACAGTTTTTCAGAAAGATTTAAGAATGAAGCTTTTGTGATGGTTGTCAGGTGAGCTGAATATTGAGAGTCTTATGATGCTGTAGGAGATTGTCATATTTTGCATTTAAAAAAAAACTTCTAAGAGGAGTAAAAATGATGTCTTAGTGAGAACACTAGATAGATGTTCCATTAGAAATTAAAACAAAAATTTTATTGAAGGAATAATTTCATTTCTCAAAACAGAAACACGTGGCATTCTAACAGGCTGCGCGTGTTCTGCCTTGCAGGTAGAACACTAGGCTATTTAACAGGCAGAGTAAACAAAGACAGATGGTTTCATATGAGAGAGAGTGCAGGGGGAGGAAGGGAAATTTGCAAGGGGTGGTTAAACTACAAACATTCTTAACATCAAATTCTAGCCTAACATAAATCTCTCATTCCTGATACATCCAGTTTGACTAAGGCAGTATTTCTAAAATGAAACATATAAACATTCTTGATGTGTGGATTTAGTGATGGATTGTAGGCTGAGTCAAATCTAGTTACAGTCCTTAAAATGTAAAGTCAACCATTGTTAGGAAGGAGTGAAAATTAAATCAGCTCTAAATCTGAAGCCTTTTGAAATGTAAACGTCACCCATCTAGCTAAGGAGGAGCGAGTTAGGGCCCAGGCATTCACTGGGTGAATGAAAGCAGTTAAAATAGCAAGTTTATTTACATAAGTTAAAGCCCAAATCTCTGCACTCTTTGTGTTACAGACAGTCAGGACTTTATAGCTGCAATCTGCCTCCTTATTTTAACAAACATAGTCTCTACCTAGTTTGAAATTTAATGAAGAACTAGAGAAATAAAATGGAAAAACCTTAACGAGTGAATATTAATTTGAGAGTCAGGATGTGGAACTAAGACTTAATATATACTTGTCTTGGCTGGGAAGTTATTCATAAGTTCTAACTACATTTAACATTATCAGTCTTACTTCCTACCCTCCTGTTGAGCAAAGTGCCTTCTCTGGGGACAGCGGCATAAACATTCTTAACAGGTGCTGAGTAAATCTTTATCTAGGTTAGAAATTCTGATTCCTACCTTGTTTGTTTTTTAAACAGTAAAACTTTGACAAAAGGCTGAATGGTTTCTTTAGAAGTGTAGAAATGAAAATCTTAGTTTAATTCAGAACAGAGTTTTAAATTTAGGTTTGAAGACACCTAAATCAGCTATGCCAATGCCTCAGATTCTTTTTTGAGGGGGCAGGAGTCACTGGTTTATTGTGTGTGTGTGTGCAGTGTGCATGTGTGTGTTTAATATTATGTTTTCGGTGAAAGTTTACACAGGAAATTAGGCTCTCATTGAACAATTTCTATGCATAACGTCCAGTGATATTGGTTACATTCTTCACAATATATCAGCATTCTCATTATTTCCATTTTGGTTGTTCTGTTTCCATTAATCTAGCTTCCCTGTCCCCTCTAACTTTCTCATCTTTGGTCTACGGTAAATGTTAACCATTTGGTGTCATCTAGATGATTATTTTGAGGAGCACAGTACTCACAGATAATATTATTTATTTTATGAGCCAGTCTGTCATGTGGCTGAAAGAGCACCTCAGATTCTAAAACTGACATCTGCAATGGGATAATCTGTGTTTATCTATAATATAAAAGTTAATAATTTACTGTAATAAGTAAAGAGTCCTTAAGCAACTTAAATGCTTTTTTAGTGTTTAATTACATTATTTCATCGTATATTCTCATGTTATGTTTTAAATACCTTGAAAGTGTCAAGAATTTTTTCACATAATAATGTCAAAGTTTCTGCTCAGATGAAGATATAGATATTTAGTTAGGAGTCACAGAGATTTCTAGCCCCTGTGGGCTAGATTTCAGCTTAGCTCGTGATACAGATAAAATGAGTGATTTGATGGGGAGTTCTATGAAGTTCTAAGATAATTACCCAGAAGTTTGAAGCTGCATTGGCAAATCCACTAGGTATCTTACACAACTGTACAGGCAGTCCCCAGATTACCAACGAGTTTCATTTTTAGGTCTGCCTTTAAGTCAAATTTGTATGTAAGTCGGAACAGTTAGGTATGGTTCTATCTAATGTCAGTTAATCTAAGGTTTGTCTTAGTATATAGTGTACCTTTCTATGCATAAAAAAATTAAAGAATCCAGATACACTAAAACATCTTTAACATCATAATATGGTAATAATAATGTTTTGATGTATGTTGGAAAGAGTGCCCATTTGTCATTATGAACCATAGTATATACCTCAAATTTTTAATATAATAGGTGTTACAGGGGTTGGTTGTTAACTATGGGTTGTATGTAAGGTGGGTGTTTGTAATCCGGGGACTGCCTGTATTATAAATTCCATGGGCAAACCTAGAAGCCTGTTACAGATGAGGCATCCTGTCGATTTTTCAGGACAAGACAAAGGGATCCTAAGTTGCAGATCTTCTATTTTAAAATCAGTGGGAAGATGCACAGAGTTTCAAATTTTTTCTGCATTTGTTTATAACATTTATATGTGTGATAGTTAACTACTAAATTTTAGTTGATTTTTTTCAATGGGAAAATAATGAGCAAACAAATGAAATAAAGATCTTTGTATATTTTATTAGTGTGGAAAGCAAGACTGTATTAGTTCTGACCTTATGACTTAACTATAGTAATTGATTGAGCTACGGACAACTAGAGAATTCAAATACTTGCAGAAATCGCATACGTTTTCATATCGTCGCAACCACTAATCTGGGTGGTTCTGGAATGGACTAAATCAAAGCAGACCATCCTATTTAAAAGAAATGATTCACCTGTGTTTCTCACAGACAGTATTTTTGTGCATTATTTTTCTAATTCTCCTCCTTACTGTCAATTTCATAGTATGCCATGGGAAGTCACTTCCAGACTTAAACAGTCATTGTTTTAATGGGCAGTGATGGCCATAAGAGCTGTGCCTAGCATTTTGCATTTGGTTCTGAGTACTGGTCCTGAAGCTGGCCTGCTTGATTTCAGCTCTGCACAATTGTGTGAATTTGGGAAAGTTGCTTAACTCTTTGTGCCTCAGTTTTCTCATATGTAAAATGGAGATGATAATAGTACCTATCTCATAGGATTGTTAAAAGGATTAAACTTAGAAGTTCCTGGCACATTTTAAACCCTGTACATGTGCTTAGGAGCCCTGGTGATGTAGTGGGTAAGAGGTCATCTGCTAACCAAAAGGTTGGCAGTTTGAATTCACCACCCACTCCTTGGAAACCCTATGGGGCAGTTCTCTGTGCTTATGTAAAATATCTAGATTTTATTTTATATCTGTCTCTATGGAAAACTTGAAGTACCTCAGATGTGAAAATTTATTCTGTATAGTTGATTATTCAATCCTTAAATGCAATGAATGAGTGCTTTGTGCATATTATTATGCTAGTGACTGAAAAACCAAACCAAACCTATTGCCCTGGAGTCAATTCCAACTCATAGCAACAAGGCATGCAAAAAGAAACAAATGAGCTGAAGTAGTATCTACATACATGTTGCCTGTTACATGCTAACTTTGTGATCTTGGGCAAGCCTGGTCTCCAGCTCTTAGCTAATTAAATGTGGGAATTAGCTTGTATCTCCTGCCTGCAATGGTCTGTGACTCAGACCCTCACAGGAAGAGCAGAACAGGTCGTCCCAGCCATGTCAGGGGGGCCCTTTTCTAATGTAATTCCTCTTGGGAAACATTTTTATTTTACATAGGCTTTCACTATCTTAATCTAGCATTTTATGATGGTATCATATTAAAAATAGCTTCATGGTTAGATATTTTTGAGACATGCTGGGTTAAATAAATGTAGACATTTTTTACTGCAGGACTGTTCAGAGCTTAATTTCTAATGAAAATTATGAATTTCTACGAGTTAGATATAATATATAGTGTTTCCTTTTTGTTTCCTTGGCACTGGCATCTGAGGAACACAATTTTATAGAATAAAATTCTATAGGAATTTCACACTGACTTGTGGACTGGTGAAGGGTTTGCTTTAGGATAAGGAGACCTTTCAGAAGACCCTACATTTCTCTTTGTAGGTGTGAGCATGAAGCCAAGCCTGAGAGGTGGTCACTGGCCAACCCACCAGAGGACAGTATAAACATGGTCGTCCCTTTCTTATATGAGCTTGTAAGCTCATTTGTAAACCTTTGATTATTTTTACAGTAAAGTGTTCAAGAGGAGAGAAATGATTTTAGAAACAAAATATTCCAGCTGTCATGGAATACCTACAGATCACCATGTCATGAACATTTCCAGGACTAGCACCCCCACAATGAAGAATTAATAAGGGAGTTAGAACAAGTCAAAGCCCTTCCTGCACCATTCCCGTTATCCTGGATGCACCACTGGCTGGCCTGCTGAGGGTCCTCCTGCTGCCTGCACCTCCTCACAGTCCACCCTCCACATGCTTGCCAGACTGATCTCTCACAGTCGGATGACAATACCTGCTTTATCTCCTCCCGCGCTTTCTCGTTGAACTTAAAAACAACCAAGCACTAAATCCTTCATTGGACCGATAAAGCCATGGTCCCTGCACCCTCTAACCACACTGGAATTATTTTCATTACTCGGATGCAGCTGCTTTTCGCTTTGAGGCCTTTGCACTCACTGTGTTCTCTGATGAGCACTCCTCCCCTAGGTTGCAGCCTGAATGTTACCTGCTCTTGATCTCTTTCCACACCACCCAGCCCTTCCCCCACCCCAGTCACTTGATGTCACAGCACACTTTTGTCTCCACATGCTCGGTGCTTCTGATTTCTTTAATAGTAATGAGTTGCTTATTATTATTTACCTCCCCACCCCCTCCAATTTTCTCAAACTGGAGGGTGAGCTCGAGAAAGACAGGAACCTTGGAACTGTCTTATTCCCTGCTGCATCCACAGTATCTAGAATAGGGTCTGGCCTGCAGTAAGCACATAGCAACTAAATACATTACGTTAACTGTTTACATAACAGCCCCGGAAATGGTGTCATCATGTCCATTCATTCATTCATTCACTCACCCATCCGTCTGTCCATCTGTCCACCCATCCATCCATCTATCCATCCACCCACCCATCCATCCATCCACCCATCCATCCATTCGTACCTGTGTGATCATCTGTAAAATGGACATAATAGTAATATCTACCTCATAGAGTGATTGGATAATTTAAAAAAAATTATATATTGAGCACTTAACACAGCATCTGGCATTTAGTAAGCATTCAGTAAATGTAAATAATTGCTACGATTTTGATCTTCAAGTGATTCATTTCAACAAAGCTTTACGGGTCAACTAGTACTGCTAGATTTTGGGAATACAAAAAGTGCATGAGGCATCATTTCTGCTTTTGAGATCCTTTTAGAACTTTATGTGGTGCAGATTCGCTGTAGTGCTCAGAATGGAAAGTTCTTAATAGCACTCCTCGTATCATGATGTGCTGCCGAGTACTTTGAATGTTGGTGGGAAGTGACCGAGAAACGGAAGTAAAGAGGTGCCACTAGTGGAGCTGGTATGTGCTGAGTCCCTACTGTATGAACAGTGGCTCTTTAATAGGCCCTGGGAACACAAAAATGAAAATGTCACAACATTTGCCACTGGAAGGTCCCAGTCCAGTGCAATGCAGTGAATTAAAGATGAACTGGAGCATAGAGGATGGAGGGAAAAAATGCCAGAGTAATAATATACCATCCAACAAAATCCACTTTCAGGAAATGATCTAGTAAACAAATTTGAAAGTGACTGAAAAAACTACATCCTGTTCTTACTTGTTGACATTGTTAGGTTCCAAAGACCAGGTTGTTATGTGAAATCAGCATTATGTGAAAATGGAGGATGACCACATCAGATCACAATATGGAAGATGAGTACATCATTACATAACTGCCAAATTACATTATTACATAACTGCCACATCACTGAGGATTATGGCCTAGCCAAGTTGACACATAACCTTAACCATCACAGACAGCATTACTCTCTCTGCACACCTCAGCGTTCTTTACTGCTAGACATACATCGTTAATGTGCAAAATAGTGAAATAGTAGATGTTTTACTATTGCCGTAAATGCAAAACGTCAGATAACAAGATAGTAGATAAGTGAGGAGAAGGTGTATATATTGATGCTTCTGGGAATATTTACCTTAAAACATACAGAGACTTTAAGCCAAAGAAATAAATCTGAATGTTTCAGTTTTATGTGTCAGTCATCTGTCGTAGGCCTTTTGTGGGCATAGAGAGAGGAGGAGGTGCGGGGTCTCCCAGTATCCTACTCAGCACTGGCTGCCTTGCTCTTCTCCTGTAAGGCAGACCCACATGTGAGGATAGACTAAAGGTCTGTATGTTTGGGGAAATAACTAGAGCTACACATACTTTGATTTGGGGCAAGGTCAACATTCCACAGATAAAATGACAATCATGCATTTCTTCTTTGTCCATCTTCCAGGAGGTTGTATTTTTCCTCTAAAGTTGTATACCAGATTGCATTGGATGTCCATTCATTGTTGTTGTTGTAAGATGCCATCGAGTCACTTCTGACTCATAGGGACCTCAGGTACAACAGAATGAAACGTTGCCCAGTCCTGCCCCATCCTCACAGTCATTGCTGTTTGAGCCCATTGTTGTAGCCAATGTGTCAATCCATCTCACTGAGAGTCTTCCTCTTTTTTGTTGACCCTCTACTTTACCAAGCATGATGTTCTTCTCCAGGGACTGGTCCCTCCGTATAACATGTCCAAAGTATGTAAGAAGATGTCTTGCCATCCTTGCTTCTAAGGAGCATTCTGGCTGTACTGCTTCCAAGACAGATTTGTTTGTTCTTCTGGCATTCCACGGTATATTCAGTATTCTTCACCAACATCATAATTCAAATATCATTTCTTCTTTGGTCTTCCTTATTCATTGTCCAGCTTTCACATGCATATGAGGTGGTTGAAAATATCATGGCTTGGGTCAGGTGCACATTAGTCCTCAACTTGACATCTTTGCTTTTTAACACTTTAAAGAGGTCTTTTGCAGCAGATTTGCCCAATGTAATATACCATTTGATTTCTTGACTGCTGCTTCCATGGGCGTTGATCGTGGATCCAAGTAAAATGAAATCCTTGACAACTTCAGTATTTTCTCTGTTTCTTGTGATATTGCTTATTGGTCCAGTTGTGAGGATTTTTGTTTTCTTTATGTTGAGGTGTAATCCATACTGGTTATTCATGCCCATTCTAAAGAAAGGCGATCCAATGGAATGAGGAAATTATCAAACAATATCATTAATATCATATACAAGTAAAATTATGCTGAAGATAATTCAAAAAGGGTTGTAGCAGTACATTGACAGGGAATTGCCAGAAATTCAGAAGAGGATGTGGAACAAGGGATATCATTGCTGATGTCAGATGCATCTTGCCTGAAAGCAAAGAATACCAGAAAGATGTTTACCTGTGTTTTATTTATTATGCAAAGGTATTCTTTGATTGTTGGATCATAACAAATTATAGATAACATCGCAAAGAATGGAAATTCTGGAACACAATTAAGTGCTCGTGCGGAATCTGTACATAGACCAAGAAGCAACTCTTGGAACAGAACAAGGAGATAGTGCTTGGTTTAAAATCAGGAAAGATGTGTGTCCAGGTTGTATCCTTTCTCCATACTGACTCAATCCGTATGCTGAGCAAATAATCTGAGCAACTGGACTATATAAAGAAGAATGCAGCATCAGGATTGGAAGAAGACTCATTAACAACCTGCGATATGCAAATGACACAACTTTGCTTGCTGAAAGCGCAGAGGACTTGAAGCACTTACTGTTGAAAGTCAAAGACCACAGCCTTCAGTCCATGCATTAGTAGATGTGAATTACTCTGTGCGTATTTCTTTTGACCTGTCTTATCTTGGACAATTCTTGCCACTTCATTTGTTTATGGACACAGTGATACCTTAGATGTTAGCGTCAGTGTTCAGCATCTGTTACTCCTTCATATATTCACGCAGCAATGGCTGAGTGCCCCTGTGTGCAGGAGCTGGGCTATAGCACTCATCTGCCTCACCGTTGGCTTGTCTTTGTAGGACACAGGCCCACTGGGATCTCTGCAGGATGCAGAGAATGACTTAAGCCAGTTTAAGTTCTCGAAAACAAAAGGATTCATTCGTAAGTATCTTGCATCATGCTTTGTACTAAAATAGAGTGGCCTCTACTAATTAATCTAACTAGGTGAAGCTTTGTTGTTGTTGTTTAGGTGCTGTCGAGTTGCTTCTGACTCAGCGACCACATGCACAACATAATAAAACACTGCCTGGTCCTGTGCCATCCTCATAGTCATTGTTATGCTCGAGCCTGTCGTTGCAGCCACTGTGTCAGTCCATCTTGTTGAGGGTTTTCCTCTCTTTAGATGACCCTCTACTTTGCCAAGCATGATGTCCTTCTCCAGGGATTGGTCCCTCCTGATAACATGTCCGAGATACGTAAGACGAAGTCTCATCATCCTCGCTTCTAAGGAGCACTCTGGCTGTACTTCTTCCAAGACAGACTTGTTCTTCTGGCAGTCCATGGTATATTCAGTATTCTTCGCCAGCACCGTAATTCAAAGGCGTCAATTCTTCTTCGGTCTTCCTTATTCATCATCCAGCTTTTGCATGCATATGAGGTGATTGAAAAACCATGGCTTGGGTCAGGC
>NW_004444082.1:5699127-5707882 GCF_000243295.1 Trichechus manatus latirostris | reverse complement strand
AAGTGCTTCAAGTCCTCTTCACTTTCAGCAGGCAAGGTGGTGTCATCTGCATAACACAGGTTGTTAATGAGTCTTCCTCCAATCCTGATGCCCATTCTTTTTCATATAGTCCAGCTTCTCAGATGATTTGCTCAGCATACGGATTGAATATGTATGGTGAAAGGATACAACCCTGACCACACCTTTTTTGATTTTAAACCCATAAATATCTCCTTGTTCTGTTTGAACGACTGCCTCTTGGTCTAAGTACAGGTTCCTCATGAGCAAAATTAAGTGGTCTGGAATTTCCATTCTTCCCAATGTTATCTGTAATTTGTCATCCACACAGTCGAATGCCTTTGCATAGTCAATAAAACACAAGTAAACATCTTTAAACACAATTTAAAACACAGGTGTAGCTTAACTTGTCCGGAAATTAAAAAGCTATGACATTTTTATCTCTACTGGAATTAGCAAGTCTTCATTTCATTACAAAGTGTTAGTAATTGAAGTATCTAATTCACCTGTTCTAAGTTAGCACTTCATTAGATGGAAAACCAAAATATAACTGTGTATCTCAGTGGAAGACTAATATTCTGCTTGGTCCAGATTCGTGTGAAACCATATGCAAGACCCACAGTAAACCTTCTGCATTTGTTGTGACATATATCTCACTACATTTCTTAGGAGTCAGAGCCATTTGAGAGATCCTAGGACAAGCAACACTTCTTGGAGTGTTTTGTAGATTCTTACATATTTTCTCAAAGAGATCGCTCTGTGAAATGCTTACTTAAATACATTTTCATAGGTATTGATTAACTTTAATTCTCAGGGAATTAAATGATTAAGGCTTGTCATTTTGTTTGCTTTAAAACTCCAATATCTACGGATTTCATAAAATTAAACTTTCAGCTTATTAGAAAGGCCTTTCTGCTCCTGGATAAAGAAAATTAATGGTCCCTTTGCAGACCTGACCATTTCCTGCCTCTCTGGAAATCACCATCAATCTAGTGATGACAGAGAACCCAAAAAGCTGAGGGAGGAGCAATGGAAGAGCCAATCTCTGAAGTTTAAGGAAATCTTGGGTCTGGTGCAGATGCCTGAGAGGACTTCTCGCCTGGTCTCCACAAGAGCTGGGATTGGGCCTCCAGGCATTTAAAGGACTGGAGCCTGGCAGACAGTGGCTGCATCGTATTTAGCTATCTGTTCTTATGTTTGTTATGTGTATTAGACTGTGAGTTCCTGAAGGGAAGATAAAAGATAAGTAAGACTTCCTTTCTTTGAGGATCTTACTGTTTAAAGAAGGAAACATGCATGTCATGGCTGAATATAAAGGATGGCAGTACATCTTTATGTCAAAATTATAGTCAAGAAGGTGAAACTGTGCAGCTGTATTTAGATTTTAGAAAAATGTGATATATAAATCCTACATTTTAGAATAATAATTAGTTAAATTATAATTTTATTATCTAAATTCATTATGATTTGCATTACAAAAATACTATTTTATGAAAAGATTCAGCTGACTTCTTTTAAATAATAAATTCACCTTGTGTATGTCAGAACACTTATTTATGAAAATTCTGTGACTGTATCTATATGGAGAATGTGAAAATGGAGCTCCCAGTGTAGTTGTGGGTTAGTCTTTTCCATCTTGGTAATTCTTGAGTACGTATGGATATCCTAGGAGGTCACGGAGCTGAATTATGCATGATCTGATTCCCATTACTGAATTTAAACAGAGCGTTCTCTGTCACTGACAAAAAGTAGTCACACGAGAAGTTGCTGGGACATGAAGTTTGATGTTGAAACATGAATTTTTTTTTTCTTTTTAGTTTTAACAATTAGACCATTTCAGCTGCTTGCCTGCTACAGAAGTGGGGTGGAATGTTTTGAACCTGATTATATTTATGATGGAGCCCTGGTATCACAGTGGTTAATAGCTCGGCTGCTAACCAAAATGTTGGCAGTTCAAATCCACCAGCTGCTCCTTGGAAACCATATGGGGCAGTTCTATTCTATCCTGTAGGGTTGCTGTGAGTGGGAATGGACCTGATGGCAGCATTTCTTTTCTTTGTTTTTGGTATACTTATGATACATTTATAGGGTCGCTATGAGTCGGAATTGACTCGATGGCAAGGGGTTTGGTTTGGTTTCTTGGTTATGATCCATCTGGTCAGCCTGAGAGAACTCAACTGCCTTCATGGTCCATGCTGTGCTTGGAGCCCCCCTGAGTAATGAGTCAATGATAGTGCCTTACAAGACCCTAAACAATTTTCATGTGGTAATTTTAGGTAAGTAGTCTTTATGCATTAGTTTTTACATTTTTAATATGAAAACATACAAACAGAAAAAACAACTGAGAGTGACATCTACATGACTTAGGGAGTTTTAAAACCCCTGGTGTGCAGGTTCACTCCAGACCAAGGACAACACAGCTTCTGCAGGTGGGGGCCAGGTAGCAGTGGTGGTAAAGGCCACGGGTGATTGATTCCAGGGTGTGATCAGGATGCTGCTGGTCAGGTGCTTCTCATACAAATGCCCCCAGTTTCCCAGGGCCACCAGGCATTCATCTATTCTGTTTTATTTCCAAGAAGGGTACTGAAATGTTAATAAAAATAAAGAGATACAAGATTTGAAGAATCTATAGCTAAAAAAATATACATTATAGTCGCTTATGAGAACACGTACATGCCAGCCTCTATTAAGTGCAGCAGAAGTGATTTTCCTAGTATTTTTACCTGGCTTACTTTTCTAGCTGTAAGGTCTGTGAACACTACAGGCATGTGAAACCTGCCCAGTTCTGCCAGCAAAATCAAATCGGGTGAACTTAGGTTAAGTCTGTTTGCCAGTGGTTTTAAGTTGTTTAGAGTGTCTTTGCAATTAATCTTTTTGTTTTGGTTTCAAAAGGAGTGAAAAGAGCTGGAAAATAAACTGTGCTATTAAGGGCTGTATAAAACCAACTATCTTTTCTGAAAAAGAAACGTGACAGTATTGTTAATAAAATTTTATATGCAGTGAAATCAACATGATTAGAATATGAGATTTGATGTCCGCTTACACATCAGTCAAAGGAGCATTACTTAGTTGTCTGCTCCGTGGCCTTGGTGTTTCAGTGTGCCATTTAAAAAGTGAAAGATGACTCTCTATAACTGAGCTTTGTGTCAAAGGAAGAATAAATGTATATTGCTCCTGTAAACAACCACTATTTCATTTTGTTGGATTTTTACTTCTAAACTCATTCCCCTCATTGTTTGAATCTATTCCTTTTTCTTTTTTTTTTTAACAGCTAAAGCACAAAGCAAAGAAAGTATGGAAAATGGTCACACTTTAGAAACTGAATGCATTTTATAACAAATCGGGGCTCATGTCCTTTTTCATTGTTATGCTTGATCTTTTCAACATATTGATGTGGAAATTTTGAGCTTGACATTTTATATATAATATAGTATAGCATAGCATAGCATGGCATGGCATAGCATAGCATAGCACAGCACACAGAGCCCTGGTGGAGCAATGGTTAAGCACTTGGCTGCTAACCAAAAGGTTGGCAGTTTGAACCCACCCAGAAGCTTTGTGGGAAAAAGACCTTGCAGTCGGCTCCCATAATGATTTACAGCCTAGAAAACCGTATAGGGTAGTTTGCTGCTTTCACATAGCTTCAATATGAGTCAAAATTGACTCAAGGTCACCTAACGACAATAGCAACATAATCATACACCCAGGACTCTGAGTAGTGCAGACAATTAATGCTCTTGGCTACTGATCGAAAGGTTGGTGGTTCAAACCCACCCAGAGGCAGCTCGGAAGACAGGCCTGGTGATCTGCTTCCAAAAGGTCACAGACTTGAAAACCCTATGGAGCAGTTCTGCTTTGACACATGAGGTTACCGTGAGTCGGAATTGACTCTACAGCCACTAACAACAATGTATACATACGTATGAATTTATATATATGTGTGTAAATCGAATCTATTTATATAAATTAAATGTATATTATTATTGTATTATGTATTTATATAATAAAATATATATTATATATATAAATTGAATTATATTTATATAAATCAAATATATATAAATTTTGACTCATGGCGACCCCCTGTGTTACAGAGTGGAATTGCTCTATAGGGTTTTCTTGGCTGTAATCTTAACAGAAGCAGATCACCATGACTTTTCTTCCATGGACCGCTGGGTAGGTTTGGACTACCAACCTTTACGTTAGCAGTAGATTGCAAACTGTTTGTGCCACCCGGGGACCGTATATGTATATAAACCAAACCCATTGCTATCAAGTCAATTCCGACTCATAGCAACCCTACAGGCCAGAATAGAACTGGTCTATAGAGTTTCAAAGGAGCACCTGGTAGGTTCGAACTGCTGACCTTTTGGTTAGCAGCCATAGCTCTTAACCACTATACCACCAGGGTTTACACACACACACACACACACACACACACACACACACACACACACACACACACACACACACACACAAAGTGTGATTGCTCTTCATTCTGAGCAGTACCAGTATGACAAGATGGGGGTACCACCAAAACTGTTAGACACATTTCAAGGGCAAAAATGGGTTCTAAGTATCATTTTGAAAGTTGTCTGATAACTCCAACTCAATACTAATTAAACTGTAGACATATGGAGCAAATATATTACTAAACTATCTGATATATTTTATGCTGATTTGGAGGTCGTTTTTTGACCATAGTCACATGTTTGTATTTCCCCAAGCTGAATTTCCCAGGATTTTATCCAAGTGTCCTGTGGACAAATTTTGCTGTTTTCAGGGACAAGATCTGTGAGACCACTTCTTCTCACTAGTGTTACTAATGACTTTCACCTCATTTTTTATTAGTGGGAAAATCTACTTGTGAATAACTGTTTTGAAAACTTTATGTCCAAACTTAGCTTTGTTTCCTATGCGATAATGCTCCAATCCCCATGATGTTATATCTGACAGAGAAGGGCTGACCATATCGGATGGAAGCTGGGTGTGAGTGTTTATTCTTGGGTCAGAATTTAGAGGATGAGAAATCTTAATTTTAGCTTTTCAGATAAAATTTGTAATATAAAATTCTTAATGATTCCATTTGAATCTGGTGTAATGAGGTTACAAAAAAATCTGGTTAATTATTTAAATCTAGATTTCTGAAAGGAAAACCTTGATAATGTCTATTAATGGTCCTGAAACAGTTGAAAAAGTCCTAAATGAGATTGAAAGATGGCTTCTCATTTGATGTATGACCTTTATAATGAAGTTTATAAATTTAATTCACATCTTAATTGAAATTGTTAACAGAATAGAACAAAGAGAGGTTGAATACACCTTTATTTTGGTCATGGGAATTGTACAAATGTATCCTTTTATTGCTGCGTCCAATACTGTAATAGAGGGCATTTTTATTTCTTAACCACATTTGCTATCAGAAGACTGTAATGTCTCAGACTATAAAATCTTTTGGAATGCAAATGAAAGACCTGCCAAGGGGTATTTGAGAATGTGGAGCACACAAGCAATTACTGCACAAACTGAGTTACTCAGATACGTGTGAATGAAATAATACAGTGCTCCACAGATTAATGGAAAAAGCTGTAAATCTTTGTGGAAGCAGACTGCCACATCTTTCTCCTTCTGAGCAGCTGGTGGGTTCAAACCGCAGACCTTTTGGTTAGCAGCTAAGCGCTTAACCACTGTGCTACCGGTGCTCTTTTGTACATAGTAGGTGCTCAGTAAAATCTGTGGCACTGTTTTCTTTCTGCCGATTCCTCAAGTGGGAGCCTGCAAGTAGATGCGCATCTGTCCTGTTTAAATGGTGAAATGCCATTCTCCCCCAGCCCCAGATGTGAAGGGTGCACTGAGGAAAGTTTAGCTCACAGTGTAAGTCGACACACCATGTCTTTTTGAGGAGAACCTATTAGTGGCATACTTTTCACTACAGAAATGCCACTGAGCCTTGCTTGGGTCAGCAGTGGATGACCTTGTGATGCTTTGTAGCAGATGTGAAGTTTAAAAGAAGGTATGACCCGTCCTGAGAGTGACCTCAGTGGCCGGAGTCATTTTAACAATAGATAGGTCTGGGACACTGATCGGCCACATGACCATGACACACCCACCTGGATGGAGGTGGTCTGATTATCCAGATTATCTTCAATTATGCCAAAGGAGAATGTGGGTTAAAACTGTCCTCTGAAGCTCCCATTTAGGTACAAAAACACTACAGTTTTATTAAGTATCAGTCAGCATCACCAGTTGATCCTGACTCCTGGCAACCCCATGTGTGTCAGAGTAGAACTGTATTGCATGTTTTCCATGGCTGATTCTTCAGAAGTAGTCTCCAGGCCTTTCTTCTGAGGTGCTATGGGTGGACTCTGCCAACCTTTTTTTTTTGTTGTTATTAATTTTATTTATTTTGTTGTCAAGAATATCTACAGCAAAACATACACCAATTCAGCAGTTTCTACATGTACAACAATTTAGTGACATTGATTACACTCTTCAAGTTGTGCAATCATTCTCACCCTCGTTTTCTGAGTTCTTCCTCCCCCATTAACATAAAGTCACTGCCCCCCTGAGATTCCTATTTAATCTTTTGAGTTGCTGTTGTCAATTTGATCCCATGTAGATGGTTCTTAAAAGAGCACCAAGCTCAAGGCAGACATTCTTTACTAGTTAAGCTAAACTATTGTTTGGTTTTAAAAGGCTTTAGGGGATATTTTTGGTTTAAGGTTTAAAAATTATCTTAGGGCAATAGTTTCAGGGGTTCATCCAGGCTCCATGGCTCCATAAAGTCTGGATTCTGTGCGCATTTGAAATTCTGTTCTGCATTTTCTCCCTTTTGATTAGGATTCTTCTCTAGAATCTTTGATGAGCAGCTGAGCACATTAACCATTTGCACCACCCAGGGACTCCTATGAAGTATCGACTAGTAATTGCAGGTTGTGGTTGATTTCTCATTGCTTCACATTTATACGGTTGTTTATTTAGTGTCAGAAACTCTGAGACTAACAGGCTAGCATATTCTCAGCCATAGAGAGTAAAGGTGTTGTGAATGTCTGACCCCCTAGGTAGCCTGGCAAAGACTGGGCAGAGGCAGTGTTTCGATGTGTTTTGAACAGAGGACTAGAGTCAGCTCCACGCACGTGGTGTAACCAGTGCATTTTGACTTGAGAGCCAAGTTGTGTGGCCTGCTCCCTTCCCGGTATTACCTGTGTTCATATAACCCTTAGAAGCCAAATTGGCTTTTAGCAGAGAGAGTCACAAACACAGTTCGTGTAAAGCATTATTAAACAAAGACGGTTATCAGTTGATGACTTTTTAATTGAACCACAATAATTGGTTTTACTTGTACTCAAATGCAAATGCTTGTTGTATTGTTTTTTGCCCATCCACCCCAATACCTGTTGTTTTTGTATTTTTAATATTGTGATAAATTAATGAGAGTATAGATTCTCCCATCCAAGCTTCCTCTTCCCTCCGCAGTTCACTTCTTTTAAAGCTTGTACAAGACACTGCAATTGTATAACTACCTAATGGGATGCTAGTTTCCCTCAGGATGGACTTTAGTCGCCATAGTTTGTTTATTCTCAAGGTGGAGGAGTTAAAAATTCTTGTAGATCAGTGAGTGTGTTTCTTGACTTGAGTTGTACTCTGCCTGCAGTGACATCTTCCTACAGAATTGGGTGCTTATGCCCTTTTTTGGTGTATGTAACCCAATCTGGTGGATGAGTGATTTTTATTGACTAATTCATTTGTTAAGCTAAAAACTCACTGTGAAGCAATGCACCCAGCCAGAATTTGTATCGGTGATTTATCCTTAGAAAACTGTTCTAACATAAAATGAGGGATGGTAAGGGATTTCTTATAGTTCTCATGCCACTTCTTGATGATATTTCTTTTCTTTTTACATTATTTCTATTATGAAGCATCTGGCATTTGAATGTGATCCAAAGGTTAGGTCAATCGATCGTGCCTGACTGTTTTGTCTAATGTTCTGATGCTGTTTGGAAGAGCTTGTTCTCTTCTTAGGCGAGCTGGGAAAGAATGATGCTGACGTACCTGGGAGTTCTCTCCAGGCATCTCAATTGCGCAGTAGAAATAAAAAGGAAACTGGTGTGGAAGAGGGACATGCAGTGCCCTGAATCCTGTGGTCTTTGTACAGAAAGTGATTTCTTCAGGTCCAGTAGTCATGGGTCTGCGAGTCTGCACCTGGAGCCCTGGACTCTCTTTTCTTCCTAGAAGGCAAAGTGGGCTCAGTGCCGGCCCCTGCACCTGCGTGTGGCGGACCCACAGCTCTGCATGCCTCTGTGAGCCAGCCAGTAGCCAGATTTCAGAGTGGGGCACTGAGTAGCCCCAGATTTGGAATCAGGAGCTGTGCCTGCAGTAGGCTAGAGAAAAGTGTGCATGGAGTTTCATGGCAGTGGACAACAGCCGCAACCTCCTAGTGCCCATATGGCACAGCATTAGAGAGGGAGATTTGGGGTGTGGTTATGATCATGCACGAGGACTGGATTACCCAATAGGCAAGATATTCACGGGCTTACTTGTGCGTATTTACTAATCTGTAGTGCCCAGTTTCACCGGTTTTTCACCTCATCAAAGATGTGTTAAAACTCATGTGAAATTGGGCACTACAGATAAGTAAGTAAACACAATTAAGCGTGTACGTGCCTTGCTTACTGTAAGCCCACACGTACCTTGCTTACTGTAAGCCCACACGTACCTTGCTTACTGTAAGCCCACACGTACCTTGCTTACTGTAAGC
>NW_004444082.1:5685347-5699027 GCF_000243295.1 Trichechus manatus latirostris | reverse complement strand
ACGTACCTTGCTTACTGTAAGCCCACACGTACCTTGCTTACTGTAAGCCCACACGTACCTTGCTTACTGTAAGCCCACACGTACCTTGCTTACTGGTTTGTTCACCCTGTCATGAACTGTTGCACTTAGACTTCTTGGGTTCAAATCCTAGCTGGGATCACAGGCAGTTTGCTGAACCTGTACCTCAGATGTGCTCATTTGTAGTTATAACAGTGCCCTGAAAGGTAGTTTACCCAAGTAGAGTGAGCAGATGATGGACTCACCCGAGGTAAAACAAACGTCAGCACCGTGGAATGTGTCAAGAAGTTTATGGGGATTGAAGGAAATATAAAAATTGTTACGTGTGTGACAGCATCAACTTTTAGCCATCCAACTAGTAAATAAACAGAAAGTTTGGTATTCTTAGTCAAAGGAATAAAAGCCAAGATTTGTATCTTAGGAATGTCTTTGAATGCAGCTACTGTATCCTTTGGCTTTAGTGAAGTTATATTTGAGCACTCATATCCTTGAGGAACCCAGTCTGTTACAAGCAAAGGCACTGATGTCATATTCCACTCTTGGACCCAGTGAAGCTTCTGGTGAAGACTGACAGCCAGAAAAGAACCCTATTGATTCCTCAGCCTCCGCCTTCCTCACTTTTTAAGGTCTTTCGAGTAGATGCCACATTCGATCCCATAGGCCAATATCCAAAGGCAAATTTTCTGTCTGTTTCAACTAGAAATATTTACCTTTCCAGGCTTTGGAAATTTGAACGCTTACTGATACAAGTGATGAATAAAAATTAGGGAAAGCATTTTAAATGAAGCTGTTGTCCTATACTGAATTTATATACATTTATATAGATGAGCACAGGGTCTGTATCTCCTTATCCATGGAGAGAAGTTGCACTTCATGCAGCTACTTGCATCTCACTTTCAGGAATGCCTCGACTATTTTTAAGTGCTTTTAGAGCTGTGAGCTTGAGGTTTCCCAAAGACTAAAGTGTATGCTCATCAGTTAGTCAGACAAATCTTTACTGTTGGCTATTTACAGATCAAATTGTGAAATATCTATACTGGATTCATTTTTTTTATAAGGCTCTGAGGATGATAAGGTAGATTTTATTTTCCTAAGAGTTCAACAAAATCCTGACTCATAGAACTTCAGCCCTGTAGAGTCTTTTAGTCAGCATCTGTTTCAGCCTGAATTTTGGAGATTTTCAAGTTTGAAGATGTCTTTGAAACTTAACTGGTGCCCTTTTTACTTCCATGCAGAAAATAACTTTTAACTCACTACCCCGGGGTAGGAAAGGAAGTTTGCAAACTTTATTCAATCACACCCAAGGAACAAATCAAATAAGCGTTATGGAGGTCCATCTTCCTCCTATCTGGAAGCTGCTTCGCAGGGTCCCTATGTACATCTTCTGTCAGTGTCTGTGAGGACCAGTCCTTGTCCCTCTGCCATTCATAGGAGCCCCACAGCTTTGGAGGTCTCCGAAATCAAATACCAAATAGGTTATGCAAGGCCAGATATTGAAGGTTTTAGGCATACCCTGAACACTGGTCATGTTTTTGATTTCATAATTCTTTCAGCATTTTTATGGTAAATGTTGGATAATAGCAATTATCACAGCTACTAAATTTTTATAGAGCATTTTTGCAAGTGTCTTACAAGGTTTATTTTTTAGCTCTAAACACTGTGAAAATATTTTTCCTTTCAACCACTTATGTTTCCACCTAAAATAGGTCTGAGAAGTACATCCAAAACCAATGAACAAGTGGAAGTGTCTATTGAGATTTAAATAGTTTTCTTTTCAAAATGTCTATATGTGTTTGCATTTTATCATCTTGAGGAATAAATCTTTTTATAGGCTGTGATGGGTTTCCTTACCCTCTCTCCAGGGACACAAACTTGTTTATTTAAATATAGTATTTAAGCAAGAATTTTGTCTAATATTAGGGTTGCCAGAAAAAATACAGGATTCCTAGTAAAATTAGAATTCAAATGAGCAATTAATTTTTTTTTTTTTAGTACGAGTATGCCCCTTGTAGTATTTTGGACGTACTTATGGTTACATATGTTTTTCTCCATATTCATGTATTTTGTGAATAATTGTAGCATTATGTGTAGGTAAGATTTTCTGTTCTTCTCTTGTCAGTATTGTATCATAAATACTTTTTCCGTCTTGTTACATAGTCTTCATAGTTATTATTTGAATGACCGTGTACTATTATCATAAGCTAATATACCATGTTTATTTACCATTTCCCTGTTTTGGACATTTAGGATATTCCAGAAAGTTTCGCTAACAGCAGTAATTTAAAACCTGTCTTTCTTGACCTCAAAGGATTTAGAGAGCATAACATGAATAGCAATTAACACACCCAAGGATTTTTGTTCTTTTGTTACGTCTCCTTTCCTCAACTTAATTTCTTTGTAGGCCCTTTTAAGCTTAATAACTATTTACAAGAAAGATTTAATTTTCAGTTGCCATACTTATTTTTTATCTCAAACACTTAATATGTGAGCATTTATTTCTGAATTTCTCATCTTCATGAGTACTCATGTAACTTTCCAGATCCAAACCATTAGTCCTAAGTAGCCTGGTCTACATGGACCTAAAACTTTAAAACCCTTAAATATTATGTGGAAAAAAATGGATTAACCTGTAAAACACTTCGGAGAGAAACAGAATAATAGGAAAAGAAAATATCTTAGTAGTTATGAATTTTTATAACTTCACCTTATTTGTAACTAGATTTAGGTGGTAATCGGTACACTCAGCCTATTCAAAGTCAAGCTTGACTTTGCTTCTTTATTATTATTTATATGATTAAATAGCTAAATTAATTGAAATTTTGACTGATTCGGAAATGGTCTGTGAGCTTCTTTGAGGTTCTTTGATGGATTTAAAACCCAGCAGCCATATCTGACTATTGGTAGTAGTTTGTGATAATCTGAAATTTTTTTGTTTGGTAAGTTTTCTGTTCCAATATACACTGAACCTAGGTTTTGTAGGCTAAACTGCAGTATAGATGAGATATGTTTGGGTTATGCCTGATTTTCAGACAAAAACTCTTTCCCATTCTCACAAGTAATTGAAACATGTTAATATGTCTCAACATCCCAGTTGAGAATTACTGATCTAGCAAATTAAAAACAAAAGATTAGAACATACAAATCTTGCTATCCATTAGTTATCTGTACTGCATTTACATTTACCGTGGTTACATATTTCATGAGAAAGTAAACACTAAGTTGGCGGGGAGTGATGGGGCACAGCTATTCTGTATTAGGAAGACTTTCTAGACACAGTCACACATGCCCAATCCCGTTTCTAAACCAAAAGGCAGTGCGAATAGGAGTTGAGCAGAGCTCACTCTGCCACCATCTGTGTGTTCCTACCACCTCTGCACTCCTTCTGACTGTTGGTTTCCTCATCTAGAAGATACTGATGTTATTTATGATCAAATGATGAAATCCATAGGGTTCCTAACAGAGTGCCTACCCATAAGTAGATAAAATGTTAAAAACAAAAAAAATTGCAACAGAAATAGGTCAGGCGATACCAACAGAGAAGATGACGTGGTTTAAAGGAGCCATGTCAGAGAAGCCAACAGTGAGATTTGAGGGCGTATGGAGAGCCATGCACCAATGCCACAGCTCAGTGAACCCACTAATCTTTGCTCCATGTTGTATGGAAGCCCTGTGTGGCTCACAGAAAGATGTATGTTTGGATAGCTGCTCATCCCGTTTGGGGAATGCACCTGATTGTGGTCCTAACAGCTTTTGTAAAGAAAGGTGTTATTAGAGGAAAATTTTGTTTGTGTTTTAGCATCATGAATTATTGTGCTTCTCCTAAATAATTGCCTCGTTTTTATTTTTGAATCTTGTGAATTGTGCTTCTGCTGGATTTGCAGACCATCTATTGTGAGCAAACTCAGTATTAAAAACAGGTGTTCTGTGTAAGTGCCTCAGCTCCATTTGACATCTGTACCTCTGTTTCCCCTTGGCTTCTTCCTCAAGAACTTCTGACGTGTTGTGCTGCTGTGTATTTATAAGCCACCTTGAAGCTTTTCAGGAAGAAGGAAAGGTGTATATAAACAAACAAACACAATAAGAAGGTAGCTGGCAGTATACATCCATCTATATTCAGAGACACCTGTAACTGAAGAATGTTAAGCATGGGAAGGCAGAAGACGTCAGCAGTGTTGAGCAGCTCAGGAGAAGCAGGACCTCAGATTTGGAAGTCAGAGCAGCAGTGCTGTGAGGTGGGACTTGTCCTTCCTTTGTGGTGTGTACAGGATTTAGTGGTGGAGAGGAAGGCAGGGACGAGAATACTGTTATACTGGAAATGAATCCATGAATTGCTTCTCAGAAAGAACCACTAAGATTTTTCTGCATAAATTGTCTGAAGCTCATGGCATTTATTTTGAGTGAAACTTACCCCCAACCCTGTAGGACAAATGAGATCAAGATTCATTCCTGAACCAGACAACACTCTAGCCACAAACAGTGAAAGGCTTCTGAAGTGTTTTGTTGTAAAGTTGTGGCTACTGGAAGTACTGTGTATGGGAAGATGCAAACTGATCCACAGAGATCCTCTCCTTTGGGATCTAGGAATGCGAAGTGAATAAGGAGAGGAAGGCCACTTAAGAACAGAGGGGCTTCTGAATGCCACGGAGCTGCTGTTCTGGGCTGCTCGTGAGGAGTTCTGGGCATGGATTCAAGTGTTCGCGTGACTGAGAGGATGATTGCCTGCTTGATCTTAATTTCTCTTGTAGTTTAGAAAAATCCCTCATTATTGAAGGTATTCTGTATATGCTTCTTCCTTATAATCCTAATGGGCCTAATTGTAATATAGCTAGTGTTATAGGTAAAGAAGATTGAAAAACTAGTTTGAAAAGAGGTTTCTGAGGACCTTAAATGCCAGGCTAAAGAATCTGGACTTTATGCAGAGGGGAACCATTGCATAGTGATAGTCTTTCTTAACCTGGATGTTTTAATGTGTTTATTTTAAGACTGTGTGATGCAATGAAACTAATGTAGTGACTTAGATGAGAGAGGCATATACTTTGGAAGAAGGTTAGCGACTTGGAATATTTGATTACTTAGTGTCACAGAATAAACTTTGCCTCCATTACATTAATGTACTGGACTCCCTTGTACATCATCAGAGTTAGAGACTTGGCTTTGCTATAGCTATTGAAACCACATGAATATTTCAGAGTAGTTCAGGGTAGTGGTGTGATGCATATTCAAAAAGGACCACGCTACAGAGTTAAGTCTGAAGGGTTATGTGGTTGGGAACATACCAAAAAAACTGGGCACAAACCTATGCATCTTCACTTCTGGTTCAGTCTATTCTGACCTGTCTTCATTATCAATCTTGGGGACAGGTTGGGGAGGTGCTGGCTGGGAGGACCTGCATTGCCACAGATAATGTGCTGAGAGGATAACCTATTTGCTAATATTTGAGTAGTTCCTTTTGTCAAATAGAGAACGTCCTCAGACATAGGTGAGGAGAGGCTTTATTTGAAAAGGCTATTGCAGTAGTGGAGGAGGACTAGTGCAGCAGGGAGAATACTCTGACCATAAGATCTGCAGGCATTCCCCTGGTCAGGCAGAAGAACTTTTCTTTTGTAGGGAGGAGTAAGCAAGTCCAGAAGAACTGGGTGTGGGCAGTGAGATGAGCAGGTGGCCTGATTGGACAGTTTTTCCCTGCGGTCAGTCGATTCTCTGGAGGCACCATTAAGTAGGGGTTGTTATGAGTTCCTATGCTGGCTCAAGAGTGGGTCAAGGCCTAGGAGTCTGTGGGGATTCAGTTTGACCCAGTCAAGTTAGTGGGTATTTTGTCCACACTGGTCAGTGAGGACAAACTGTCCAGGTCATCATTTAAGAGACGATGGGAATTTGGAGGGTCTGTGTCTGGCCCTGTTCTAGGTGAACAAGGGGGTCATCCCTGAGTCTTGCCTAAGACATTGGGGCAGTGTGTTTCTTTGCAGTAAGCTGTTTCCTAGAACACAGAAGGGTAGAGGGATTTCTTAATCATTGCCCTTTTCCAGAGGCTCAGGGCTCATGAAGGTTCAACATTCTCACTTTATACCAAAAGAGTATTTCTGGCATTTCCTGAATGGGCCATTTCAAGTCAACATTTATTGAGTGCCTACACTGTGCTGGATACTGGTTAGGTTCAAAAGTGGGTAAACAAACCATGGCCTTTATGCTCTAGGTCTGAACCTAGACATCAGATTGCTTCTGAGAAAGCCCCCGGGATATGGCTATGGATGTAGTCGACATAGAGACTGTATTGAGAGTATCCATGGAGCAGGGTATTGAATTCTGGGCGACCTAGTTTGTATCTTCTTGTCTACTGTGCCCCTATCTTCCTGTGTATGGGCCTTCTACAAGACCCCACATTTCCAGGCTAATCCTGGGACGTCATGTATTTTCAGAGTAGACAGTAGAACATGATTTGTTCTTAGCATGATTTTCAGAACGTTACTTTGGTTCTCTATTGTACATAATTTGGAAAGTGTTGACTTACAACTAAGTGTGTATCTCCTCATTACAACCCTAGCAAGACCCTGACTAATAGGAAGTATTCATGTGGCCTCAATAGCCACAGCAAAGCCAATCAGCAATGAGTTTGCTGACGTACAGTGGGCTCATCAATTGTGTATAGTTTGGAGACTTGAATCTCAGTAGAGCCATATAAATAAATGAAGGAGTTGTAGTACAGATTATCGACCCCCCGGAGTCCCTAGTGGTGATCGAAGCATTGAGGTTTACTCTTAGTAAATGTTCTGTCTATGCCTTTAGCTGGCTGAGCAGGTCAGGAAATCTCTCATCGACGAAAGCATCATTTCAGTCAAGCTACTATTTTAATGGATTTTAAACTCAAATCATCTTCCAGATGCCAAAAACATTCAGTTTATTCAGAATTTAAAAACTCACGTTTATCTTTACAAACATACAGGTATCTGATCCTGTGTATGCTAAATATTGAGAAGATTACTTAAATTATAAATATATAGATAAATTTCAATATCTAGGAATTCACCACAATCCCAGAAATTCTATCTTTAAAGTTACATTATTTTTAGTCTTAAGGTTCCTTTAGTTGTGAAGAGTTCTCTATTAGTATAAATCCTGTCAGATATTGCCCTAAAAAACACACACAAAAAAACCAAAAAAAAAAAAAAAAACAAACCCATTGCCATCCAGTTGATTCTGACTCATAGCACCCTGTAGCCCTAAGCCAGGTGAAAAATGGTGTGAGGGTGGCTTCTAACCTTCTCTAACTTCACAAGGGGCAAGGAGGACCAAGACCAACAGCCCAAGGCTGATTCCTATGAGGCAGAGAACAGACATGCCTCTTCTCTCCACCATCTTTACCAATTCTGACACTAGTCATCCCACACCACTCCCTACTTCTCTGCTGAGTTCGATAATTCATTGCAGTGGCCACACAGAACTCATAGACCATACTGACAGTTATGGGGTTTATTATGGAAGTATCAGGTTACAGTTCAGGCTCAGGAACACTCAGGATACAGTTCCTCCATCAAGACAGCCTCTTTTCAGCTATGTGCACAGGCGCACCTCTCTCTGGCCCTCGGCCTCTGCCTTGCTTGGGCAAGTGTTACAAAGCTCTTTTAGCTCTGCCAGTAAGTGCCCTCTCTCTCTCTGTCTGTCTCCTGGTTCCAGAAGCTTCTCAGTGGAGGAATCCCAAGTCCAAAGGATGCGCTCTCTGCTCCTGACTGTTCAAGCCCAGCGGGATGGCCCTTTGGTGGGCCACAGTTACCCTATCTGCACAGTCCTTCTCAAACATGTTCTCTTTTCAGTGAGAACCACTGAGCAGAACGCATGAGTGTCCGGGAAGTGGCCAGCCCCTACGATAAAAATTTCTTTGAGATCTTGTGTTTGATCTGAAAATGGATACATTTTTTTTATTCTACTTTATAATGTATTCATAGTTGTTTTGATATAAAAACAGTATTTTAAATTATTTGTCATCGAGAATAACGTAACATTCTGCAGTGTACGCTGTCACTTTGAGTACACGCTGGTGCCTGGTTGTATGTCCTCTGAAGGCATGACAATGTCAGTCACGAGCCTTTTAAATACTGCAAGGTCAGGGAGGGATTAGATGCCACCTGAGAGCAGGAGAGGAGAAGTGTGGGGAGATAGGGGGGAGAAGCAGACTTGGATCTGGGCTCTCAAGTTCAAGGGCTTGTGGGATGCCAGGCGGGACAGGGGAAGGTGTACAGAGAGGGGACCTGGGTGTCATAAATTTGGTGGCCCTGGCAACTGGAGGGTGGTCTCCTCCAAAGGGCACAGCTACTCAAGCCAGTTGTCATGTGACATAGGAGCCGTTTTTCCAGGGGGTATGGTTTTTTAAAAAAGAAATTGGAAATCTAGTTTTTTATAAGAAATCTTCTCTGTCAGTTCAGAAAATCAAAAGCCACTTTCTTCCAAACTGAAAAGATTTCAGACTAGAGAACTGCAGGCTTCCACCACTGTTGGAAGGGGTGGCAAGCAAAGGCCAGAGAAGTTCCCGCAGACCCTGAAGGTCTCAGTGTGTCACACAAAGAGGCCGCCTGGAGTGCTCTGCTGGTCTTGCACACCTCTGAGGCTCTCTGGCAACTCCAGTTAGCGGCACCAAAGCCCACAAGCCTAAGAAGAGCTGCCCGCTCTGCCTGTGCCCACAGCACTGAGTTGGGTCATTCCCAGGAGCCCACGCTGGGAGGCTGCCATGAACTTCATGCTTGTCCTCCAGCTGTCTGCCATGTCTGTTGGCAGCTGTTCCAGGAGACGCTATGCTCTCCTTTTCCGAATCTCCTGCAAGTGCCCCTCGCTAGCGGACTCTAACACAGAGCCACATGGAGCAGAGGGTTCTGGGAGAAGCGAACCCTGGCTTTGACCCCATGCTGCAGAGGAGAAGGGGGGCAGAGATGCCGGATGGACCACAGACAGTCCAGCCCACTCCTAGACTTCTAAATTTTGGCAACTAATTCAAATATAAAACCCTGCTGGCCAACACTGTGAGGTCCAAAGGAAGCATGCCTGTGGGCCAAGCTGCCTGGCCGCTAGACAAGGGCAGATGTGGGAAGGCCAGCTCGCAGAAGGGCACTGGGGGCAGACCGTCTCAGCAAAGATGGCAGGGTGTGAAGGCAGATGCCATCGTCTTCAGGGTCTTGTCCAGGGCTGTTAACCCCTTTCCCTACCTCCCAGTATTTCTGAGAAAGAGTGGAGCAGCTGTCATTGTCCCTGTCTCTGTGATTTCTGTTGTAGTTGAAGAAAGTCCCAGATACTAACCTAGGGTAAGCTAGCAGATGAAAATCCACTGGAAATCGTTGGGTCATTGGGGTTCCAGGCCTCTGTGGCCGTCGCCTAGCCCATCTGCGAGAATGAGGCAGAGGGACAGCTCTGAGCACAGGATGGCCTTCTGCCCATTTTCTTCTAAATTAACAGGATATTTTTGTAGAAGCAGCAGCAGAATTGAGATTTTTGTTTCAGGACGTTTGATGTGCATGTTTCTTAGAAGAATGGGAAGGGAAAGCTGGAATTTCTGGAGCTGTAGCCTTGGGAGAATGGAGCCCCCCCCCCCGCCGCTGCCACCTAGTCACTCCTGACTCGGAAGGGGAAGGGGCATCCTTTCGGGACTTCAGTTGCAAAAGTGATGACTTTGTCTCAATTCTAGCCCTTTGCCTTTCTTTCTGACTTCTGATTTTTTAAAAAAATTCCCTTTGTTCCATAGATGCCTATAAAGTCAAATCTAGCAAGGAAATTTAGCAAAAGAAATGCAAGAAAGGGAGGGTCTACAAACTAAGATTTCAGAAGGTGCTTCTGCATCACAGTTGTATCAGGAATTGATAAGTGCACACAACCTTTTACTTTTTGGCATTACATTCACTGTTTCTAGTTCTGTGTCAAAGCGGATGTGGCCTCCGCGACCCCTTCCCCCAACACACTTGCCAGATAAATAACCAGAGATACAGAGCCATTACAGTATGTGCTGAGTGATCCTGATTTTCATCTTATGGAGACTTGCTAAAACCAAAAAACCAACCCCATTGCTGTCGAGTCGATTCTGACTCCGAATGATCCCATAGAGCAGAGTAGAACTGCCCCCATAGAGTTTCCAAGGCTGTAACTTTCCGGGAAGCCAACTGCCATGCCTTTCTCTGGCAGAATGGCTAGTGAGTTTGAACTGCTGACCTTTCAGTTAGCAGCCAAGCGCTTAACCACTGTGCCACCGGTACTCCCTACATAGATTTGCTAATGCTGTTTAATTCAGCAACACCTTTGGCCAAAGACGCTTTTACCCTCCTTAAGTCTGTGAGGTGATGGGCCCCCTGGAGTTGTCAAGGTGGGTGACTGCAGACTGTTTGCTTAGTGTTGTTTCCAGAGGCACACATTGTTCGCTGGTGTGACGGCATGGCTTCCCAGGTGGTGGCTGCAGGTAGGGTGGGGCTGGCAGTCCTCCTGCCACATTCGGACGTGGACAAGCTCTGTTTGAGGAAGGACTGCCTTGTTCTGTTGACGTCTCCAGGAAGGAGTTCTGCGCAGGACGGAAGCCGCGTGACTCTTAACACTTCTGATGGTGTCACTTACTTAGTTTTGACTGATATGTTTGAGGGGCAGCATGGTGGAGAGGAGAGAAGTTGCTGGACCTGTATGCGATTACTTCCCAGCTCTGGGGTTTGCACAAAGCTATTAACCTGCAGAGCCTCTACATCTATCAATGGGGCAAATAAAACCCCCCTCACAGGGCTAGTGTGAGAATAAAATTAGATACGTGTATGAAAACATGCTCTAAGCTGTAAAATGCTATATGCCTTAGGCTGGGTTCTCTAGAGAAGCAAAACCAGTAATCATATAAATATATATAGAGAGAGATTTATAGCAAGGAAACAGCTAATGCGATTGTAGAAGCTAGAACGTCCCAAGTCCGTGGATCGGGGTAGAGGCCTCTCACAATTCACGCAGCTGCAGAAGTTGGCGAGCCCAAGATCGGCAGGTCGGAGAGCGGGGCTCCCGCTCACAGACTGTGAAGGTCCATGAATTCCAAGATCAGCAGGCAAGACTGCAAAGTTTCTCCTGATTCACGTAGCTGCAGGGGCTGGTGAACCCAAGATCGGCAGGTTAGAGAGCAGGGCTTTGCACACAGGATGTGAAGATCGACAAATTCCAAGTTTGGCAGATAAGCTGACGACTTAAGTCCCAAGAACCGGAGGTGAGACGAACAGGAGGCAGCTGCAGGATCCAGAGAGAGAGCAAAGAGCCAGAGTGTCTGCTTATATTCGGATGCAGGCCACACCCCCAAGGAAACTCTTTTTCATGTGATTGGCTACTCACAGAATGTTCAATCATGGGAGTGATCACTAAGCACTGAGAATCATGGCCCAGCCAAGTTGACACACAATCTTAACTATCACACTATATAAGTGTCAATTGGGACTATTACATTTTTTCTTTAACAGATTGTCCTAGTCAGCACTTGGCTTGTGCTGTGATATTTTTTCCTTCTGGAATTCTGTAGGTAGAATCTGGTTATATTTTAGAATGAAAATATCATGATTTTTATTTGAGGCTAAAAATCTTGATGTGTATGTTGAATGGTAATGTTCTGCTCTATATTTTCCTTGAACAAATGCAGAGCACATCAGTACTATTCACTGGATATAGAGCTTCAGTGAGAACTTTTAAAGAGTATTATCAGTGGCAAAGAAGTTTCCCTAAGTCCTTTGTTAATATTACAACATAATAGTGTTCTTGTTGTTAAAATGGTCGAGTCATTCCCAACTCACAGTGTCCCCATGCACAACAACAAAATGCTGCCCAGTCCTGTGCCATCCCCATGGTTGGTGGCGTATCTGACTGCTGTGATCCACAGGGTTTTCACTGGCTGATTTTCAGAAGTAGATTGCCAGGCCTTTCTTCCTAGTACATCTTGGTCTGGAAGCTCTGTTGAAACTTGTTTAGCGTCCTAGCAATACGCACACCTCCTCTAATATATGGGGTGTAGCTTTGCATGAGAAACATCCGCCAGAAATCGGACCTGGGTCTCCTGCATGGAAGATGAGAATTCCAGCACTGAACCACCATTGCCCCCATAATAAATAAGAGTGAATGTGAATTCATGTGGCGTCTTTGTTTTTGTGGAACCAAGTTGACAGAAGTCCTTTAGATTTTCTCCCAAGTCCTCTCGACTTTTAGGTTAAATCACATCAAGTAATTTAAACTTACAAGAGATGTAAGGTTAACTTATTCTGTACTTGTCAAACTAAGGCCATTGTCAAACTAAGAATTTGTCTCTGGATTTGCACCATTTTGCAGAAACTCTGAGAGAGAAGGACTTGTTTCCCTTTGCTGCTGGCTTCAGTATTGACTTCCCATAATTAAATGATACTTCTAGCTACCTTCATCCAAACATAAAATTACCTTGTGATTTACCTAAATATGAAGTAAAATCACAGGGATTCTTGGTGACCTCCCCAAAAGTTGTTAAAAGCCAAGGCTTTGCAGTCATTAAAATTCACCGTTAGTATCAGTGATTTTGAACTCTGTGTAATGTCATCATATGAAAGAGTGTCTATGGAAACGATATGCTATCTGTTGCCCAGTAGTCAACCACATGATATCGTACCTAACGTTTTAGAGATTTCTTTTGAAACAAACTGGCTCCACTGAGTTTTGAGTAGTTTACTTTGTAGGAGCAGAAAAACATGTTTTTATCCACTGGATTGTTATATATTATTTTATTCAAATACTTATATTTAATTTTTATTTTCAGTTTATTGTTTGTTCCCCAGGATTCCTGAATGTCAATAATCTAATAACAGCTTCTTGCATGTATCTCTTATCTTTGAAAACAAAGCTAGTATATAGCAATATTTCAAAGTCTAGCAATAATAATACAAAAAAAAGTTGCTGTCGGCTCACTTCCAACTCAGTGGAGACCCCGTGTACATCACTAAAACTGTGCTCCATAGGGTTTTCACTGAATAATTTTTTAGAAGTAGATCACCAGGATTTTCTTCCTAGGTGCCTCTGGGTGGACTCAAACCACCAAGTTTTGGTTAACAGCCAGGTGCATTAACTGTTTGCACCACCCCGGTACTCAGAATAATAGTAACAGCAAACACATTTATTTATTTATTTATTATATATTTTATTGTACTTCAGGTGAAGGCTTACAGAACAAATAGTTTCTCATGAAACAGTAGTACATATGTTGTTTTATGACATTGGTTAACAACCCCACAACGTATTAACCCTCTAAATTCTCAACCTTTTTTTTTTTCTGGGTGAAAATGCACATAGCCAAAGATACACTGTTTCAAAAATTTCTACATACACAGTTCAGTGATATTGACTACGCTCTTCCAATTGTGCTGTTATTCTCGCTTAAGATGAAGGCTTACAGAACAAAATAGTTTCTCATGTAACAGTTGCTACAAATGTTGCCCTATGACAATGGTTAACAATCTCAAAACACATCAACAATATCCTTACTCAACCTTGGGTTCCCTATCACCAGCTTCCTTGTCTCCTTCTGCAATCTGGCCCTTGTCACTGGACTACTGTACCTCACTAGTCCCATATGGTTTTACGGGGCTGTCCACTCCCAGACTGAACAGTGAACCTCAGAGATAACTTCACCACTGAGCTAAAAGGGTGTCTGGGGGCCAT
>NW_004444082.1:5668960-5673963 GCF_000243295.1 Trichechus manatus latirostris | reverse complement strand
TCTTTTTTTGTGGTGTCTTTACCTGGTTTTGGTATCAGGGTTATGCTGGCTTCATAGAATGCATTTGGGAGTATTCCATCATTTTCTATGCTCTGAAATATCTTTAGTGGTAGTGGGGTTAACTTTTCTCTGAAAGTTTCGTAGAATTCTCCAGTGAAGCCGTTCAGGTCTGGGCTTTTTTTTTGTTGGGAGTTTTTTAATTACCTTTTCAATCTCCTCTTTGGTCATGGGTTTATTTAGTTGTTCTTCCTCTGTTTGTGTTAGTTTAGGTAGGTAGTGAGTTTCTAGAAATTTCTCCCTTTCATCTAGGTTTTCAAATTTGTTAGTACAGAATTTTATAGTATTCTGTTGTGATTCTTTTAATTTCTATTGGGTCTGTTGTGATATCACCCATCTCATTTCTTATATGGCTCATCTACTTCCTCTCCTGTTTTTCTTCTGTCAGTTTGGCCAGTGGTTTATCAATTTTGTTGATCTTTTCAAAAAAAAAAAAAAAAGCTTTTGGTCTTGTTAAGCCTTTCAGTTGTTTTTCTAGTCTCTATTTAATTTAATTCTGCTCTAATTCTTATTATTTCCTTTCTTCTGGCACCTGAGGGCTTTTTTTGCTGCTCCCTTTCTACTTGTTCCAGTTATAGGGTTAATGTTTTAATTATAGCCGTTTCTTCTTTTTGGATGCGTGCATTTATTGCTATAAACTGATCTCTGAGCACTGCTTTTGCTGTGTCCAAAAGGTTCTGGTAGGATGTGTTTTCATTCTTATTTGATTCTACGAATTTCTTTATTCCATTCTTAATTTCTTCTATAACCCAGTAGTTTTTGAGCAAGGTGTTCTTCAGTTTCCATGTGTTTGATTTCTTTTCCTTGGTTTTTCTGTTGTTGATTTCTGCTTTAATGGCTTTATGGTCAGAAAAGATGCTTTGTAATATTTTGATGCTTTGGATTTTGTTAAGGCTTGCTTAATGGCCTAATATGTGGTGTATTCTGGAGAATGTTCCATGTGCATTGGAAAAGAACGTGTACTTGGCTGCTGTTGGGTGGAGTGTTTGGTATATGACTGAGATCAAGTTGGTTGATTGTAGCATTTACCTCTTCTGTGTCTTTGTTGAGCTTCTTTCTGAATGTTTTGTCCTTCACGGAAAGTAGTGTGTTGAAGTCTACTACTACTATTGTGGAGCTGTCTGTCTCTCTTTTCAGTGCTGTTAGAGTTTGTTTAATGTATTTTGAAGCCCTGTCGTTGGGTGCGTAAATATTTATTTCAGTTATGCCCTCCTGGTGTATTGACACTTTAATCATTATATAGTGTCCTTCCATATCCTTTGTGGTGGATTTTACTTTAAAGTCTGTTTTGTCAGAGATTTATATTGCCACTCCTGCTCTTTTTTGAGTGTTGTTTGCTTGATATATTGTTTTCTATCCTTGAGTTTTAGTTTGTTTGTGTCTTTAAGTCTAAGGTGTGTCTCTTGTAGGCAGCATATAGACAGATTGTGTTTTTTTATCCATTCTGCCACTCTTTGTGTCTTTATTGGGGCATTTAGTCCATTTACATTCGGCGTAATTATTGATAGGTATGAGTTTAGTGCTGTCATTTTGATGTCTTTTTTTGTGTGTTGTTCATAGTTTCTTTGTTCTACTTAATTTTCTGTGCTAAGTTGTTTTTCTTTATGTATTTTCATTGTTGTTGATTTTGCATTTGCCCAGTCTTTATATTTTTCTAGTTTTTTATTTTGACGTGTAGGATTGTTAGTTTCCTTTGGGGTTACCTTAATATTTACCTGTTTTTCTAAGTTTATACCAGTCTTTTATTTCTTTATATCGCCTTGAGTTCCTCTCCATTTGAAAAATCTGTCTACATTTTTCAAGTCTCTCTTTTTTGTTTTAATGTTGTCATCTTTTACATATTGACATCTGTTTCCCTATTTTCAGTGTTTCAGCTTTGATTTACTTTTGTGACTTCCCTATCTGGGTCAGTATCTAGTTGTTCTGTCCTATGTTCTAGTCTTGGGTTGTAATCTGATGTTACTGATTTTCTACCCTGAGGACTCCCTTTAGTATTTCTTGTAATTTTGGTTTTGTTTTTGCGAATTCCCTAAACTTCTGTTTATTTGGAAATGCCCTAATTTCACCATCATATTTGAGAAACAGTTTTGCTGGATATATAAATCTTGGCTGGCAGTTTTTTTCCTTCAAGGCTTTATATATGTCATCCCATTGCCTTCTTGTCCGCGTAGTTTCTGCTGAGTAGTCCGAGCTTAGTCTTATTGTGTCTCCTTTGTAGATGGCTTTTTGTTTATCCCTAGCCACTATTAAAATTCTCTATTTTTGGTTTTGGCAAGTTAGATTATAATATGTCTTGGTGACTTTCTTTTGGGATCTATCTTTTGTGGGGTTCAATAAGCATCTTGGATAGAGATCTTGTCATCTTTCATGATATTAGAGAAGTTTTCTGCCAACAAATCTTCAACAATTCTCTCTGTATTTTCTGGTACTCCAATCACTCGTAGGTTATTCCTCTTGATAGAGTCCCACATAATTCTTAGGATTTCTTCATTTTTTAAAATCCTTTTATCTGATTTTCCCTCAAATAGGTTGGTGTCGAGTGCTTTATCTTCAGTCTCACTAATTCTGTCTTCCATTGCCTCAGTTCTGCTCCTGTGACTTTCTATTGAGTTGTCTAATTCTGAAATTTTATTATCTTCTGGATTTCTGATTGCTGTCTCTCTGTGGATTCTTGCAGCCTGTAAAATTTGTCATTATGCTCTTCTCTAATCTTTTTAATTTCCTCTATTGCGTGTTCTGCGTTTTGATTAATTTCCTTCCTAATTTCTTGAAGAGCTGTGTATATTAATCTTTTATATTATGCCTCTGGTAATTCCATGAAATTTTCCTCCTTTGGAAAATTTCTAGATTCTTTATTTTGGGAGCTTTCTGAAGCCATCATGGATTGCCTGTTTATGTGATTTGATATTGACTGTTGTCTTTGAACCATCAGTAAGTTATTATATTTAGTTATTTTATGTTTGCTTTCTGTGTCCTATTTCTTGTTTTGTTTTGATGTGCCCAAGTAGGCTGCTCGTATGAGCTAGTTTGATTATTGGCACCTTAGAAGTTACAATGTCCTGTCACCAGATGGTTAGATCTGTTACTAGGTATGTGAGCTCAGAGTCCACCCCCTCTGCCTGTATGGATTCAGCTCAGGTGAATAGATAGATTGCCAGCAAGTGTGTGGTGTAGTCTCTCACTTACAGTCCTAGACAAGCATGGGTGATTGGTGTAGGCACAGGCATCTGGCTGCAGCAGGCAGACACACTCTGAGCAAGGCAGGGGCCTGACAGCCACCCCTGAGTGTTCAGGAGGAAGGCATGTCCCTGTTCCCTAGAGTGTGTGGTTTGGTGGGTTTTGCAGCTGGACTATGAGCACTTAATGCTGTTGGCTGTAAGAACTTGGGAGCACCTCTTATTGATGGACGCCTATTTCAGGTGGCTAGGTGGCGTGGGTGGAGCCATCAGTTGTCAAGCCCCTGATGTGGGTAGGTGAAGATCCTGCTTAATGGGCAGAGCAGTGTCATATGTCACGAACCTGCCACTTCACAGCTGAAACAGTTGAAGTTAGAGTTCTGGTATATACCCTGTTGTACTGTGGTAATGAGGGCCTATGCTGTTGAGATGGGCCCACGCAAGTCTCTGCAGGGGGAAAGGCACTCGAAGTTCGTGGGTCCCTCATGCCTGTGCCTAGGCAAAAGAGCTGTGCCTACCCTGGGTTCCTGGCTTAGTGGAGCTGGCAGTTTATTTTTTCCCATTTGTCAATTTGTTCACTCTCCAAGGCAGGGAGAATGGCTCCAGGCATGTGACGGATTCTACTTCCAGTCCAGGGAACTTGGCAATTGCTGAAGCCGCTCCGGGACCCAGTGCAGAGCAGGGAGCAGGGAGGTAAATGGGAGAGAGGTTTTTCCCTAACGGGGGTGTTTTTGATCTGTACAGTAAGCTGTGCGCAAGTACTTATCTTTCGTAGAGGGCTGCTTCTCACTGGTTCTGGGTGGCTGTGTAGAGTCTCTGGTGCTGGGTCTCTCCCAGTGTGGAAAACGCGCCTCACAAGCAGGACTACTTGCCTGCCTCCCTGCTCACCCCCAAGCTGATCAGCCCTGAAGGGCTCAGGGTCTCGCCAGGTCAGGTGTGGCAATGCCTCGCTGCTTCTGAACCATCTCTCTCTCCCCCTGCCACTCAGTCTGGTTCCTGAAATCTGCCTTTGATGTTCAGGGCTCCCAGATTGCCATATATAATTGAATCACTTGTTTTTTCAGGTCTTTGTTGTAAGAGGGTCCACTGGAAGTGTCTGACTACTCTGCCATCTTGGCCCCCACCCCCAGCAAACAATTTTATTGTGCTTATTACGTGTTAGGCATTGGTCTAACCCTTTATGTATTTGAACATTCAGTCCTCACAACACCCCTATGGGTTGTGCCTCTGTTCTTTCCACAGAAATGTGATCTATGTTGAGAAGGATTCAGAAATCATTTTTACCCATATCCCCTCCCCACCTATTAGAAGGGCATGCAGAGTTGTTATAATCTGGCTCAGTGGACAAAACACATTGGACATTCCACCAAAACTAGCTTTTGCCAGACTGATGCTTTGCCTGGTTCACAGTTTGGAGCTCCAGATAACAGGGTCTCTCTTCTCCACTGGGCTTAGGACACCCCTGACATGGTTTGTTTTAAGCAGAATTGCATGAACTCCTTGCAGCCACCTGGGAACCACAGCCTGCCCTGTAGCAATGATGTAAGTATGTGTAAGTGGTTCTTCCCAGTGGCATTCTTAAGACAGTGGTGGCCCCACCTTTTTTTAAAAAAAATTTTTATTTATTTATTTTTTATTTTTTTTGTACTTCAGGTGAAAGCTTACAGAACAAATAGTTTCTCATGAAACAGTAGTACACATGTTTTATGACATTGGTTAACAACCCCACAACATATTAACCCTCTAAATTCTCAACCTTTTTTTTTTTTT
>NW_004444082.1:5633565-5667733 GCF_000243295.1 Trichechus manatus latirostris | reverse complement strand
GTGCATATGTCTATTCGAGTGACGACTCTTATTTCTCTAGGATATATTCCTAGGAGTGGGATTGCTGCATCGAATGGTATGTCTATTTCTAGCTTTCTGAGGAAGCGCCATATCATTTTCCAAAATGGTTGTGTCATTTTGCATTCCCACCAGCAGTGCATAAGAGTTCTGATCTCCCCACAGCTCCTCCAACATTTGTTATTTCTACTGGTTTTGATTCGTGCCAGTAATGCCGGGGTGAGATGGTATCTCATTGTGGTTTTAATTTGCATTTCTCTAACGGCTAGTGATGGCGAGCGTTTCCTCATGTGTCTGTTGGCCATTTGAATGTCTTCTTTGGTGAAGTGTCTGTTCCTTTCCTTTGCCCATTTTTTAATAGGATTATTTGTATTTTTGTTGTAGAGGTGTTGGATTTTCTTGTAGATTATGGAGATTGGCCCCACCTTTTAAAGGTATTCACTGGGTTACATCTCCTTCCTTACATTTTACAGATAAAGGAGAGGAAGTCAGACCTTCAGTGGTCATGAGGAGGTGGCCTGTTGATGAAAACTACTGCCATATAACTATTGATCTGGAGCAGTGTTTTCACATGTTAGGCACTGTGACGAAAATAAATTTTAAAATTTGTTCATGAGTGACTTTTGCTTCCATGTACCAAATAGTAAAGCTTATACTTTTCAAGTAAACAGGGTTTTGGTGCTTTTGAGAAACTCTTGAAATGACCTATGTCAGTCAGATAACCCTACAGAGGAACTAGATCATTCTGGAATATATGTGGTCCATTAGGCTGATACTTCAGCTGAATCTTGCCTGCAGAGAGGATCAATCTAAATGTGTTGCTGGTTATTATCCAACATAATTTTGTTTATATTTTATAATATAATTTTTCTGCAGTTATGGAGCTTTATAGTCAAACCTCCAGAAGCACTGCCATTCAATGAAATACCAGCTTGGGCCATCACGGGACTTGTACAAGATCCTGTGGGTCAGACTCAAGCACTGTGTGGATGAACATAATTGTTTCCACAAAATGTACCTATCCCTCTGGAAGCACTTTAAAAATGGGCCATATTCTTATCAAGTTATAGTGGTTTAGTTGCTGTCTTGACTACAGGCTAGAGAAAGAAGTCTAGTTCTCCAGTTCCCTCCCAGCCCATACTGTGGTCTTACACTGATGGTGAAGCACTGGATGAGTGTCCACTCTGATTTGTGACTTGTTAGCTGGTAACTGTAGTCATTTGGTTGCAAGTTTCAGAAACAAAACAAAAAAACTTGATTAAAGAAAGGGACCATTTACTGGTACTTCCTGAAGGATGCCGAAGCCAGGGTCCAAATCTCCTTCTTTTTTCCCATCTCTGGCTCTGCTTTCTTCTGTTCAAGCTATTTCTCTCCAAATGCTAGCAACTGGCAGTTCTAGGCTTATAAAACCCAAACCAAACCCACTGCCGTCGAGTCGATTCCGACTCATAGTGGCCCTATAGGACAGAATAGAACTGCCCCATAAGGTTTTCAAGGAGTCGCTAGTGGATTTGAACTCTGGCCTTTTAGCGGCTGAACACTTAACCTCTGCTCTGCCAGGGATCCATTTCTAGGTTTAGAATTAGTGATTCCCATAAAAAGAGCATCTTTTTTCCACTAGTTCCAAAAGAAGCTCCAGAGACAGTGCTTAATGGTCCCTTGCTGGGACCCCTGTTTCAGTCATTGTGCCAGTGGGGAGTGACGGCTCCCACTGGCCAAACCAGGGCAAACCTAGGCCTGGAGGGTATGAGCGGCAACTCTTAAACCATATCAGCCATGATGCAGGGGAGCGGCTCCCCAAGAGGCAGAGCTGCAGTTACTCTACAGTAACAAACAACCCGAAGACCTCGAGGCGTACGACAGCAGAGCTTGGTTTCTTGCTTGCCCTACATGCTTATTGCAGATTGGCCAAGCTCTGCTCTGTGGCCTCTTCACTGTGGAACAGGCTCAAGGCAGAGGGAAAAGAGAAGGTGCAAACCACACGATAGCTCTTAAGGGTCCTGCTCAAAAGTGGCCTCCTCTCTCCTGTGGTTGCCCAAAGAAGTTACAGGGCCAAGCCTGCAGTGTGGGGTCTGGGGAGGCTGAAGCTAAATTTAGAACAATAATGCAATCTACTAGAAAGGCAGTCAAAAAGTGGCATTTAGAAGTACCCCATTATCTGTGAGAAGCTCCTCCACCCTAGTCAGGCTGAATGGCATAAGACATATGGGCCGCTCTTCCAAAATGAACTTCCTGCCACCATCAGATCCTGAGGCTCTGCTTGAGGAGGACATGGACAAAGTGGAATGTGGAGAATGATGAGAGGGAAGGTGCTTGAAATCCTGTCAGGAAGAAGCAGCTCTGAGATCGGGGAGTGTCTAGCCAGTGGAAGAGGCTGTAGTCATCAACAGCAGTGTCTGAAGGGCCCTCGTAGCAGAGATTAGATGTGTCTTTGGAGACTCTGTGGGGTAGAATTAGGACTAGGTGATTGGAAAGGAGGGCAGAGAGATTTGGATTCCGTTAAAGGAGGAACTTCTGACCATTTAAAACTATTCAGAGATGGAATGATATCTTGGAAGGTCCTTACTTCCCTCTTCTAGAAGAATTCAGTGGGTAGAAGGGATTCAAGAACAGCTGGGAAGTTAAGCTAGATGCCCTTTAGGGACTGAGAAACTTTGACCCAAAGCCATGGAAATAGACTAATTATTGAACTTCATGAGTACTGTCCAGAACTTCGAAAGTCTAAAAAAAGAATTTTGTGGAGTCCCTTTCTTGTGACTTTGGTAACTTAGGCTCACAAATGAGCTTGTTTGCCTTTATTGAGACTTTTCTTTATGGAGCTGTTCTTATGTGGGTCCTTGGAGTCCCCTGCTGCAGGAGGAAAGGTGAGAGTGTGGATGACCTGGCATCTCACCTGTGCTAGGTTAGCTGGGTTTCGGGTCAGTTTCCCAGCTCCTGCTAAGTCACGTACGTACTTAGATTTTTCTTTTTAATATCTAGAAATATTGTCAGTTGTTGCTCTCAGAAATTCACTGAAGGAAGAGAATCCTCCAAATAGTTATACTGGGAGCTAACAAGAACTGGAAGTTACCTCGAAGATAATCTATTCAAATTATGTGCTGTAGGCTAGGACAGAGAGGCTCATGGAGGTGGAGAGGTCTTCCTTGTGTCCCCCAGCTGGCTGTTCCTGAATCAAACTGGAACCTTAGACTATTGACCCCCAGTTTGTTGCTAGTTTTAACCCTTCCTTCATTCGATAAGCATCCACTTAGATGTGTTAGATCTGGGTCTAGTTTGTGAATGACCACATTAAAAGTGATTTCTTACCACTTTCTTTTATGAATCTTAATTCCATTTGTAGTTCAGAGGGGATGTTCTAGATGTCTATAGAGTGGTGAAGTAATTAAACACACAATTTGAACCCAAGCTCCCCTTACTGTTTAAAATAAGGAGAACATAGGGCTCAAGTTTGGCATATACATGTTCACAAGGACTCTTGGTTCCAAGTCACAGAAATCTAACCCAGACTAGTTTAGACAAAGAGATGAAAATACTGGAATATTTGTGTGACTGCAGGAAGATTAGCAACACAGGGATATCAGGGAAATTGGAACCAGGAATTCAAATGTCACAAGGTTCTCCTTTTACTTCACTGGTCTCTACTCCCCTATCTGCGTAAACCCTGTTGTCACAGATTAGTCCCTTCATTCACAAGTCTAGAAACATGGCTGACCCAGCCTCAGGGCATTACTTTTCCCAGTTTTGCCACTCAAGAGGGAGTGAATCTTCTTTCCAAACTGTAACCCAAAAAATCTCAGGGTCTTCTGTGGGTCAGGTGTCTGCCTCTGGACCAGTCATCCTTGTGTAGGGGCAAGGTGAACTGTGATTGGACAGCCAGTAGGATGGGATGGGGCTTGAGGGCATATTCCCCCAAATAAAAGGGTGTTGATTTAGAAGATGGGAGGGAGATAGAAGCAAACTATAGATTTCTACATCTCATATGAGGTAGTGGGATACTTGTTCTGCTTGGATTTCACTGTGATTTTGGATATGGAAGCTGTATGTTCTATAATCTTTATAGTACTTGATGACTAAATCAGTTAAATGTTAAGCTCATAATAGTCAATAACACGTGAGGGCCTTTTTAGTATGATTCATGCCCTTCAGAACTGTCTTATTGGGTAGTGGTGATAGTAGCACAACATGGTCAACATAATGTCACTGAATTATAGGTATAAAAATGATTGAAATGGCAAATGCTTTGTTATATGTATTTTACCACAATAAATAAAATAAACTGTTTTATTTTAAATATCAAAAAGATTTTTATTTCTCAAGAGTAAATGTGGACATAAAGTCCAAGGACGATTCAACTCAGAATCCATTCAACATGCCAAGACATGGACTGCTTCTGCTGGGCCATAGAGAGTTTGATTTTTTTCCCTTTTCTTTTTTTAAAATAATATTTTATTGTGTTTAAGGTGAAGGTTTATACAGTAAATTAGATTCCAATTTAACAATTTCTACACAAATTATTCAATGATACTGGTTACATTTTTCACAATGTGTCATCATTCTCATTTATTCCGTTCTGGTTGTGCCATTTCTGGTACTCTAGTTTCCTTGCCCCCTTACCTTCTCATCTTTGATTTAGAGTAAATTTTGACCATTGGACTCATATAGGTGATTTTTTAAGGGGGTTCATTACTCCTGGGTAATATTCTTTATTTTATGAGCCAATCTGTTATTTAGCTAAAAAGTGACCTCAACAGATATTTTGGTTTAAGGTTTAAAGAGTATCTCGGGAGATAGTCTTGGGGAGCCCTCTGGTCTCCACCAGTCAAGTAAGTCTGGACTTTTTAAGAATTTGAGTTCTATTCTACATTGTTCTCCTGTTCTATCTGGATCCACCTATTATGGCCCTGGTTAGAATGGTTGGTAGTGGTAGCCAGGTACCGTCTAGTTCTTCTGGCCTCAGGGTAGATGTGTCCCTGGTTTCTGTAGACTGTTTGTCCTGTAGACTGGCTTCTTCTTAGAATCTTTCGTTTTCTTCTTTCTCTTTTGTTCTGGCCAAGTAGAGACCAATAGTTGTAGAATTCGAACATTTTTGAGTTATGTCATAAGGAACATTGTCCCATGTGACTAGGCCTAAACCAAAGGTGGACTACATACTGTGAAATGAAAAGCTTAACACAGTTATTAATTGACATCTTCATTTTTTTCTGAGAGTTACCAGTCTGACCGTTCTTAATGAAAGGTCACGCACAGGATACCACAACCCATCTATGTCTTCTGCAGAAGTAAGGAAGGCAATGAATGGGTCTCAATAAATTTCAAAATCATGTGGCCTTCATTAAAAAAGATGCTCCACCTACTTCTATTCATGTTCAAATCACTTTGATCATACTTTTGATTATTGGTGTAGATCTTCATTTCCAACAGAAGGCAGTAGTGTCACAGAATGTTAAAATGGGATTCTGATTATCACACAGTTTTGACTGAGGTGTAAATAGAGTATATATCTGGTACCCAAGTGTGAGACAGACCCTCTATAAGCATAATTCACAAAGGAAATGTGTTTCCTAACTCTTAGGGCCCTGAATTTGGAATCTCCTTACCTACTTTGAGAATCTAAAAGGGTAGTGACAGTAGTGTGGGGAGTGTGTTTTGAGGAGGAATCCTGTGAAGAGAAAGCTCTGTTGAGAGGCATACCTGCCTCCCCTCACCAAGTGGTGGGGTTAGGGCTGCCTACCCTGTCATCCTTCTCTTAGTGAGGGTCCTACCAGGACCACTCAGCAAGCCTGATTTGTGTCTTTGGAATTTGGGAGACATAGTGGCCTGGGGTTTTCTTCTCCCCAGGGACTCTGCAATGGCAGCAGCACCAAGGTGAGTTGCAGCTTCTCCGGGAAGTAGTCACCTTCCTGTCGGGGTGGTTGTGGGGAAGCAGAAGGTGCAGGAGTGTTTATGAAAGGCAGATACCACCTCAGGGGAAAGATGGCTAGCCTGCAGCCTCTCTAAGCCCTGCCTAGAAGATGGCCTGGGGAGGCCTACAGTCTGCAGGTGGGGAGCATAGAAGAACTGGGCTGAGGTGGTGTACCACAATTAGAAGGGGGTCTTTGTCGCTGGACCCGACTTTGAAGAGGCCCAGCTGGGGAAGGGAGTACTCCTGAGAACCCAGGCCGGAGAGACACAGTGGGCTTAACAGATCAAGTATGAAGCTCCCCGGAAGCTCCCTCGCACCCCCACTTCCATGGTTCCCTCCCTGTGCTTAGTTCCCAAAAGGCCTGAGCAGAAAGGGGTGGGAAAGGTTGGGGAGGGATTAAGGCCCTCTGTCCTGCACCAGCCCTGTTGGGGGTGAGGATAAGATGAGATCTTAAATTAAGGTCAGAGTTTTGATTAGTGATGGGATGGTGTTTGTAACTTAGTATGACCCAAAACTGCCTGTTATCTAAGAAGGAGCAGAAAAGTCACGGGACTTGCTCAGGATTTTATCCCAGGATGAGGGAAGATGAACCTCACTGAATAAGTTTTAAAGATTGTTGTAAGACGAAGATCACGCCCCATTTTGGTTACACCCCACAGTTTGTGCTTGTTCAGCCATGGACTATTGTCACTTTGTCTCTTAGGTTTAGGAGGGTTTTGATTTATTGAAGAAAGATTATTTCTATCAAATGTTTTAAGTATTTTATTTTGATATTTTAAAGATTAAAAAAAGGGAGGTAAATTAAAGGATTAAGGATGAGACGTATTTCTACTTGCTTTAGTCTATAGATTTCAAGTTATGGTCTCAAGACCCTGAGAATATGATTAACTTTCATGTTTGTTGCTTCGTTAACACGTACAGAGTTTAAAAACTCAAAAGTTTCATAAATGTTTATATATTCATATCAAAACTTGTTGTGTGGTTTTAAAATTGATAGCTTCTAATTAGAATGCTAAATATGAGAGCCCGTTTGTCCTGGAAAGTTAACCATGCGGTACCAGGGGCCTTCGGACAGGTTGGTGTCTACATGGAGGTTTCCTCAGTGTTATGGAAATGTAGTATTCTTTTCTAAGGGACCTAAAAGAAATAAGGAACCAACACAACTTATCTTAAATGTTTTTGGGAAATTCTTTGTGAGGATATGAAACACTGAGCATAAACATCCTTTTTTTTTTTGCCAGATTGACAGGTGAGAGATGGAATGCTGTGGGGAAAATGCCATACTTTTTGTTTGTTTAATTTTGTTTTAACAACTCTAAATTGGAATGCATTTTTCAAATTATTGATATGTTACAATTTTTGACAACTTTTTATTCCTTACTGGTATATAAAATTAATGGTGTGTTTTACAGTAGATAGCCTCTTGCTGAAATGGTTTAAGAGAACGCTTACTGAAGGCAGACATTTTTACCTTTTCCCGTAACTCTGACAGAGCCACTGCCACCTTCTGTGACTCAGGGCCCTCTGCCAGTGCTGTCACAGGCCAGCGGGAAGCTACAGGCAGCTGGCTCCCAGGCTCCTGCATTGACTCTCACTGGGTCTCTGGACTCCAGAGAGGATTTGGAGGTCTCTAGGAATGTTCTCCAGAGCCCTGATGGTGTAATGGTTAAGTGCTACAGCTACTAACCAAAAAGCTCAGCAGTTCAAATCTACCAGCTGCTCCTTGAAAACCCTTTGGGGGCACTTCTGTTCTGTACTATAGGGTTGCTATGAGTTGGAATCCACTCTACGGCAATGGGTAGGAATGTTCTCCAGTGTTAGCGAAGGTGAGTCAACGGTTTGGGTTGGCCCAGTTGAGAGGTACCCAAAGTAGGTATGGGTGAGATGAACCTGACTTTGCATGGGGACTCCACTTAGCCTTAGGGAGAATTCTGAAGAGTGGGAGCCAAGCTATGACCGTATGGGACTTCTACAACCCCTGGGGATGCTAGTCATTACATACTGTCCCCAACTGCATCTCCAACCAGAATCCATCTTGTCTGGAATGAACTCCTTGAGTTAACTATGCCCCCTCCCCAGGTTAAGTTGGTCCTCTCTACTCCCTTTTTTATGACCCCAGGGTTCCCAAGACACAGGCTGAAGCATGAATAATATGGAAGTGTGAGGAGCCAGCCTGCAGGGGACGCTGGAGAGAATCAAAGGGGACATCATGGAATAAAAAGGAAACACCTTTTCACAGGATACCAGCTGAAATTTTTGATGGGAGGAGCAGGCTTTTAAAATGCTGTTGTCTTGGGCTTTTAATATGGAAGCTGGCTAAATTCCAGCCAGCTAAATCATCAAAATCATCACTTTGGTTTCAATAACTTTTGATTCTATTACATGAATATTTTTGTGATAATTAATTCCACTGCTTTTTAAAAAGCATTCAAATGGAAGGAGAAAAACAAGTGGAGCAGTCCTTTGAAACATCAATTATTTTAGCAAGAGAATCAAATGATTGTGGATTTAGAGTAATTGAAGTATTCAGTTAAAAACCTCACTCTTAGAATAATTATGGAAGATTTCTTCCCAGTCTATACTTTCAAATCTGCCCTGCATAAGTACCACACAACTTAATGGACAGGTCACTGAGGAGAGAACGGTCAGTGCATTTAGGCTTCAACTTTCCATTTCATCCATAACTATGGAAAGCTTTATACTGATACATTTTAAAATACCCTTAGTTTTCTTAATGTAAAAATGACAAGTTTTTCTAGGATGGAAGTTTTATAAACAAAGTATAAAAGCAGATAAGATAGCGCAAGAAAGTATTTGTAATGTATGTAACTAACAAAGATTTGATCTCTATAAGTGGTTACAACATTTCAGCTGGATTAAAATAAACTACCTGTAAGAAAACTGTAAAATTATAGTTATTGGCAGTTTACAAAATAGGAGATAAAAATGGCCAGTAAGTCATATAAAAAGAAAATCAAACTTATTATTGATAAAAATGGAAATTAAGATGTTGACAAGATTCCACATATTACCTGTTGAAAAACAAATGACAAAAATAAATGGACTGATTCAGTACTGGAGAGGGTGCATTTAACGAAGAACTTATACACGGGGCATATGTTTTTCAACCATTTTAGGAGGAAAGTTTGGTATAATCTATCAAAATTTAAAATGTACCCATTTTATGATCCAATAAGAAATTAATCTACAGAAATACTGGAACAAATGTGCAAACATATGTGTATAAGACTGTTGAATGCAGTACTGTAACAAATAGTAAAATATTGTGAAAACCCTAATGTCTAGTCCCAGGATTTGGTTATATAAATGATGATTACTGTGGACACTATGCAGTCTTTAAGAAAGGAATGCAATACGTATATATGTACTGATACAGTCGACTGCTTAATAAAAAAGGCCAGTTACAGACAGAGCAGTTTGTATATTTTTTTATTTTTATTTGTTTGTAAAAAGAAACTGCTTTGGACAAATATTTACCAAGAGTTAATAATGAGTACTTTTTAGAAATAGAATTCAAGAGAAGGGGTGGGGAAACTTTCTTTCTATTTTATGAACTTTTTAATTTTGGAATATTATAGGAAGAGTATTCTTTTTAAAAAAAAATTAGAACACTGGGAAATAAAGAAATATAGGAAGAGAAAAAGGTCACCCATAATTTTACCACCTAGAAATAACCATTATTAACATTTTGGGATACTAATTATATATATATATGTGTGTATTATATATATTTGTGTATATATAATCTTCATATATCTTATTTCTGAATTTTCTTATGTGTAGGTATTTTGTAAAAACATGTTTAATAATAACTTTATGATATTCCATTATAGAGCAATGTCATATTAATTTAGCTGTTCCACATAGCTGGATATTAGCTTTCGTCCAATTTTTAAGTATTATAAATAATGCTGACATTAACATCCTGATACATAAATCTTTGCCTGCATCACTGATTATTTCCTTCAGATAGATTCCTAGAAGTAGATTTACTAGATTAAAGTATATTAGCATTTGTTTTCACTACTAATTCATTTTTATTATATAACGAAAATACTTTTATCTTAAAATCATAGGACACAAGGATATGAGGTGAAACATAAAGGCCTCACATTTTTCCTTTGTTACCAACATGTAGCATTTTAAGTGCTTTGAAAAAGGGCAAAACATAGGAGTCCACAGAAGTCTTCAGAATACTAAGTGGGAAGGCAGTTTCCTACCTAGGAATATTCATCTATCATAAAGAGTATTTTCATGCATTTAATAAAAACCAAAAAAACAAAGCTATTGCCGTCGAGTTGATTCCGACTCATAGTGACCCTTATAGGACAGAGTAGAACTGCCCCATGGAAACCCCGGTGGTGAAGTGGTTAGGAGTTTGGCTGCTAACCAAAAGGCCTTCAGTTCGAATCCACCAGGCGCTCCTTGGAAACTATATGGGGCAGTTCTCCAAAAAACCAAACCCATTGCCATCGAGTTGATTCCAGCTGATAGCAACCCTACAGGACAGGGTAGAACTGCTTGGGTTTACAAGGAGTGGCTGGTGGATTTGAGCTGCCAACCTTTTGGTCAACAGCCATAGTTCTTAACCACTGCACCACCAGGGCTCCATAAAAATAACAGATAATATGTAGCTGTTGACAGTTGCTGTTGAAGGAGTCCTGGTGGCGTCGTGGGTAAAGTGTTCAGCTGCTAACCAAAAGGTCAGTCATTCGAACCCACCAGCCACTCAGCAGGAGGACGATGTGGCAGTCTGCTTCCGTAAAATCACAGCCTTTAGAAACCCTATGGGGCAGTTCTGCTGTGTCGTACAGGGTCTCTATGAGTTGGAGTCGACTCGAAAGCAAAGGGTTTTTTGGGTTGATAGTTGCTGTTGAGTTGATTTTGACTCATGTCGGCCCCATTGTGCTCTATAGGGTTTTTCTCAAAGCTGTGATCTTTACAAAGCAGATCCCAGGCCTGTTTTCTGAGGTGCTTCTTTCTGGCTGGGTTCGAACTACCAATCTTTTGGCTAGTAGCTAAGGGCTTAACCATTTGCGCCCCCAAGGGAGTCTTTACAGAATATATTTAGGTTAAAAGTAAGGGAAGTGGATTTGAAATAACATGCAGAGAGGAGTATAAGGGGGTCAACTCTTTGTTTTGCTGGCTGTTGGTAGGCTCTGTTCCTTTAAATAGCTTCTTCTCTCCTCAGACTATAAACCAGCTGTGGCCAAGCCCTGAACTTCTGATCAGAGAGCCTCAGTTCAGTACCTGGTCTGCGCTAAATGCTGGACTTGATCCCTCTGAGTTGGGGGCCAGCAAACTTTTTCTGAAAAGCTGGACAGTAAATAAATACTTTAGGCTTTGCAGTCCAAACAGTCTCTGATGCAGCCACTCAGCTCTGCTGAGGCAGCGCGGAAGCCGCATAGACAGTATTTAAAAGAATAGGTGTGCGGTGTTCCAGTAAAACTACTTGTGGACACTGAAATTTGAATTTCATGTAATGCTCATGTTTCATTAAATTTTCTTCTTTTGATTTTCCCCCCAATCATTTAAAAATGTAAAAATAAAAACCATTCTTAGCTTGTGGGGTGGGACTTGGCCCTTGGGATGTAGTTGCCAACACCTGTTCTAAGATTATGAAAGTGGGAACAATTTCCAAGTAAAGGATGAAATGCCTCATATATAGAAGAAGTATATTGCAATGAAGACAGATGAACAACCCATTGACTATTTTTATCTGACAGTATCCTAGAGGAAAAATCTTGTTGATTTTAGATACTTAAATCTTTCTCGAGAAAGCAAGTGAAACGTGACCTGCCAGCTCTCTTCTCCTGGGGTGGGGAACTGGAGGGCAGCAGAGGCGAGTTCCCACCTTCTGGGATTCTCTGCCCCTGGGTCACCTCCATCCTCAAGTCCACGTTTTTAGAGTTTTGCTGGCAACAGGCAGCAGGACACACAGAAGAATGAATGCTTCTATATCCATGTGGTCTTCCTGAGTACGTAGGTGACTCACTGTCCCTTCTCTCGGAATGTCTTCCTCTTCCCAAGTTTCCAGACACATTTCCTTAGAGTAGGACTAGAGTTAGAGGTGGGGATGAAGGGCAGGAAAGAAAAGAAACTATGAACTTGAGAAATTATATTTTATAGGTAGCCCACTTACTGTTTCTCACAGAAATCCCTAAGAAAAGGACTTGAAATGGTCACATAGCTTCTTAATTTTATTGATGTGGAAACCAGAACCTAGCAACAGTGAAGTTCTCGTCCAAGGTTGCCCTGCTCACTGGTGGCAGAGGCAAATCTGGACCCTGAGTCCAAGGTTCCACCTTTGTAATCATGCTGCCTTTGAACAGGCTTCAGCATTAAAAGCAAGCAGATACCACAGAAGCTAATGACATTATATCTGGTAGCAGGACATGGACAACGTGGTATGCCAGGTGGACAGGCCTGGTCTAACAAGGGCACCAAGGCCATCTCCTGTGACCTCCTCCCCGAGGGGCACTAGGGCGTGGCCTTAGCACCACAGTGAGGAGGAGCGGTCCGATGAGCCTAGTGGTGCCTCAGCCGGTGAATGGCTTCTCAGAAGATCCCCTGTTCAGGTTTGTTGTTGCTAGCTGCTGTCCAGTGTGCCCCCGACTCGTGGTAACACATGCACAGTGGAAAGAAATGCTGCCCAGTCCTGTGCCATCCCCATGATCTGTTGTGCATTGAACTGTTGTGACCCATAGAGTTCTCACTGGCTGATTTTTGGAGGAAGATTGTCAGGCCTTTCTTTTTAGTGCATCCTAGTATGGAAATTCCACTAAAACCTGTTTAGCATCACAGCAGCACACAAGCCTCCACTGATAGTGGCTGTGCATGAGGTGGTTGGCCGTATTGAACCTGAGTCTCCCACATGGAAGGTAGGAATTCTCTCACAGAACCTGCCCCCATTCAGGTATGTTTGGGAATTAAAGCATGGGACCCAATTGTCTTGCTAGCTGGAAGAATGTGGACAATTTTAGGACAACTGCACTCTTTTTCTGAGCTCTCATTCTTCATGTCACTGGAGTGTTGTATCAAAGGTACATTGTTCCCTGAGCCTTTCATTTGGCACCAAAAAAAAAAGGTTTTTCAATGTTGAATTTGGAAGAAGTGACATTTCTCCCTCATGACATCTGAATTTAATTTATAGTCTTCTACTTCAACCAACTACTGTCAAAGAGCAAACTGGGACTTCTGTTAAAATTAAAACAGATTTATTGAAGGAACAGAGCGATCTGGATTGGGCAGATCTGAGAAAAGGAATTTTTCAGAGTTTAAGTACAGAAAATCCAGGAAGTTACAAACAAAAAATTCTGATTGGTTGGCATTTACAAAATGATGATATAACAGGTACTAGACAATTCTCAGATCCTATAAGCATTGTTTTGCTAATCATAATGTTTGAATCGGTTAAAATCTTGTTAATCTATGAATAATTTGGAGGCCAGCCTGAGTGAATATCCTCCCTGGGAGCTTGCTGTGAGAGGAAGGGGGAGGAGGGGAGCCCTCAGGCTTCCTGAGGGATGCTGGCTAGCTGACCTTTGAGACTAAGCTCAGAATGAGCAGTAAACAAAAAATGGAGTCCAGCCTACAACTTTGGCAGAAGCCTCTCCTTATGCCAAAGCCCTAGTTCTTTTGAGCTCCTTCCTACTACATGTAAACTAAAGGCCTTACTGAACAGCTGGGCCATAGTATTATTATTTTTGGAAGTCCTGAGGACCAGTAAAAGGAAAAACCAAACCAAACCCATTGCCATTGAGTTGATTCTGACTCATAGCGACCCCGCAGGACAGAGCAGAACTGCCCCACAGTGTTTCCAAGGAGTGATTGGTGGATTCGAACTGCCAACCCTTTGATTAGCAGCCATAGCCCTTAACCACTGCACGACCAGGGCTGCTGTAAAAGGAAAGGAAGACCAAGCAAATCATGTCTGTGTCTTCGCTAATTTGCTGTTTAGACAGGAACCTCCAAATTGATTTGATGTCCTGATTTAGAATTCAGGAATCCTATGAAAGGGGGTTCAGGTGAAGGTTATTAACTTTTATTAACCACAAAACAGGATATGTCTATGTCTTTCCCACTCCCTTTTGATTCCCACTTGCTATGAATAAAATAATTTTCACAGTGTTATATGAGTTTGTTGTGTCTGAAGTATTGTTCAGAAATATCTTTGGCACTTGTGAAATTAATCTGAAAATGGAAGGTGGAACAAAGGTGAGGCATGAAGTAAATGGGACACAGCGGGTGTTGACCGGGAGCAACGTGTTCACCTTGCTGTGCGACAGTGTCCTCACTTTTGGAATGAAAGCAAGGTGGGGTGATGCATAAGGTCCCTCCTAGTGCAAACATGGCAATATCCCGAAACACAGAGGTGTGGCACTTTTCTTTGGAAGCAGCTCGTGTCTCCTGGCATGGCAAAGAAGGAGAGAATATTGTTTGTTTCTCATTGGACCCTGAGAGAAAAGGAAAGGCGGCCAGTGTGTAGCTTCAGCTCCAAGAGCTTATTAAGTTTATCCTTTTATTTGTGATCTACAGATGGAAGTCCAATGGTTTATTCTCCCATGAGTCTCGGCAGTTAGTGGCCATTTTATCTTACGTCATGTAGCAAACTTTGGGAGTCTCTCCCTTCAAAGGGTCAAAACCAGGGTCTCAGTGGTGTGAATGAGAAATCCCAGGATGCTGGGTGAGCTTTGGCCATGGCACGCGGGGCCCTGTGGGCTGTCTACACCCTTAAGCACAGGGCCACAGCACAGTTGGGGTGCCATGCTAAAACTTCCCTGTGGGGCCCTTTCCAGTGAGGGATATTCAGTTTTGTAGGAAGAGCTGATACAGCTCCTCAGATGGCTTTCAGTCAGACCATCCCTGTGATACTTACTTGACATTTTATTGAGTGCCTCTGAATGTGCGGAGTAATGTTTACAAAGAAGAGACATTTTTATGAGAACTGGAAAATGATCCCAGGCAAAGTTTAAAGATGTTTTCTAATTTATGTACAAAAATCAGCTCTTCATCTAGCTCCTGTTTTTCCTATTAGAATCTATACAGAAATACTCCGAAGGGATTTCTTCAGTTGATTAAAAGAAGCAGAGAACAGCTGGAGTTAGGTAGGAAAGGTTGGGGTGGTGGTTGGTGTCTTTGCAGAAAGTAACTAGCAGGACTTCCGAGTGCCTGTGACCATTAATTGGTTCCTGCTTTTGGAAAGTAGCTGGAATGCTGCCTGCTATTCCCGGGTGCCTACAACTGTCTAGTTTTCTGTACGTTGGTACTCTGTCTCTAAGAGAATTAAGCTGCTTTACCCACTGAGGCAGCTATAAAGTAGTGGAAAGTCATTGCTTTGGAGTCAAAGACCTGAGTCTGAGTCCTAGTAAAGCTACTTTCTCTCTATGTGACTTTATGAAAATCACTTAGCCTCAGCCCCCTCAGTTGTAAAATTTCAATGATAAATGCCTACCTCAGTGTTGGGAGGGTTCCTTAACATAAAACAAAAATCTACACAACTGGACCAATAAGCAACATCATGATAAACAGAAAATATTGATGTTGTCAAAGATTTCATCTTACTTGGATCCACAATCAATGCCCATGGAAGCAGCTGTCGAGAAATCGAAGGACATCTTGCTTTGGGCAAATCTGCTGTAAAAGACCTCTTTAAAGGGTATTCTAGGGTAAAAATACCACAAAGTTATTGTAAAGCTAAAAGAAAGGTTTTATTCAGCATATGTTCAAAGAGGCAGAAGTAGGAAATGGACAGGCATACTGCCAGAGCCGTGTCTGAGTCCAAGGAATATTACAGAATAAGCAAAAGTGGGAAAATGGACAAGCATGCTGCCAGAGCCACGTCTGTCCAAGTCCAAGGAACCCGACAGAATCATCAGTATATATTAACATTACAAATGGGCAAAATCATTGAAGGTTTCACCTTCTCACAGACTGGCTAGAAACTGATTCTACATTTTGAATTGTCTTTCTTAATAATCATTGGTACAGATTTCAGTCACGACAGTCAGGAGGGTCTTCACTGGTCCAACAAATGTTACTATTCACCAGAGGCTAATAAAAAAAAGTACAGAGTATGTGGGTCTTTAGTGCTATTTTATTAGTTTATGTGAAAGGCACCCTAAAAGATGTTTTCCAGGATTGTCCTAGTGATTGTCTTTATACCTCAGGGTCCAGTTAGTGTGTCCTTGTGAGTCCAGCTCTAGCTGGGTCACATTCTAGGACAGGGAATAATGGTGCCAATATTATCTCCTAAATCAAGTGTTAAAAAGCAAAGATGTCACTTTGAGGATTAAGGTGCGCCTGACCCAAGCCATGGTATTTTCAGTCACCTCATATGCATGTGAAAGCTGGACGATGAATAAGGAAGACCAAAGAAGAATTGATGTAAATATGAATTATGGTGTTGGCGAAGAATATTGAATATACCACGGACTGCCAGGAGAATGAAGAAACCAGTCTTGGAAGAAGTACAGCCGGATTGCTCCTTAGAAGCGAGGATGTCAAGGCTTTGTCTCACGTACTTTGGACGTGTTATAAGGAGAGACCAGTTCCTGGAGAAGGACATCATGCTGGATAAAGTAGAGGATCAGTGAAAAAGAGAAAGACCCTCCACAAGATGGACTAACACAGTGGCTTCAGCAATGGCTCGAGCAGAGCAATGATTGTGAGGATGGTGCAGGACAGAGCATTGTTTTGTTCTGTTGTACGTAAGGTCGCTTTGAGTCAGAACTGACTGGAGGGCACCTGACAACAACAACTGTTATATGTATATGAAAGTTCAAACACAAGAGAGCTGATCAAAGTATTAGAGTGGACAAGTTGAACTATTTTAGCATCCAAGCCCATAAACTTATGTTACTGTACGTTTAACAGTCGGTCACTGAATAGAATACCTGCTCATTGAGTGCTTACGATGCACTAGGCTCTGTGTAAGAAACAGTACACCATGGCTGTGTTGAACAGGAAAATTAATAACAGATGTCTTTCTTTGATTTTAAGGTTTTTCTTATCCACAGAACCAAATATTAACCATAAAAAGCCTAACCCAAACTGCAAAAGCCTGCCAAAAGCTGCTTTATAGCAATGTAAGTTTGTTTTATCCTGCTAGAGGAGGATAGTTGTCAAACCATTGCCTCCTAATTTAAATCTCAAAGAGCCTTATGGCTGCAGGTGGGTGGAGGGCCAAATTATTAGCTGCCAGGCTAGAAGTAAACCGATATCAATTGATATCACTAAAGGGGGAAGGCACATTAAGATTAGTCAATGGTTGACCTTCCATATTTCTTCTTCCTCTTCTCTTGATAAGCTCCATTGTACCTAGCTTCCTGGAGCCATTTGCTTTTTCTGGAATCAAAATGGGCTCCCTATATGCATATAGAATAACTGCTCAGAATAAACCTTATGCTTAAATTTTGGTGAGTTTTGATTATTTGTAACAGCTGTGGGGTGCTCACAGGTGGTTCCCAGTTTCTGAACAGTCAGGAGGCCATTAGAAAAAGGGCACCAATCAGTAAATGTCATTCCTCCATGACCGTTACATCCTTCTGACAGGCTCTCAGAGTGTTAGCACATGGGAGTAGCTTTTATGACTTACAAGAATCAGACAGCACATCAGAGCAAATGTGGGTTCACTTTTGAGAGTCCTCCCAACTTGAGAAGGCTGTGGCGAAGATGACAGCTCTTCCACAGGCGCCCCACTCTGTGCCATGTGTAAGGGAGTTAAACAAGGGAGGCCTACCTTCTGCTGGAGCCCCCTGGCCAGGTAGGCCCAGTTAGGTGGGCTGCACATTTCTGCCATATGTACTTCCAACTGGTACCAGAGCTGAGGGACATTTTTCTACCCCAAAGCCCAAGTGGCATCCTCCACGGGCAAGCCTCAGGCCTCAGAGGGTAGGGGCTGTAGCCTCATCATGTCCCTTGCCTTTCTGAGGCTTGTTGACAAGATGATTAGTTGGAAACTCCCTATTCATTTATACTTGTTTAAGTGTGGCCTGGCTATTTTAGAAAGACAAAAATCCAATTGCCGGCGAGTTGATTCGGACTCATAGTGACCCTATAGGACAGAGTAGAACTGCCCAATAGGGTTTCCAAGGAGCCCCTGGTGGATTTGAACTGCCATCCTTTTGGTTAGTTAGCAGCTGTAGTTCTTAACCACTGTGCCACCAGGGTTTCCTAGAAAGACAAAGAGCACCTTAATTACCCAGGCTGTTTTTAGAGACCTGAGACACAAGGCCAAATGGAGTTCTTTGTCCCACAGTTCACACCCTTGGCTTTTGGATGTGGTTTCTTTGTATATATCTACAATTTAGAAAATTATTTCTTGTCCCCCTTAATACTGTTAATATTAGTCAAGTAGGGAGGAGGAACGGGGAAGACTTGGCAGCCTATCCAGTCCAAAGGACTGTCTCCTGTCACTGTGCTGGGTGCCCGTGTTGTGGTGAACAAAAAAAGTGTATTACTTACCTACATGGAACTTACAGCCTGGAGGAAGGACTTTGATTTAGTCCACTGATGTGAAAGATTTAAGACATTTTAAGTTTCTGTTAAGATAGTTTGAGATGTTGAGTAAATGGGTTGGATGACACAGGGAAATTCATCTTTTGCCATCTACCCAAAATCTGTAAAGGAAGAATTTTGTAGAAGACAATATCTAGAGTTGCAAATATAAGTTAACTGTAATCATCTAATCACTTCAACAGAAAAAACCTGCTTTTTTCTCTGTGAATCTATATGAAGTCTTAAAAAAGATTTTGAAAAAGATTAAATCATATTCAGTTAGTGTTCATTAAATTGTAAACATTAAAATGAAGTGACTTTAGAACTGTCTTCGGATACTCCTGTTGGATATACAGTGTTTTCCGCGGAGGGCGCAGGTTGGGATCTAGCTGGAATGGTGGGGTTGGGCCACCACTGTAATAAGGGTGGCCCTGCTTTGTTCAGGCTGGACAGTGTCTCTGGATGTGGCAGGTCCCTTTATCTTTGAGAGAGAAGAGACACTGCTTCCTCTAGGCCATCTGTTTATTTCATATTATTTTTTCAATGTATGTCTGGTAAGCAAAACTACTGATGCTAGGATATGCCTTCAGAAATCGCTTTCTAGTAGAACAGTCTTCTGGAAACCAAATGGCCCTGACCTCGGACATATCCAGTGTTATGAGCTTGTGGGCTGGTTACAAAATTAATTTATGTTAATTCTAGAAAATATAAGAGCAGACTAAAATCTGTAAATACAGAATACAAATCAATTGTAATTGCACTGTTGAGTGATGACTACCCTTAATTTTTTTTTTTTTTTTTGGTATCTCCTTCTAGCTTTTATCAAATGAATATTTAGGTATCACTTTATATGATATCTTAATAAAATTGATTATATGCAATACAGTTTTTTTTAATTTGCTGTATATATTTAACAATCTTTTGGTGAATATTTGTTGTCAACATGGACAGTATGATGCTATGATACAGCCTTCCTTAATATTTTTAACCATTTCCCTACTGTTATTTCCAATTCTTTGCTTTTGTAAATAGAAATTGAGCTGATGTGTTCTTGATCTTGGACCAGAATATACTTCATCAATCTCCATCCTCAAATCTCTTTCTATAGTCATAGTATCAGACAACCTTCTGAAAGATGTCTTTTTTAGCCTGTCTCTGAGTGAGATTAATTAAGCCTGCATCAAAGACCTCATTTGCCACATGCTGGAAATAGGCCTTTGTTGGAATACTGACCACCTTTCACTAATAGGTCAGAAAACCACTGCTCTATCCTTTACCGTGCCATGTGGCAGGAAGTACTCTGCAGTAGAGGCCTTTGATGTGAAAGAAGGAAGCACTTCTCCTGTGTTGTGTCTGATGGTGATTCTGAGAAGTAAGACTTGCTTTGTGGTCTTGAGTTGTTCTGTTGTAGGAAGCTAGTATGGGGATGCTAATCCCTGATTCAGAAACCCTGGTTGCCTAGTGGTTAAGAGCTACAACTGCTAGCCAAAAGGTCGGCAGTTCGAATCCACCAGGCGCTCCTTGGAAACTCTGTGCGGTTCTACTCTGTCCTGTAGGGTCACTGTGAGTCAGAATCGACTCAACGGCAATGGGCAATCCCTGACTCAGGAAGAGTTGGGTTCTTCAGGTGTAGAATCGATCATTAGCGATTCAGAGAGCACCTTCAGTGTTGTGAAGAGACTGGCAATAACAACAATAGCATTACAAACAAGAACAGCACTGGTCGTGATTTGTAGTGGTCAGGAGATGCTGGCCCCTTGCTTGGCATTTTAACACTATTTACCCCGCTCCCTCACTCAGGAAATCAGTAGCTTTATTATCCCTATTTTGTAGGTGAGGGACCAGAACCAGAGAGGCTCACCGTTGTTGTTAAATGACGCCTGACTTAAGTAAGTTTTGCCTTGGAATAATTTTTCAATATAAAAAACTTTTATTATGCCAGAGCTTGAAATCTGCCATTCTTGTCGTTTTCCCCCATTATATCCATAAATTTATTAGAGAATGTTTCTTTCACTTAATTTCAAACAGAGCTAGAGAGGTGGCATTCTGTGTACACTAGCACAGTGATCCCTCAGTCCCTATGTTTGTGACTTTGTTAACTTTACAAAGTTGTTCTCCCTGTGCGAATTTATGGTCCTGCCTTTTAAGGAGCAGTGTGCCCCGCACATAATCTGAGAGGAAGTAGGGAAATGTGGTTATAAAGCTTTGATCTGAAAGATAAAATTGTTGTTCTTCTATTTTCTGCCTTGTACTTATCCTTTAAGCTTATCGGGCAGTTTGCCTGGAAGTAATTGATGTCCCTGGCCCTGGCCCTGGTTCCTCCCTCTCTCCAGGGTTGGAAGTAGGCTTGCATAGCATTTGGTCAGGCTGCTCAGTGGGTAAGGAGCCCTGGTTGCATAGTGGTTAAAGCGCTCGGCTACTAACCAAAAGGTTGGCAGTTTGAGCTCACCATCTGCTCTGCAGGAGAAAGACATGGCAGTCTGCTTCCATAAAGATTTACAGCCTTGGAAACCCTGTGGGGCAGTTCTACTCTGTCCTATAGGGTCACCATGAGTTGGAATTGACTCGACGGCAGTGGGTTTTTTTTGGGTTAGTCAGTGAATGTTGTAAAGCCATTAGATTGTGTTGAAATTCTGGGGCCCATACTTAGTGGTCTCTTACTCACATTCATTTCCAAACTTAAGGTCAAATAGAAATACTTATTTTTCACTTTAATTTTTACACAGCAGTTTGCATCTGTCTGTGTTTCTGTCCCTGCCTGCCTCCTTTTCTCTTTTCCTTATCATTTAATCTAGTAGACCAAATTTGGCAGCTAGCTTATCAGAGGTCAGAGGGGCCTCATGCAGTCTGTCCCAGGAAACGACGTTATTACGGATGCTTCCTAATGGGGAATCAATAGATACAGAAAAGCCTTGGTGAGCTTAGCTGAACAGGGGACAACACCTGCGAAATCTCAGCATCGGGACTGTGACCTTTCCTGCTCTCCCTTTCCATCTCTCTCAGCTCTGAAGGGCTTGGCCTGGCTGGTCAATACCTTGCGGCCCGTTTTAGGATTTCAAATTAAACTCTTGTGCACTTCCCTTCTCTGTAATGAGAAGAACTGGAAAATTTTTGCCATCTTTTCTCATGGCTCTATAATCCCTTTTGAGACCAGAGTTCCTGAGATCCAGAAGTTCTTTTCTTAGGACTCAGATGGTCTGGGTGTTCATCAGAGTCTAGATAGCAGCTGTAGTGAAGGGCCAGGCCAGGAAATGCCCCTTGGGCAGAGTGTTTGAAATGCTGCTTCCGCCTCAGATCCTTTATAGGTCATTTTCCCCTGCTGAGGGCTCTGTAGAGCATTGGTGGGTTAGATAGAAAGTTTGAGGTAGTGTACCGTCCTTCTGGAGTTGGGTTGTTGACATTCTCAGTTTATCAGTTCAATAAACCATGTGCTTAATTGGAAGGTTCTGGATGGAGTTTATAGTGACTTAAGATGACATCTCTCACACACCGTGTTCAGAAATGCAAGTCGATGGATGGCTCTCCTCCCCTAGCCCTCTCTAAACTGAAATTCACTTTTCAGACTTACCTCTTAACAAGAATTTCAAGAGTTTGGGCAGTCAAATTACATACCCCCTTTTTTCATTATTCCCCTTGTCCTAGAACTGGGAGGGATCTTGGGAGGTCATGGAGGACATGGGGAATTCAGTACAGCCACCAGTCATCACTGCTTTCTATGAAAATGCTTGATTACTCACTGCGATGTCCTGTTTTAATGCAACATTTTTTAAGTCTTACTAGTTATAAGGTCGCCATGAGTTGGTATAGACTTGATGGCAGTGGGTTTTTTTTTTTTTTTTTTGGTTTAGGTCAGTTCTCAAGGAACCCTGGTGGTACAGTGGTTAAGCGCTTGGCTGCTAACTGTAAGGTCAGCGGTTCAAATAAGAAAGTTCCTCAGGAGAAAGATGTGGCAGTCTGCTTCTGTAAAGATTGCAGCCTTGGAAACCCTAGGGGATGATTCTTCTCTGTCCTGTAGGTTTGCCATGAGTCGGCATCGACTGGATGGCAGTGGGTAGGTAGGTCCTCATTTCTATTACCAAGAGGAATTCGGGTTAATTAAGCTCTAAGAGTTTACAGATGTGGTTATCAACCATTATGCACATCTAAACTGCCTGCAATGGTTTGTAAAAATCAGTCACTGAGACGCTACTCCTGGGGATTCTGACTCAGTAGGTGTGGATGGGACTACCCCGAAGATCCCGACATATGGTCAGTTTTAAGACCCACTGGCCAGTGAGGAAGATATAAACATACACACATCACACAGTGCTGACTAATACTTGCAGTAATTGATTTATGAACGGTTCACTGGGAGAGCAGTTTCTACAATAATTAAATAAACTAAATGTTTTCTTTATGGTTAGTTGGCTGACTCTCATGGGGCAGTTTTTTTTGCCCTTGCTGGTCACTGTGGTGGCACAGTAGTTAAGAGCTCGGCTGCTAACCAGAAGGTTGGCAATTTGAATCCACCAGCCGCTCCTTGGAAACCCTATGGGGCAGTTCTGCTCTGTCACATAGGGTTGCTATGAGTTGGAATTGACTCGATAGCAATGGGTTTTTTTTTTTTTTGTCACAGTGGTGATTAGTTCCTGCCTTGGGTATTTTCCATTTGCTTGTCCTGATCACTCTCCACCCTTCCATGTGTTGGGAGGCTAACCTGTATGGGCTGCATTAAGGTGCTCTTCTGCCCTCTGGCTTCTGGTTGGGTTTGGCCAATGGTAGGCACTGTCAGGAGATCGGAGGGCAGGAAAGGAGAGAGGTCAGTGCTGATGGTTCCCCACTGTTGATAGCCCTCTGGTTCCATACTATCCCTTGTTGCTGTTTCTAAACTCAGACTACACCAATAAATACAATCCCTTCCTGAAACTCTCTTCAGTATCCAATTTGAAGGCACTTCCTGCCTTCTCCTAGGACCTTGACTAACATGGTCTTTATTTGTAGGTAAAAAATGGCACATAAGAGAAAGAAAACAACTAGTAACTTGATTATGCTAGGGTTCAAAGATTTAAAAAACTTAGAATATAGTAATGTAATTGAATCAGATCTTAAAGACTTCTCATATGACTATCCCTTATATATAGAACGCTGATGAATAGAAAGGAGCCCCAGTGGCACAGGTTGTTTGTGAACGGCTGCTAACCAAAAGGTTGGTGGTTCGTATCTACCCAGTGGCTCCACTGAAGAAAGGCCTGGCAATCTGCTTCCATAAAGATTACAGCCAAGAAAACTCTATGGAAAAGTTCAACTCTGTAGCACATGAGGTCACCATGAATTGGGGGCCAGCTCGAAGACAGATAACAACCGCAACAACATGAATAGAAAGTCACAGAGAATTTTCTAGACTTCTCATTTAGAGAACTATGTTGTAGTACTTCATTTTGCCTACGTTTCCTCAATAATGTGATTATTAGAAGAGTCTCAAAATGGAAGCCTTCATTGTGCATATTGACTTGGTCTTCTATTTTTAGGTATTCATTTAAGGACCTGCCCTGAGTTAAGCCTCTGGGAATACAGGGGTGAATAGAACGTAGTCTCCGCCTCCAGAGGCTCATAGTTTTGTGGGGGAAAGAGACTTGTAAGTGTCGTGAGTGTACTTAGAGGTCTGTACAAGGCCCCATGGGAACACAGACCAGGAAGTGCCTAAGTAGGCATCAGGTGCTCAAGAGATGACTTCCTGAATAATGAAGGAAGCACAGGAAGTAGTGCATTTTAATACAAAGGTGAAGAGAGAAGAAGAAAAAAGCAGAAGTGGAGGGGACCAGAAGCAGGTTGGTGCGCCTGAAGTTCCGAGTGTGTTTGGTGGATGGTAGTCGAAAGCGAGGCAGGAACCTGCTCGCAGAAGTCTTTGAATTACATGCTAATGTCTCTTACTTGCCACATTTTGATTCAAACACTGGAATAGCTTCTCATGGGAAACGATGAAAACTTTATGTAGGTAGACATGAGGAGAAATGCAAACCCGCTATGGAGGTTCTGTGTGCTCTTGAGGAAGAGCCCTGGAAAGCACGAGGAAGAGCAGGTAAGCGTAGTGTGAGCAGGAAAATTATAAGGGACGTAAACAGTGGGGAGTAAAATTATCAGTGTTCAAGGAGAATACCAATGCAGAAGGCTGGCCTTGCCTTTACTTTTAGGTTATAAACTCCTTGAGTACTGCACCGTAGTCTTATTTATTTGCAGAAGAAAAAAGCTTTAATTATCTTAGAGACAAACAAACATATTTCAGTTAAAATGAAGGAAGAGCAGATGTACTGCTTGGGAGAAATAGATGCTTGTGTTATGTAGGATTATATCTGTAGAGCGATAGATTGGTCCTGTGCCAAATTCTGCCAGCTCTCTGGACTGAAAACTACAATGAGGGTGGACTTGACCCGTTTTCTGTTGTGCTACAGACTGGATTGGCTAATAATGTTTGTTCAAAACATAGTAGAATTATTTCCTGAAAAAAGCTTGGAGATTGAGGTACAATTTTAAATCGAAAATCCTGTTTTTCCTAAATATAACATTTTTAGTTCTTCCCATTAAAAAAAAAAAATCCCTGAATTATTTATTTGTCTCAGTTTTTTACTGAAGCACTTGGAGAAGCCGGGACCCATTATCACAACATGATAGTGTTTCTCATATCTATCACTTTCTTCAAACAGTTATGGTAAATTTATAAATATTTTTAATATATATGGGTATTTCATAATAATTCCAAATTTTCTTATTTTTTCACTTACTTGGCAGACTTCCGTGTTGAATGTTCGTATCACTAGAATAAACCAGGTGAAGTTTTTATAAGTCTGTTTTACATGAATTTAATTTTTATGGCATCAGTAATTTGTATATTTTCCACTGTTGGCATATTATAAATTATGTGTATATTATCGTATTATTTTCTTTTAAGGCATATCAGTTCATTTCAATACAACATATATTCACTGAGCACGCCTTCTGTGCCAGGACATTGTACTTGATGCTGGGAATGCAGAGGGACTTAACTTAGAGTCCCTGTCCTGGGCAGTTCACAAGGCTTCAGATCACCACAGGTCCCATGAGTTTTTCCTTATGAGGGACACCCCTTTTCACCCCCTTCCTCCCCACCTTCCCTTTTCTTTCCTTTCTCCTTCCATCCGTGTCTCCATATCTCCCTCCCTCCCTCCTTCTCTTTCCTTTCTTCTCAAAGTAACATTTTGTGTGTGTGTGTGTAAGCATTATGATTGCAGTAAAAAAAATCTTCTGTATTTTTATGGTAATATCTGCTATTCCACATTTAGCCTCTAGTTATGTTTAGGAAATTGCAGCCTTAATAGAGAAAAGAGAAGGGGACTTAGGAAGGAGGAAGCGTAAGAGATTCATTTAATAATTTTTCAAGATAAGAGTACTGGCCCTTAGTTTATTTAGTGCCAGTGAACCGTTTTCTTTTTAAAGCGGTGTGTGTTAAGAACCGCGCTAAGTAGGGATAGGCCATTTGGGAAAGGTGGGGTGAAGTTTAGTCAGCAAATGGGCTTGAGCCTGGTTTTTTCCAGACACATTCAAAGGGGAAAGAAGAGGAGGGGGATTCTAGGAAACTGTACAGCACACAAACAGGAAAGAAAGAATGAAAACTTCTGAAGCATTTTGGGAATAGCAAGTAGGTCACTGTCAGGAGTCCTGGCATGATGAAGCCGGAGGTTGGTGATGTAGGTTGGGTCCAGAGAGTAAAGGGTCTTGAATGTTGTGGGTGAGAGTCACTGTGAGAAAGCAGACCTGAAATTCAGAGGCAGATCAATCCGCTTTTGATTCTTGTGTTGTTATATTCCAGCTACAGATATGACTTCCGAGAAAATATTTATGCTTTCGGAGTCTCATGTTGTTCATATTTAAAATGCAAATGACAACACTCCATAGGGCTTTGTGAGAATGAAAAAATACTTATATTAATTCCTTCTGTCATCCGCTCACCACTCAGCGACACTTACAGAATGTCTGCTCTGTACAGCATCTAACACAATGACAAATAATGTGTTGTTGTTAGCTGCCGTCCAGTGAACTCGGCCTTTTGGTAACCTTATGTGCAACAGGATGCAAAGGTGCTCGGTCCTGCGTCATCCTCACGATCACCAGCGTGTGGCTGGTCCGTCATTGTGGCTATTAGGCCCTTCTATCTCACCGAGGATCTTCCTTGCCCTCGCTGGCCCTGTACTTCGCCAAAAATGACGTCTGCCTCCAGCAATTGCTCCCTCCTGATGACATGTCCAAAGCAAGCAAGTCAGACAATGTTCTGTTGTGATTTATAGAGTTTTCATTGGCTAATTCTCAAAAGTAGATTGCCAGGCCTTTCTTCCTAGTCTGTCTTAGTCTGGAAGCTCCACCATGGGTGACCCTGCTGGCATTTGAAATACCAGTAGCCTAGCTTCCAGTATCACAGCCACAAGCAATACACCACAGTATAACAAACTGCTGACAGACAGGTTGTGGGGACAGATAATAGATAATGCAATATGAAATACCAATAATAATTGTTATCATTATTACTCTCCTAGGACTAGTTAAACCAAAGGAGTGGCATGACCACATTTGTATTCTAGAAAGACGATTGAAATTAGGGATTGAAGGTAAAGTTTGCTGATGGTGTGATGGCTGGTGGAGTTTCTACCATCTCAAATTATCAAAATGGAATTCTTGTTAGAGAAAAATAGAAAACAAAAGTAGGGTAAAAGTTCTAAGGATAAGTAAAATGAAACCAGCATGCCTGTTAGAACAGGAGTAGAGAAAGAGGAAGCACCTGGGGAGAGGCTGGCCAGGGCTGAGTCTCGATGGGCATCGAGGGGAGCTTCTGGAATCTGAATTTTGCATTCTGGCTCCACAGCCCAATTATTGTGAGTCACATGTCCTCCCTTAGCTTTGGTTTCCTCATTCTCCAAAATGAGAGTGATGACAGTTTCTACTTCACAGGACTTCAGTCTGAACCAAATGAGATAAGGGCTTTGTAATCAATACAGTTCTAGCAAGTTAATTTGCTTAGCACCTGGAACATGTTCTATACATTTTTTTTTTTTTAATATTGTGTTTTTGGTGAAAGTTTACCAGGAAATTAGGTTCTCATTTAACAATTTCTATACATATTGTTTAGTGACATTGGTTACATTCTTCACAATGTATTAGCATCTTGTTATTTACATTTTGGTTGTTCTATTTCTCTTAATCTAGCTTCCCTGTCCCCGCTAGCAATCTCATCTTTGGTCTAGGGTAAATATTAATCATTTAATTTAACCTACACGATTGTTTTGAGGAACACAGTACTCACAGGTGATATTTATTTTGTAAGGCCAATCTGTCATTTGGCTGAAAGGTGACCTTTTGGGAGTGGTTTCAGTTCGAAGTTTAAGGAGTATCTCAGGGCAGTAGTCTTGGGGAGTTCATGTAGTCTCTACTGGCCCAGTAAGTCTGGCCTTTTTTAAGGAATTTGAGTTTTGGTCTACATTTTTCTCCCATTCTATCTGGGGCCATCTATTGAGTCTCTGGTCAGAATGTTTGGTAGTGGTAGCTGGGCACCATCTAGTTCTTCTGGTCTCAAGGTAGGTGATGTTGTTATTTGTGTAGACTACTGGTTCCGTAGACTAGTTTCTTCTCTGAGTCTTTGGTTTCCTTCTTTCTCTTTAGCTCCAGATGAATAGAGACCATAGTTGTATCTTAGATGGCCGTTTGCAAACTTTTAAGACCCCAGATGCTACTACCAACTAGGATATTGTCTTTATGGACTATATTATGCCAGTTGAGTGAGTTACCCCACCAGACTATGGTCCTAAGCCCTCACACCCAGTAGACCAATCCTGTGAGGTGTTTCGTTGTGTCTAAGAAGTTGTCATGGTTTGAATTATGTCCCCCAAAAATGTGTGTATCCATTTGGCTGGGCCATGATTCCCAGAATTGTGTGGTTGGCCTCCATTTTGTGATTGTAATTTTATGTTAAAGAGGATTAGGGTGTGATTGTAACATCACCCTTACCCAGGTCACATCCCTGATCCAATGTAAAGGGAGTTTCCTGGAGTGTGGCCTGTACCACCTTTTATCTCTCAAGAGATAAAAGGAAAGGGAAGCAAGCAGAGAGTTGGGGATCTCATACCATCAAGAAAGCAGTGCCTGGAGCAGATCGCTTCCTTTGGACCAGGGTCTCTGCGCAGAGAAGCTCCTAGTCCGGGGGAACATTGATGAGAAGGCCGACAGAGAGAGAAAGACTTCCCCTGGAGCTGATGCCCTGAATTTGGACTTTTAGCCTACTTTACTGTGAAGAAATAAATTTCTCTTTGTGAAAGTCATCCACTTGTGGTATTTCTGTTGTAGCAGCACTAGATGACTAAGACAGAATTATCAGTAACTGTGCCCCCTGTGTGCTTCATTTTATACTTGAAAATATATGCACTACACATAAAGATGTATATATATATATGAGTACAGTTAGTCTTATATGCTTTTCTGTATATATTTATGCATACTTTTATATCTGTCTGGAGCTGTGGTGGCACAGTGGCTAAGTGTTGGGCTGCTAACCATAAGGTCCGCAGTTCGAAGCCACCAGCCGTTCCTTGGAAACCCTATGGGGCAAATTCTACTCTGTGGAAATCCTTATGGTGTAGTGGTTAACAGCTCGACTGCCAACCAAAAGGTCGGGAGTTCGAATCTACTAGGTGCTCCTTGGAAACCCTATGGGGCATTTCTACTCAGTCCTATAGGGGCGCTATGAGTCAGAATCAACTTGACAGAAATGGGTTTGGTTTTTTTTTTTTTGGTTAACGGAGCCCTGAAGCCCTGTTGGTGCAATGGTTAAGAGCTTGGCTGCTAACCAAGAGGTCAGCAGTTCAAATCCACCAGCTGCTGCTTGGAAACCCTATGGGGCAGTTCTACTCTGTCCTATAGGGTCACTATGAGTCCAAATTGACTTGATGGCACTGGGTTTGGTTTTTTGGTTTAATGGAGCCCTGGTAGCATAGTAGTTAAGAGCTCGGCTGCTAATCAAAAGGTTGGCAGTTCAAATCCACCAGCTGCTCCCTGAAAACCCTGTGGGACGGTTCTACTCTGTCCTATAGAGTTGCTAGGAATTGGAATTGACTGATGGCAATGGTTTAATGGCTAATGGGACAGTTCTGCTCTGTCCTGTAGGGTCACTATGAGTCAGAATCTACTTGATGGCAATGGGTTTGGTTTGGTTAATGGCTGATGGGAGATACACAGATGACACAGTCTTGCTTGCTGAGTGAAGAGGACTTGAAACGCTTACTTTGATGAAGATCAAAGACTACAGCCTTCACTATAGGTTACACCACAACGTTAAAGGAAAAAAAAGTCTCACAACTGGACCAATAAGCAACATCATAATAAACAGAGAAAATATTGAAGTTGTCAAGGATTTTGTTTTACTTGAATTCATAATTAAAACCCATGGAAGCAGCAGTCAAGAAATCAAAAGACATATTGCATCGGGCAAATCTGTACTAAAAGACCTCTTTAAAGTATTCAAAAGCAAAGATTTCACCTTAAGGACTAAAGTTTGCCTGACCAAGCCATTTTCAATTGTCTTATACACATGCGAAAGCTGGACAATGAGTAAGGAAGCTGAAGAACTGATGTCTTTGAATTACAATATTGATAAAGCATATTGAATATACCATGAACTGCCAGAAGAATGAACAAAACTATTTTGTCTTTTCCTGCTTGTTCTTTTGTTATCATATCTGATAATCTCTCACTAAATACTAAGCCCCACAGCCTTGCCCCTACATTTTCTTCGAAGAATTTTATGGTTTTTGTTTTCACATTTAGTTCTTTGATACATAGTGAATTGGTTTTTGTGTCTGGTGTGAGGCATGGATCCAGATTCATTCTTCTGCGTGTAGAAATCTGGTTTCCTTAACACTGTTTATTGAGACTCTTCCATCTCCGTTAAATGAACTTAATGTCCTTGTCGAAAATCTGTTGACCATAGATGTGTTGATGTATTTCTGGACTGTCAATTTCATTCCATTGGTCTGTATGTCTATTGTTAAACCAATATCAGGCTGTTTTAATTACTATAGCTTGTAGTATGTCTTGAAATCAGGAGGTGTGAGTCTTCCTACTTTGTTCTTCTTCAAGTTTGCTTTAGCTATTTGAGGTCCTTTGCCCTTCCATATAAATTTGAGGGTTGACTTTTCCATTTCTGCAAAGAAGGCTGTTGAAATTTTGATAGGGATTGCATTGAATTTATAGACTGCTTTGGGTAGTATTGACATCTTAACTATATTAAGCCTTCTAATTCACAAACAATGAATGCCCTTCCATTTATTTCAGTCTTCTTTAATTTCTTTTAGTAACGTTTTGTAATTTTCTACATACAAGTCTCTCACCTGCCTTGTTAAATTTTTTCCTAGATACTTTATTCATTTTCACCACATCTCTGTCAGTTTGTCGTACTGTGGTGGCTTGCGTGTTGCTGTGTTACTGGAAGCTTTGCTACTGGTATTTCAAATACTACCATCCTTGGTGGACAGGTTTCAGCTGAGCTTCCAGACTAAGATAGACTAGGAAGAAGGACCTGGCAGTCTACTTCTGAAAAAATTGGCCAGTGAAAACTTTATGAATAGTGGCAGAACATTGTCTGGTATGGTGCCGGAAAACGAGCTCCTCAGGTTGGAAGGCACTCAAAATATGACTGGGGAAGAGCTGTCCCCTCAAAGTAGAGTTGACCTTAATGATGTGGGTGGAGTAAAGCTACCAGGACCTTCATTTGCTGATGTGGCATGACTAAAAATGAGAAGAAACAGCTGCAAATATCCATTAATAATCAAAACTTGGAATATTCAAAGTATGAACCTAGGAAAATTGGAAGTCATCAAAATGAAATGGGATGCATAAAGATGGATATCCTGGGCATTAGTGAGCTGAAAGGGACTGGTATTAGCCATTTTAAATCAGACAATCCTATGGCCCACTATGGGGGAAATGAAAAATTGAAGAGAAATGGCACCACATTCATCATCAAAAAGAACATTTCAACATCTATCCTGAAGTACAATGCCGTCAGTGATAGGATAATATCCACACGTCTACAAGGAAGACCAGTTAATACGACTATTATTGAAATTTACGCACCAACCACTGAGGCCAAAGGTAATAAAAAATTGAAGATTTTTACCAACTTATGCAGTCAGAAATTGATCAAACATGCAGTCAAGATGCATTGACAATTACTGGTGATTGGAATGCGAAAGTTGGAAACAAAGAAGAATTGACAGTTGGAAAATACGACCTTGGTGATAGAAACGATGCCAATCACATGATAGAATTTTTCAAGGCCAATGACTTCTTCATTGCAAATACCTTTTTGTAACAACATAAATGGTGACTATACATGTGGACCTCGCCAGATGGAATACACAGGAGTCAGATCAACTACATGTGTGGAAAGAGATGATGGAAAAGCTCAATATCGTCAGTCAGAACAAGGCCAGGGGCCGACTGTGGAACAGACCATCAATTGCTCATATGCAAGTTGACGTTGAAGTTGAAGAAAATTAGAACAATTCCATGAGAGCCAAAGTACAACCTTGAGTATATCCTGCTTGTATGTAGAGACTATCTCAAGAATAGATTTGACGCATTGAACACTAATGACTGAAGACCAGATGAGTTGTGGAATGACATCAAGGACATCATACTTGAAAAAGCAAGAGGTCACTAAAAAGACAAAGAAGGAAGAGACCAAAATGGATGTCAGAAGAGACTCTAATAATTGTTCTTGAACACAGAGTAGCTAAAGCGAACAGAAGAAATGATGAAGTAAAACAGCTGACAGTAGATCTCAAAGGGCAGCTCAAGAAGACCAAGTAAAGTATTATAATGACATGTGCAAAGACCTGGAGATAGAAAACCAAAAGGGAAGAACACGCTTGGCATTTCTCAAGCTTAAAGAACTGAAGAAAAAAATTGAAGCCTTGAGTTGTAGTACTGAAGGATTCTATGGGGAAAATATTAAATGATGCAGGAACCGTGAAAAGAAGATGGAAGGAGTACACAGAGCCACTGTACCAAAAAGAATTGGTCAATGTTCAGCCATTTTAGGTGGTAGCATATGATCAAGAAGATTATGATTAGAAGGCTTAATATAGTTAAGATGTCAATACTACCCAAAGCAATCTATAAATTCAATGCAATCCCTATCAAAATTTCAACAGCCTTCTTTGCAGAAGTGGAAAAGTCAATCCTCAAATTTACATGGAAGGGCAAAAGACCCCGAATAGCTAAAGCAACCTTGAAAAAGAAGAATAAACTATGAGGACTCACAGCTCCTAATTTCAAGACATATTACAAGGCTACAGTAATTGAAAGAGCCTGATACTGGTTTAACAATAGACATATAGACCAATGGAATGAAATTGACAGTCCAGAAATAAATCAATACATCTATGAAGAAGATTGAAGTTGTTAAGGATTTTGTTTTATTTGGATCCACAATCAACACCCATGGAAGCAGCAGTCAAGAAATAAAATGAAACCTCCACGACAAAAAGACAAATAACCCAATTAAAAAATGGGCAAAGGATATGAACAGGCACTTCGCCAAAGAAGATATTCCGGCAGCTAACAGACACATGAAGAAATGCTTACGATCATTAGCCATTAAAGAAATGCAGATCAAAACTACAATGAGATATCATCTCATACCAACAAGGCTAGCATTAATCCAAAAAACACAAAATAATATATGCTGGAGAGGTTGTGGAGAGACTAGAACACTTGTACACTGTTGGTGGGAATGTAAAATGGTACAACCACTTTGGAAATTGATTTGGCGCTTCCTTGAAAAGCTAGAAATAGAAGTACCATATGATCTAGCAATCCACTCCTTGGAATATATCCTAGAGAAATAAGAGCCATCACACAGATAGATATATGCACACTCATGTTCATTGCAGCACTGTTCACAATAGCAAAAAGATGGGAACAAACTAGGTGCCCATCAGTGGATGAATGGATAAACAAATTATGGTATATTCACACAATAGAATACCATGCAACAATAAAGAACAACGATGAAGCTGTGAAACATCTTAAAACATGGAGGAAGCTGGAACTCATTATGTTGAGTGAATTTAGTCAGTCACGGAAGGACAAATATTGTATAAGACCACTATTGTAAGAACTCAAGAAAAGATTTAAACACAGAAGAAAACATTCTTTGATGGTTATGAGGGTGGGGAGGGAGGGTGAGGGTTATTTAATAACTAGATAGTAGACAAGAGTTGTCTTAGGTGAAGGGAAGGACAGCACTCACTACAGGGGAAGTCAGCACAACTGGACTAAACCAAAGCTAAGAAGTTTCCTGAATAAAACCAAACATTTCAAGGGACAAAGTAGCATGGGTGGAGGTCTTGGGACCACGCTTTCAGGGGACACCTAGGTCAATTGGCATAACAAAGTTTATTAAGAAAATGTTGTGCATCTCACTTTGGTGAGTGACGTCTATGGTCTTAAAAGCTTGCAAGCGGCCATCTAAGATGCATCAATTGGTCCCAACACCTGGAGTAAAGGAGAATGAAGAACACCAAAGACACAAGGAAAGTGTTAGCCCAAGAGACAGAAAGGGCCAGATAAACCAGAGAATTCATCAGCCTGAGACCAGAAGAACTAGATGGTGCCCAGCTACCACCAGTGTCCACCCTGACAGGGAACACAACAGAGAGTCCCTGATGG